>NW_006199647.1:1017328-1039429 GCF_000334495.1 Tupaia belangeri chinensis
GGGGGGGGGGTGTTTAGTCCCGAACAAGAAGGAAATCTGACTTGGTCTTCAGCATGACAGGATGGACCGCAAGGACGTCCCACTGTGCGGACAGCCAGACACAGAAAGAGACACCAGGTGACCTCGCGTACATGAGCAGAGTTGAACTCGGGAATGGCGGGCGGTCACCAGGACGGGACGGCAAGTTACCGACCGGTGAGCGCAGAGCTTCTGTTTTGCCGGGTGACAAGGTCCTGGAGGTGTAATGACACATGTAGAGATCCATTTTCTTTTAAACTTGAAAAAAGGAGGCTTTGACACCAATGGGCTTCTGTTTAGTGAATTAATGGGTCACTATAACCAAACGATTGTCAGTCACAATTTAACTGAAAACCAGAAGGGTAAAAATAGCAAAGACTAAACACACGGGACCCTTTCTGCGTCCTCGCCCCGGGAGGTGTGTCTCTCCTGCACGAGCCCAGCTCTGACTGCTCGTCTGCTCCGTCTGCTCCGTCTGCTCCGCGGAGGGACGTGGCCGAGCCCGGCGCTGTCAGGCCAGGCTCTGCCGGGAAGCAGCGCGGTCTGCATTTGGGGACTCCAGGTCCCCACCGGTTGCATGAAATGGAAACTGATGTTAACGGGAATATTCCAGGTCGTTTCCCTCCACCCATGTAGCAGCTGGAACCGCCGAGGGCAGGCAAGGTCCCCTGCCCCCAGCTTCCGGAACCGGGCCCTGTTGTCAGGACCCACGACGGCAGAGGGCTTGTATCCCGTCCTGAAAGGCAAATGTGCAGTCTACCGTGGCATCCCGCCAGCTGCTGCTGCTCCAGGAGCTTGGAGGTAAAACGGGCAGGGTTGAATGTCGGGCCCACGTGGGGATTAAGGCTTGCCTGCTTTCCAGACGTGGCTCCGTTGCTGTGAAGCTGACCCAGTTCTCTAATAGCTGTTACCTCGACCCAGGGTTTCTCAGCACCATTAAAGCAGCAGTGCTTTTTTTATTGTCGTATATCCTTAAAATTTCTCCTTCTATGTATTTCTACTGGTCGCTTTCCTGAAAGATAAACATTGTCATTGGCTTACGACCGTCTCTCCTGAGCTGTTTTCCTTTCCACGCAGGAGACAGGAGTTGCAATGGCGGCTTCCTCACAGGTGAGCTCAGGTAAGGGCCCTTTATTCACGGCGGTCTTCCCGGCGGGGCCGACCTGTGGGTGGAGCGGGCTCTCCCTCGGGCAGGCTCGGCGCCGCAGCGCCCCCTCGTGGCCGCCTCTGAGACTCCAGGGAAGGCTCACCTCGTGCCTTCCAAAGTCTGAGAAAGTGCTGGTAATTTTACTTCCTAATATAGTTAGGGCCTCACCTAATCTGAAGAACGGTAACTGGCTTCACAGTAATTGCGAGGAGATGGGGGAAGAATCGTCAAGCCAGTGTGATGGCGCTCGTGGGGTCTGAGCTTCAAATCTAACACCACCCTATTCTCCAGCCCTGGCTTTCCAGAGGAAGCTGAGCAGGGCCTGACCTGCCAGAACAGTTCAAGAAAGCTCCGTGGCGCTGCGGGCCCCGTCCGGGCGGGAGCCCAATCCGTGCTGCTGTACCAAACCCAGCCACGGGGGGCGCTAACGGGCCGTGGGCCGGAGCCGGGTACACGCGGACAGCGAGGACCACAGAGCCCTGCCGGACGAACGCTCGTCCTCTTCCCGCACAGCGAGGGTGGGGTTGCCGCGCTCCGCTTACCTGGCACGGGGGCCAGGATTTCAGATTCATGGAGAAGCTAGGCAGCTGCCACCCGAGTGCGAGTGCGGGGACAGCGCGGACTGTGCTGGCACTCGCCCCGCCCTCCCCGGAGTGGCCGGACCTGACACTGCACCTCGGGCCTCACAACCCGCTTGCTGGGAGTACTCAGGACTTGGGACGGTGCCGAGAGTGCGGAACAACACCGGCTCCTTTGCCGAAGGTCAGCGAGGACCGGGCGCTCCTGTAGCGCCGCCACTCGGCCACCTGTTAAACTGCGCAGACCTCACGTCCGGCACGCGTCCACACGGGAGCCGACCTGAGCGCTGCGACCACATGGTAGACTCTGCAGACCACCTGTGCTGCTCCTGCGCCCTTGAGCTGCATGAGCTGCATGTTTTTAAAAATATGGAATGGAGGCGTGTTATCCTCCAGCCCAGAATACTGACCATCGTCCATCCTAAGTTTGCTAACTCCGGCTATGCACAGAGTGGGAGACGCAGTGAAGTTCCAGTCTAGAACCAGCTCCGTGGAGCAGCACAGAGGGTCTCTAATGGACGGAAATTGTCCACTAGAAGGCGGCCACCCTGCCTGAAGCCACGGCCACACTTCCTGGCACGGCCCTGGTGTAGTGGCTCTGTCCGTAGTCATTTTAAAAACTGAGTGTCTGTGGCCAGCCCCGTGGCCTGATGGCTAAAGCAGCCTGGTCCACATGGCTGATGGCAGAGTCCAAGTCCCCAACGCAGTCGCGCGAAACACAGCGGGTACAACCGCTGAAATGGGACAGAGGGACAGGGCTTGTGGCGTGACCCCACCTCACGGAAGGCGCTGCCTCCTCTACCCACCTGACTCTGTCTCTCTCTGTCTCACGGAAGGTGCTGTCTCCCCGTCTGCCCACCTGACTCTGTCTCTCTCTGTCTCACGGAAGGTGCTGTCTCCCCGTCTGCCCACCTGACTCTGTCTCTCTCTGTCTCACGGAAGGTGCTGTCTCCCCGTCTGCCCACCTGACTCTGTCTCTCTCTGTCTCACGGAAGGTGCTGTCTCCCCGTCTGCCCACCTGACTCTGTCTCTCTCTGTCTCACGGAAGGTGCTGTCTCCCCGTCTGCCCACCTGACTCTGTCTCTCTCTGTCTCACGGAAGGTGCTGTCTCCCCGTCTGCCCACCTGACTCTGTCTCTCTCTGTCTCACGGAAGGTGCTGTCTCCCCGTCTGCCCACCTGACTCTGTCTCTCTCTGTCTCACGGAAGGTGCTGTCTCCCCGTCTGCCCACCTGACTCTGTCTCTCTCTGTCTCACGGAAGGTGCTGTCTCCCCGTCTGCCCACCTGACTCTGTCTCTCTCTGTCTCACGGAAGGTGCTGTCTCCCCGTCTGCCCACCTGACTCTGTCTCTCTCTGTCTCACGGAAGGTGCTGTCTCCCCGTCTGCCCACCTGACTCTGTCTCTCTCTGTCTCACGGAAGGTGCTGTCTCCCCGTCTGCCCACCTGACTCTGTCTCTCTCTGTCTCACGGAAGGTGCTGTCTCCCCGTCTGCCCACCTGACTCTGTCTCTCTCTGTCTCACGGAAGGTGCTGTCTCCCCGTCTGCCCACCTGACTCTGTCTCTCTCTGTCTCACGGAAGGTGCTGTCTCCCCGTCTGCCCACCTGACTCTGTCTCTCTCTGTCTCACGGAAGGTGCTGTCTCCCCGTCTGCCCACCTGACTCTGTCTCTCTCTGTCTCACGGAAGGTGCTGTCTCCCCGTCTGCCCACCTGACTCTGTCTCTCTCTGTCTCACGGAAGGTGCTGTCTCCCCGTCTGCCCACCTGACTCTGTCTCTCTCTGTCTCACGGAAGGTGCTGTCTCCCCGTCTGCCCACCTGACTCTGTCTCTCTCTGTCTCACGGAAGGTGCTGTCTCCCCGTCTGCCCACCTGACTCTGTCTCTCTCTGTCTCACGGAAGGTGCTGTCTCCCCGTCTGCCCACCTGACTCTGTCTCTCTCTGTCTCACGGAAGGTGCTGTCTCCCCGTCTGCCCACCTGACTCTGTCTCTCTCTGTCTCACGGAAGGTGCTGTCTCCCCGTCTGCCCACCTGACTCTGTCTCTCTCTGTCTCACGGAAGGTGCTGTCTCCCCGTCTGCCCACCTGACTCTGTCTCTCTCTGTCTCACGGAAGGTGCTGTCTCCCCGTCTGCCCACCTGACTCTGTCTCTCTGTCTCTCTCTGAGGAGCGCATGCACCCTCTGGCAAATGTTGACAAACAAAAGTGCCCGTTCAGCTGGGGGAAGATAAATGGAAGTTCAGCGTCTGCCCTCAGGATAGGAAGAGTTTCACAGGAAAGGGAATGTATGTGCCATGCGACAGGACATTTTTGTTAGGAACACGCGGGTTCTGAGTGACATTCCCCTGGAGGACCACGGGCTGTGTTTGTTTTGAACCAACTGGTCGGGACACACCCTCTTTCACCCCCTTTACCCAAACTCCCATTATTTCGGACTCTTTGAATAGAAAACTGCTTCTAGAAATGCTTCTCACCACCGGCACTTCTCGAGCAGTACCGGCCTCGCAGGCAGCTCCGGGGAAGGCTACGAAGGGTGGCAGGTGGTGCGAATGTGGGGTGCGGCCGAGAGGAGGAGGAGGGCGCTGTTTCGCCAGGAGTTTCACCCTCCAAGGCTGGGTGAGCAGGGGTGCAGGGAGTGGGACAAGACACGAGGACATGGCCTTGCATGGCTCACTAGCAGGTTCAGTGACGCTCACGGAGCTCCAGGTAGACCTGCAGGGCCCACAGCAGGACACGGAGCGCCTCCTCCTCTGGGAGCTGGTGACACGCGTGGGGAACACGCAGAGCACCTCCTCCTCTGGGAGCTGGTGACACGCGTGGGGAACACGCAGAGCGCCTCCTCCTCTGGGAGCTGGTGACACGCGTGGGGAATGCACACAGAGCACCTCCTCCCTCTCGCAGCTCCCAGCACATGGGGTTGGGCGGAGCCAAACCGAGGCCATCATGGGCTCACCAGGCTGGACCAAGGCCAAGCAGAGCAGGGCAGAGCAGGGAGGATGGGCAGAGCAGGGAGGGTGGGCAGAGCAGGGAGGGTGGGCAGAGCAGGGCAGAGCCGACCAGGTGCTCCTTTCCCTTAAAAGGGCTGCAGACAATCGTGGCTCGTTGCCAAATGCAAACTGCCACACACAGATGTGCATCCATCCACAGCGTAGACAGCGAAGCCACCATTACGTAACAAGCTTGCAGGCGCAGTGCAGGTGTAGCGAACTCATTTCCCGTGTGCTCGAACTCGCCAGACGGCAGAGGAGGAGCTCCACTCACAGTGGAGGTGCTGCTGCCTGAGGTCACCTGCAAGGTCACCTGAGCAGCTTCCAGCCAGGAGGGACGAGAACGTGGATGAGGGCGTCCCTCTGCCCTGTCCTAATTCTGATCTTACTATTGGCTTGCTGTATGGCCTAGGGTAGTCGCTTTGCACCCAGCAGGTTGGTGTACGTCGTGAATAAAGAGGCAAAGATCCGGGTAAAGACGGCTGACTCGAATGCCTGGCCAGGCTCTGTGGGCGAACATGGCAGCCTGCACAAGGGGGGTCTGGTGCGCCCTTCTCAGCCCGTGTGTCAGGGTGAGTCTGTGCTGGGCCACGTCCTGGAGACTGTGGGATTAGCACAAGACCAAGAACTCTGTGTCATCAGAACCCAGGAGTTTGGAAAGGACATTTCCCCAAACTAAACTAAACATCACTACTCGAAAATAATAAAATGCTACGGAAAGAAAATGTCACCGCCACCACAAATCGACAGTGAGGGCCAGCCCGAGAAAACACCTGGAAAGTAGCATTCAGTTAAAAGCCACCAGAGGAAGCTCCTGCTGTCCCAGTGGCTGGCGTTACTCACCGCAGAGCAGCTGCAGTCTTAGGAGGGAGACGCCAGCTGCCTCCACTTGCAGCCTGGGAGCCGAGACCCGCTCTCCGCGAGGCGGCCGGCTGACCCCACTGCAGCGTGGGGGTCCTGGTCAGGCCGGAGGGTCAGGCTCCAGGGCTCGGACGCGGTGACAGGCCAGCCCAGCTCTCCCCGCAGCAGCCCTCTCCCGGGGCTGTGGTTTCCTGCCCTGTTGTCCCCATTTGTTTTACTAGAAACTCGCGTCATGTCTGGAAAGCACTTCCATTTCCAGGCAAGAGGCCCTCAGACCATAGCGGATTTGGGAGCGCAATGAGACGGGCTTACAGAGAAAGGAGCGGGAAGAAGAGAAAGGCAAGGACGCCCTGAGCCATGAAGGGCAGTGCCGCAGGTGAGCTGGAGCCGGCCCTGAGTCCACACCGCCCCTCGAGGGGCCAGGGATCTTACCGTGCAGCTTCTGAGACCCTGGCGGAGACAGGAGTGGCGAGTCAGGACAAAGGCGAGCGCAGACCGGAGTGTAGCTCAGGAGCAAGTCTGACCTGGGGTTCGTGCCCTCGGGGGTAAACTGCGGGATGCTGTCTAGGTGTGGGGGGAGGTGACAGTGAACAGGACAAGCCGCCTGCCGGGGGCGCTCAGCATCTGGTAACCCAGTTTAACCTGTGGCATAACTTACCACAAGTGTGATGAAAACAGCATAGGGAGAAAAGGGGTTCTTCAGGACCAGCAGAAGGCATAAGGGTTACATCACTGGACTCCCACGTCGTCGACCACTGTTCAAGTCCCAGATCCAGCAGCTTGAAACTCATGCTGGACACCTGTGTGCGTGTGCCCAAAATCCTGGGAGGAGAATGGAAGAGAAGGGATTGCAGCATGGCCATCCCCCGAGGGAGGGTGATTTCTCGCTTTCTATCTCTCTGTCTCTCTAGCAAGCATACATGTACTACAGCAAAAATCTCTCTTAAAAAAAAAAGTTTTAAAAAAGAAAAGGGGTTCTTCTCTTCCCTTTTTTGTAAACACATTTTTTTTTACAAAAAAAAATGTTTTTAAAAAGAATACTTTGGGGCCAGCTGGTGGTGTGGGGGTCAAGGCACTGGACCCCACATACCCCACTGAGCAGTGGGTCCCAGACTCGGTGAAAACCACACCAGGTGCATGAGTGTGTGTGCCCAAAGCCCAACAGATCATGGAGAATTAGGCATTTTGGCATGGCATTGCCCCTGGAGGGTGATTTCTCACTTTCTCTCTGTCTCTGACTCCAGTGAGCACACATGCCATGTAGCAAATTTTCTCTTAGGGTTTTTTTTTTGAGAGGTTTTTGCTATAGGGCCGTGTGCTCCCCAGAAAGACCAAAAGAGACTGAGAGAAAGTGAGAAATCACCCCCAGGGGGAATGGCCACACCGCAATCCCTTCTCCTCCATTCTCCTCTCAGGATCTTGGGCACGCACGCACACGCGCCCGGCGTGAGTTTAAGCCACTGGGTCCAGGACTCGATCTGCAGTCGACTACATGGGAGTCCAGCGACGTAGCCATTACGCCAACTGCTGGTCCCATTTAGGGATTTTTTCTTTTATATATAGGGCGAATGTGATCACCAGAGAGAGACAGAGGGAGAGGAAAGATGAGGAATTACTCCTTCACACCACCGGGTCTGGGACTCAAACCACAGAGCTGGACATGTGGGATCAGTGCCTTAATGACCATGCTACTTGGAGCACATTTTTATTTCTGTATTTATTTTTTAATTTTAATTTTTTTTGAGAGAGAGGTTTTTGCTATAGGGCATGTGTGCTCCCCAGAAAGACAGAGAGAAACAGAGAAAGAAAGGAAGAAATTAACCCCTGGGAGGGTGACCAAGCCACAATCCCTTCTCCTCCCTTCTCTTCTTGGGATTTTGGGCACGCATGCACACACATTTGACATGAGATTTTTAAGCCACTGGGTCCGGGACTCGAACTGCGGTTGTCTGTGTGGGAGTCCAGCGATGTAACCATCACACCATCTGCTGGCCCTGCACATTTTAATAAATAAAAATAAAATGAATATTTTGGGGGCCAGCCCCATAGTCTAGTGGTTAAGGGCACCAGATTCCACGTGGCCATCACAGTTCAAATCCCAGTCCTGGAGGCTGGAAAAACACAGAAAGCGCAGGCACATGCATGTGCCTAATCCTGGTGAGACGGAGAGCTGGAGGGAAAGGATTGTGCCACGGCTACACCTCAGTGGGGGTGACGGTGGGATGTTTCTCTTTCTCAGTCTCTCTCCCTGGAGAATTCATGTGCCCTCTGGAAAGAAAGGGGAAAAAAAGAATAATTTCTTAGGTTCCATATCATCCTAGTCTGTAATCCAGCATCTGGAAAGTGTCGTCCTCCTTTTTGTCTAGAAATAAACTATTTTCATGCATTCAGTTTTTATATCCCGTACATTCCTTCCAGATAAACTGCCACGTGGAAAACTTCCCCGCCGTCGCCTCTCCTGGGCACGCCACGGTCCGCTCAGTTGAGAGCACATCACCCGTTGTCCACCAGGTGGCGATGGAGGCCTGCGGACCGCGGACCGCGGCGGGAACCAAATGCCTGCAGGCTCCGGCTTTCAGACCTTCAGAGCCCATGTGAATAGAAGACACTGACATTTCAGAGCCTCAGATACTGGGACCAATCAAAAATTTTTTTCTTAAAGCTATGTTAATGAAACAGTATGTTTTGGTTGTTTTGTTTTGTTTTTTTAATGTAACAAAACAATACTGACCACCACTGCCTGGGTGGCTTGCTAAGATGTTTTCACTTCTTGGTGACCTGCTCATTGAAGCTATTTTCTGGGGAAGGGGTACTGTGATCCGAGTGTTCCCAAATCTCTTACATCAAGAGGCAGCCGGCCAGGTTGACCCCAGCTGCGGAGGCTGCCAGTGGCCCTGCTGACCCTGCGTCTCTCTGTTTCTCACTGCACTCACGGACTGACTGAATAATAATGCGTGGTCTTGGGAGGAGATTCCCCATCTCTCTGAGTTTCAGATTCTCATATACCAAATCATTTTTTTAAAGTTTCTTTGTTAGGGCCAGAGATGGCATAGCGGTTACATCACTGGACTCCCACATGGATGATCACGGTTCAAGTCCCAGACCCAGTGGCTTGAAATTCACTCTGGGGGCATGTGCATGCGTGCCCAAAATCCTGGGAGGAGAATGGAGGAGAAGGGATTGCTCTGTGGCCATCTCCCCTGAAGTGGCCCTCTCCCCTCTCTCTCTGGCGTGTGCATGTGCCCTATGACAAAAAAAAAAAAAAGAAAACTCTAAAAAAAAAGTTTCTTTATGTTTTGTTCATGACAGAGAGTGCATGAGAGAGAGAGAGACCTTCACCCTGGCCCCGCCGTGCCTGACTCCTGCCCTGTAGCTCCTTGGAGTCCAGACACCTCATACCAGGCCCAAGTGCCTCCGATGGCTGGGCCAGGGGTCGGAGGCAGGGGGCCGCTGCGTGGCCTCCAGCACCACAGTGTGGCACGAGCCCCACTGCACCGCTGAGGCGGGGCTAGCATGATTTATGGAAGTGCCCACTTTTTCTAAGGGGGGAATGATATTTTTTAACATACAGAGAACAATGCCTGTCACATAAGTGTTCCAAAAATGAAACAATTATTTTTATCTTGAACTTTCACCTTATTTTAAAAGTAAGTGTGGGGGCCAGGAGGCATCGTGTTAAGGTGGCTGGATCCCACAAGTCGAGCACTGTTCAAGTCCCAGGCCTGGCAGCTTGAGAATCACACCAGGTGTGTGTGTGTGTGTGTGTGTGCCCAGAATCCTGAGCGGAGAGTGGAGGAGATGGGGTTGGCCTGCGGGTATCCCCCGGGGGGTGATTCTCACTTTCCCGCTCTGTCTCTAGCAAGCTTCTGCCCCATGGCGGAAACTAACGACAAAGAACTGTGTGGCGTTACTTCTAGTGACGTGGTTGCACAACTTTCAATCTGTGCAAGTGAGTGTGTACAAGCGTCTGACGGTGCCTGTGCACACACGTGTGCACCCTAAGTACCCAAGGGCTGTGTCTGGTGCCTGGGGCGGGCTCTTATTTGTAGCTGCTGCAGTCTCTGGCTTGATCGGCCAGTTATGATGACAACAATAACGCAGAATGCACACAGGCCGGCAGGTGGCGCGGAGGTTAGGGGGTTAGACCCCATATAGCTGACTGAGCAGTTCAAGTCCCAGACCCAGAGGCTTGAAAAATACACTGGGCGCATGTGCACACGTGCCCAGAATCCTGAGAGGAGAATGGGGGAGAAGGGGTCGCAGCAAGGCCATCTCCCTGAGGGCGATTTCTCACTTTCACTGTCTATCTCTGTATCTCTCCAATGAGTACACGCACCCTATAGCAGAAGAAAAGAAAAAACACCCAAACGTTACCCACCCGAGTGTGAGCACGTCAAAACACGTTTCCCCACTCCAGTTAGCAGGAAAACTCATAGCACAGCCGTGGACCTGCCCTCCCCAAGCTGTGGAGACAGCGTGGCTCGTGGGACCTGGCTCCAGTGCCAACACAGGGCTGCACTAGGGTCCCAGGACCAACAGGACACTCTGCTCACCAGTCACAACTCGCCCAGACCCAGGAGGCAGGGACAGCGAGGCTTGGAGAGAACTCGCATGACCTATCCCCGGGATGCTGTGGGTCCGATCTCTGCAGGGGTCTCATTCAAAGATAGTGAGATAAATTCCGGTAAATAATATAACTCATGCACTTCCATCAAGGGCTGATGTCAGGTGTTTCACAAAAAGCAGAAGCTACAGCTCCCATAAGACCTCTCTGAACCTCGCCTCTCCCCAAACATCCCTGCTCCTGACAGCTGCCCGGGTTCCCCCTTTCTTGTTTTTCCCACCAATTTGCCAGAGTGTGCACATGTTTGCCAGAGAGAGAGAAAGATGGAGAGGGAGAGAGCGCCCCCATGGACGATCACGTCGTGATCCTGCCTGTCTCTCTCCCTCCTTTCGGGACTCTGGGCGTGTGCACACGTGCACCTGGTGTGTTTCTCAAGCTGCTGGGTCTGGGGCTTGAACTGCAAGGTCCGCCATGTGGGAACCGGCTGCCTGAGCACCGTGTCACTGGCTCGCCCGTCCCCGCCCAGTCTCAACGGCTCGGGCAGTTCTCTCATAGCTTCGCTTCCACGCTGCCTGCCCCTTCTTCCTGGGCACTGGTGGACACCGTCCACCACCCACACACGGCCAGGCAGACGTCGGGGCCTGTCTCCACCAGAAGTGGCATCCCCAAGAACGGATGTCTCTCACTGAGTGTTTTTCTCATGAGAAATTTTCTCAGGGAGAATTCCTAGGAGTCTCGTCCTCTACTTTGCTATATATTAAGAGGAGAGAATCTCTCGGGAGAACTTCCTGTGTAGACTATCCCTCTTCCACTCCGAGTCCAGGTGGCTCACGCCCTGTGATGGGGTAAGAGTGTGGGGCGTGGTGGAGACTGCTGGGCGTCCACTCCCTCGCACCTACGTGCAGACTCTTCCTGGCCCCTACTTACCAGTGAGGAAGGGTTACGACAGGAACCTCGATGAGAGTCCATCAGCCGATGAGACAGGGGACACCGGCGTCAACCCCTGGGCGTGAAACAGGAGGGTATTTAGATTATACTGAAATCAAAGTTGGATCTGCCTTCTAAAACCGTAAGGCAGGACCAGCAGATGGCGTGATGGTTGCCTCGCTGGATTCTCACATGGCTGACTGTGGTTTGAGCCCCAGACCCAGCAGCTTAAAGCAGCTTATGAGGTGAGTGCATGTGCCTTATAGCAAAAATCTCTCAAAAAAAAAAAAAAACAAAAAACTTTAAGGGCATTAATAAAAGTTTTTATAATGAGCACCTCAAACTAAGTGAAATCCAAATGTCAGAACCATTGGTTCTAGAACCTGGAACTGGGGGAAGCTTAGCACCCGTGCAGCAGAACGTCCCCATCGTGGGGACACCTGTTCCTGGATCCTCGGCACATGTGCATCCATAGGCTTGACCATAGCTGATGTATCAAAGTGTCACCCATGCGACTGGGTCGTGGAAGCATAACTCTCACAAAGTGTCCCAACCCGGGGGGACTGTCGAACGGGTTTCCTGAGTGAAGGAGTGAGAGCCGGGACAAGCAGCGTAGTGTTACAGCATGGAGACGACACAGTGTCTTCAGGGTCGCGGCATCTATTGTGAGCAGCACGGAGACGACGCAGTGTCACAACGCTCCAGGGTCGTCTGGAGACAATGTAGTGTTACAACTCTTCAGGGTCGTCTGGAGACTGTGTGGTGTTTCAGCTCTTCAGGCTCTCCAGGGTCGTCGTGGTCTTCCGGGTCGTCTGTGTTGTCTTCCTGGTCGTCTGGCTACTGTGGGCCAGGCATCGTGGTTATATACATGCTGGTGGGCCGTGATTGGTTGAATGAAGGATTGTAAAAGGTGGGTTATGATTGGTTGCTTCTGTGCACCAATCATGAGGTGCCGGATATGCAAATTTGAGGGATTCTAAGCTCACCTATTTGCTATGGGAAGTGGCCAATCAGAGTATGGTTCTGAAGGTGAGGTTTTTGAAGGGGAGCCAATCATGGCCTTTGGCATTGTGTAATTGTTTGCTTTATGAGAAACCGGCGATATTCAGTGGTGCGCAGCCTCCCACAACAAAGGGCTCCACGATGTCTTGAAGGCCAGCGCTCCAGCTGTCCTCACGGAGCGGGTCATGAGAACAGCGCGGCGTCTGCTCCCCAGCCCTCCTCGGTCAGCCACGCTGCTCACACCTGTGGGTGTGAGTCCAGTAAGCCTCTGTCCCTCACGATTCACCTCCTCAGGTCCTTCCGTGAGCCGTGCGATGTTGGATTAATGCAGGTTCTCTGCCCGTCTGACACTGATGATTGGTTTTGCTGTAGTCCTGGTATTTCTCACGTATTTGGGTATTAGTTCCGCACACAATGTGCAGCTGGCAGATTTTCGTCCCGTTGTGGGCGGTTTTTCCCCGACTGTTCCTTTCTTCGGTAGAAGCTTTTTAGTTTGATACAACCCTGTTTGTTATTTTTTCTCTGCTTGCCCGTGCTTTTGGGGTCATTTCCAAGAACTCTGTCCAAACCACCACTGTGGAGCTGGCCCCTGTGTTTTCTCCTAGTAGTTTTAGTTTCAGGTCTTACACATTTGAGTCTTTACCAATTTTTGCTGATTTTTATAGATGGTGTATTATACTGTTTCTTAAGAGAGATTTTTGCTGTAGGGTGTGTGCGCTTGCCCGAGAGAGACAGAGAGATAGAAAGTGAGAAATCCCCCCCAGGGGGGATGGCCATGCCACAATCCCTTCTCCTCCATTCTCCTCTCGGGATCTTGGGCACGCACGAACACACGCCTGGAGTGAGTTTTAAGCCACTGGGTCCGGGACTCGAACCGTGGTCGACTACATGAGAGTCCAGCAATATAACCATTATGCCATCTGCTGGTCCAGATATTACAAGTTTTTAAACACCTCGTCATCATATCGGTGCTCTAGCTTACCATTGTTCTTTTAAAAATAAGTAAATGACTTATTGCACTGTATTAGCATGTTCGACAGTATTTTTTAATTTGGCTTTTTTCTAAAGAAAGTACTGAGTGACCAAATCCTCTGTAACACAGAAACAGTCCCTCTTCTGATTTTTTTTTTTTTTTTTAGTTTTTGCCATAGGACATGTGCACTCACCAGAGAGAGACAGCAAAAAAGGAAGGGAAAGTGAGAAAGCATCCCCTGGGGAACGGCCATGCCACAGTCCCTTCTCTTCCATTCCCCTCTTGGAATTTTGGGCACACACATGCGCCTGGTGTGTTTTTCAAGCTGCTGTATCGAGGACTCAAACAGTTCAGTAGGCCATGTGGGATCCAGCCACCTTAACCACCACACTACAGGCTAGCCCCATGTGTTTATGTTTTTAAAATATGTTTCGTGGGACCAGCAGGTGGCGTGATGGTTAAGGCACTGGACTCCCACGTGGCCAACTGCAGTTCAAGTCTCAGACCTGGCGGCTTGCTTTCTCACTCTCTCTCTCTCAAAAATTAAAAAATGTTAATAAATAAATAAATTATTCCTTTTAAAAATAATGTGTTTCAAAAATATTAACCCCAACATCTATGTCTGTGAGAGAGTAATGAGAACACTGAAAGAGATATTAAGAAGATTAATTTGAAAAAGATGGAAAAAGCAGAGACTTAAAATAAAAATTATAATAATGAATATACAAAAATGGGATTAAAATATGAGTTTATTCTGATGCAAAAACATGCTAAATCCATGCATAGGTTTTATAATGTGCAGTCTCCCTGACCGTTGTTATGTCCCCCTAACACAGTCAGGCGGGAAACCCACTGGAGAGTAGGCACGGTCAGAGCGGAGAGGGAACCCTGCTGTCTGTGGGCGGAACCACGTCCCCTCAGGCTTCTTACAGGAGGTCCCAGCTGCTGCCCTTCGAGACAGGGGCCCCAGCTGGCTGCTCTCTCCCTCCACCACCCTGCCAGCTGAGGATGCTGAGGGACTGCGGCCCTCAGCAGGCTGGGAAGAGAGCCCTCACCAGGACCTCACCACGCGGGCACCCAGGTTTTCGACCTCCACCTCCAGAACTAGAAAAGGCATTCACGCTGTGGACGCTGCCACGCTGATCTGCCGTGGCAGCCCCAGCAGATTGACTCACCATTTTCCTGCAACGAACAAGAATCAGCAAGAAGACAGGTCACTGACGAACGGCAGCACCGCTGAGTCTGTGGTGAGGGGTCAGGGTCCACGCGGGGCACTCAGAGGTTCTAGCGTCTCCCAGGCCTACAGTAGCCCTGCTGAAGAAAGCCAGGGAAACGCCAGGCTCGGCTGATCTGGCCAACGCCAGCCTGAGTGGCAGCACCTGTTAACACATCAGAGCGCCTGAGAAGTTCCCGCAGGACCCTCACAAAGGCACGTCTCCTCCACAATGGGCTTGCAATGTAAATGGGAGATGCCCTTTGCACCCTGTCACTCCCAGTGTGGTCCGTGACGCAGCAGCATCTAGGACCTTGCTAGAAATGCACTCCTACCCAGTACACCCACATCTCAGCAGGACCCTCCTGAGGGCCCCATGCACAGGAAAGTCTGAGCGGCACTGTCCAACCGCCATCTGCACAGAGCAGGGAAGCCTGGCTCCAGCGCGACCCAGCACCCACTCCGGAGGGGACACACTGGGCCTTGAGCACACACGCTTCAGCTTACTCTGGACCTGGCGTGCTGGGACTCAGAAGCGGGGAACCTTCCAAACCTAACCTGCTCACAGAGTCCCGACGGCTCTAAACCGGGCGTGTCCCCTGCCTGCCTTCTGGAGCGCGCGCGGGACACTGTTTTCATGCGGGCCACCGAGGGCTGAAGCTTGGAATGTTTGTTTGGCAAGGATAGCAGCGATGCCCTCAGGAGCCCAAGCCTGCAGCAGGTGTTTGGTCAACGACCGCTCCCTTACTGGACTCCCTTGGGAATAGCAGGCTGTGAATCATCAGGTGGCGGAGGCCCGTGGCCCGGTTATTACACTCCCGCGGGACTGCCAGGGCTGCTCACTTTAACTAATTGCTGCAGCCCTGGTTTCTGTGGTTGTTGCTATAGGGCGTGTGTGCTCCCCAGAGAGACGGGAGGTGGGAGTGCGGTATGCCCCAGGGTGGGAGGCCGCACTGCGATCCCTGCCATCCCTGCTCTCAGGAGTTTGGGCACACACGCATACTCCATGTGTTTCCCAAGCCACTGGGTCTGAGACTCGAATGTGCAGTCGGCCGTGTGGGATCCAGGGTCTTACCCTCCGTGCCGCCTGCTGCTCCTGGTTTTCTTCTCTCTCCTGTGCTTACTGGGCCAACTACAGTGATGTCACCCTCTGCGAACCTGTGCTGGCCTTCCCTGCGTGAGTCCCTCTGCCGGCTGGGCAGCAGGTGTCTGCAGAGCCACCAGGTCCAGCAGGAGCAGACGGCCTGCCAGGAACGAGGCCTTAGGACACCTGCGGCTGTGCAAGGGTCCAAGATGTGGTAATTAGTGTCAGTTTGCCATCTTTTTCTTTTCTTTTAGAATCTTAGCTGTGGAGTCAGTGGGTGGTGTGGTGGTTATGTCGCTGGACTCCCACACGGTCGACCACAGGTCAAGTTCCGGACCTGGCAGCTTAAACTCACGCTGGGTGCATGTGCATGTGTGCCCAAAATCCCGAGAGGAGAATGGAGGAGACAGGATTGCATGGCCATCCCCAGGGGTGATTTCTCACTTTCGGTTTCTCTGTAGAGTACATATGCCCTATAGCAAAAGTCTCTCAATTAAAAAAAAAAAAAAAAGAATCTTGGCTGTGCCGTAGACAGTTTGAGACTTAAATCATAGCTAAATGACAGCAACATACGTGTTCAAATACACAGGGTGTGTGAAATGGTTTTCCCACCAAGTGTGAGTGGAGGGACTCAGCTGGGGTTCCGTGATGGAACGTGAAACGGAGACTCGCGAGGGGCAGGAGGGAGCACCACGGCAAGCCTGCAGGGCAGATAGAGTGAGGGCTTCGGGGTTCACGGGAAAGTGCACCTCGTTAAAGCATCGGGCCAGTCCCATGGCTCAGTGCTGAGGCCTAGAGCCCAGACGGCCAACCGCATGGTTTGCGTCTTAGATCCAGCGGCTTGAGAAGCGCTGAGCTGGTGTGCACCCAAAATCCCCAAAGGAGGGAGAGAGGGAAGAGAGAGGTCTGCAGGGTGACTGTTCCATGGAGGTGCCTTCGCTTCCTCAAGCAAAAAAAAAAAAAATTATGCAGATATTTCTGGGGTTTTAAGGGCACCAAAATAATGCTTTAATTCAAAAAAAGTACTTTTAATTCAATTTCCCCCCGAACTTTCTGAAGTGCCCTCTGAAGTCAGTAGGAATATACGGAGAAGACTGTGGGGGCAGGCCTCCTCTCCTTAACGGGCACCGCCAGGCCCGGCCCGGCCCGGCCTGCACGCGGCATGTGCCTAGATCAGCTGCAGGAGCTGAGCAGGGCCGATCCTCGTGTGGGGAGAGAGGCCGAACAGAGAACGCACTTCGTCTTCTCCAACCGCAGAGGGGAGCTCCAAACTGGTGAAGGCAATCCGGTGGAAGAGTGCGAAAATCCAGGCCACGATAGAGAACTGGGCTACTATTTCTGGAGGGAGGCAGCTGCGTCAGGCTCCGGGGACCCATTACGGAGAATGAGTCCTGAAGTGTGATGGCACACGGGCACACGGGCCACAGCCTGGCACTCAGCAAAGCCCCTTCAGTTTGGGGCAGGGACCCACATCTGTTCCAGCACTACTGCACTGACGTGGCCGTAGAGTCAGCACCTGGGTCCACACTCGCATCGGACAATTCGAGGTGGCATCGGGACAGTGCATTGGTGGCACTGTCATCACAAATCCACAAAATACAGCTTTATTATGTTTTAAGTTTGCTTGCCATAGAGCATGTGGAGATGGAAAAAGAGAACTAGAGGGGGAAAGTGAGAAATCAACACCCCCCATCCCTGCTGGGGGAAGGCCACGTTGCAATCCCTTCTCCTCCATTTGCCTCTTGGGACTTTGGGCATGCACGCACACATGCCTGGCATGATTTTCAAGCCTCCATGTTGGACTCCAGTGCCTTAATCACCGCACCACCTGCTGCCCGCCCCCCCAATATCATGTGGGTTTGTTTCTTAGATTTTTGCTATAGGGTGCATGTGCTCGCTGGAGAGACAGAGAAAGTGAGAAATCACCCCCCAGGGGGAATGGCCACCTCACAGTCCCTTCTGCCTTCTCCTCTTGGGACCGTGGCCACCCATGCACATTGCCCGGTGTGAGTCTTAAGCTACTGGGTCTAGGACTCCGACAGCAGTCGCCTACACGGGGGTCCAGAGATAACCTTTGCACACCTGCTGGACCCATCATTCGGTTTTTGCTTTGTGTGTGTTTTTTGTTTTTTTGGTTTTTGCCATAGCGCATGTGTGCTCACTAGAGGAAGACAGTGAGAAGAAAAGTGAGACATCGCCCGTTGGGGGTGGCCATGCTGCAATCTTTTGTCTCCATTCTCCTGGGATTATGGGCACACCCACACATGCCCTGCGTGACAGCAGGTCTGAGACGTGAACCACGGTCAGCAACCTGGGAATCCAAAGCCTTAACTACCATGCCACCTACTGGCCCCAAAATATCACTCTTAGGGGTTGGCAAAAAGTTGGAGTGATTTCTGAAAAAGAGACTCTCGTTTGTCAAAGTAAACAGGAACGAGCCAATCAGCTGGGCTTTGCGGTTCAACACAGGGGTTCTCCAACGCCGGTGCATCGGTCCGGTGCATCAGCACTGCCTGGCGAACCGCGGCTCATCTTAGAGTCTTGGGTTCCGCAGGTCTGGGGGTGAGTCTGAGAATTTGCATTTCAAACACAGGGAGCTCTGTTGCTCTAAAGAGTGTTGGAACAGTCTGAATATGCAGGACGGAAACCCCTTTGACAAACAAGGAGGTATGCTGTAATTAGCAAGGCCCTGGAAGGGAGTCCAACCTAGGCTGCAGTGGAAGAGATCACTCACCATTGCTGCAGACGTTACTTGAGCTGCACCTGCCTCTTCCCCCGTGTTAGCTGGGGGCCCGGATGTGGTAATTAGTGTCAGTTTGCCATCTTTTTCTTTTCTTTTAGAATCTTAGCTGTGGAGTCAGTGGGTGGTGTGGTGGTTATGTCGCTGGACTCCCACACGGTCGACCACAGGTCAAGTTCCGGACCTGGCAGCTTAAACTCACGCTGGGTGCATGTGCATGTGTGCCCAAAATCCCGAGAGGAGAATGGAGGAGACAGGATTGCATGGCCATCCCCAGGGGTGATTTCTCACTTTCGGTTTCTCTGTAGAGTACATATGCCCTATAGCAAAAGTCTCTCAATTAAAAAAAAAAAAAAAAGAATCTTGGCTGTGCCGTAGACAGTTTGAGACTTAAATCATAGCTAAATGACAGCAACATACGTGTTCAAATACACAGGGTGTGTGAAATGGTTTTCCCACCAAGTGTGAGTGGAGGGACTCAGCTGGGGTTCCGTGATGGAACGTGAAACGGAGACTCGCGAGGGGCAGGAGGGAGCACCACGGCAAGCCTGCAGGGCAGATAGAGTGAGGGCTTCGGGGTTCACGGGAAAGTGCACCTCGTTAAAGCATCGGGCCAGTCCCATGGCTCAGTGCTGAGGCCTAGAGCCCAGACGGCCAACCGCATGGTTTGCGTCTTAGATCCAGCGGCTTGAGAAGCGCTGAGCTGGTGTGCACCCAAAATCCCCAAAGGAGGGAGAGAGGGAAGAGAGAGGTCTGCAGGGTGACTGTTCCATGGAGGTGCCTTCGCTTCCTCAAGCAAAAAAAAAAAAAATTATGCAGATATTTCTGGGGTTTTAAGGGCACCAAAATAATGCTTTAATTCAAAAAAAGTACTTTTAATTCAATTTCCCCCCGAACTTTCTGAAGTGCCCTCTGAAGTCAGTAGGAATATACGGAGAAGACTGTGGGGGCAGGCCTCCTCTCCTTAACGGGCACCGCCAGGCCCGGCCCGGCCCGGCCTGCACGCGGCATGTGCCTAGATCAGCTGCAGGAGCTGAGCAGGGCCGATCCTCGTGTGGGGAGAGAGGCCGAACAGAGAACGCACTTCGTCTTCTCCAACCGCAGAGGGGAGCTCCAAACTGGTGAAGGCAATCCGGTGGAAGAGTGCGAAAATCCAGGCCACGATAGAGAACTGGGCTACTATTTCTGGAGGGAGGCAGCTGCGTCAGGCTCCGGGGACCCATTACGGAGAATGAGTCCTGAAGTGTGATGGCACACGGGCACACGGGCCACAGCCTGGCACTCAGCAAAGCCCCTTCAGTTTGGGGCAGGGACCCACATCTGTTCCAGCACTACTGCACTGACGTGGCCGTAGAGTCAGCACCTGGGTCCACACTCGCATCGGACAATTCGAGGTGGCATCGGGACAGTGCATTGGTGGCACTGTCATCACAAATCCACAAAATACAGCTTTATTATGTTTTAAGTTTGCTTGCCATAGAGCATGTGGAGATGGAAAAAGAGAACTAGAGGGGGAAAGTGAGAAATCAACACCCCCCATCCCTGCTGGGGGAAGGCCACGTTGCAATCCCTTCTCCTCCATTTGCCTCTTGGGACTTTGGGCATGCACGCACACATGCCTGGCATGATTTTCAAGCCTCCATGTTGGACTCCAGTGCCTTAATCACCGCACCACCTGCTGCCCGCCCCCCCAATATCATGTGGGTTTGTTTCTTAGATTTTTGCTATAGGGTGCATGTGCTCGCTGGAGAGACAGAGAAAGTGAGAAATCACCCCCCAGGGGGAATGGCCACCTCACAGTCCCTTCTGCCTTCTCCTCTTGGGACCGTGGCCACCCATGCACATTGCCCGGTGTGAGTCTTAAGCTACTGGGTCTAGGACTCCGACAGCAGTCGCCTACACGGGGGTCCAGAGATAACCTTTGCACACCTGCTGGACCCATCATTCGGTTTTTGCTTTGTGTGTGTTTTTTGTTTTTTTGGTTTTTGCCATAGCGCATGTGTGCTCACTAGAGGAAGACAGTGAGAAGAAAAGTGAGACATCGCCCGTTGGGGGTGGCCATGCTGCAATCTTTTGTCTCCATTCTCCTGGGATTATGGGCACACCCACACGTGCCCTGCGTGACAGCAGGTCTGAGACGTGAACCACGGTCAGCAACCTGGGAATCCAAAGCCTTAACTACCATGCCACCTACTGGCCCCAAAATATCACTCTTAGGGGTTGGCAAAAAGTTGGAGTGATTTCTGAAAAAGAGACTCTCGTTTGTCAAAGTAAACAGGAACGAGCCAATCAGCTGGGCTTTGCGGTTCAGAACAGGGGTTCTCCAACGCCGGTGCATCGGTCCGGTGCATCAGCACTGCCTGGCGAACCGCGGCTCATCTTAGAGTCTTGGGGCCCGCAGGTCTGGGGGTGAGTCTGAGAATTTGCATTTCAAACACAGGGAGCTCTGCTGCTCTAAAGAGTGTTGGAACAGTCTGAATATGCAGGACGGAAACCCCTTTGACAAACAAGGAGGTATGCTGTAATTAGCAAGGCCCTGGAAGGGAGTCCAACCTAGGCTGCAGTGGAAGAGATCACTCACCATTGCTGCAGACGTTACTTGAGCTGCACCTGCCTCTTCCCCAGTGTTAGCTGGGGCCCTGAGCGGGAGGAAGATCAGAGAAGGCTTACCTGCTACCTAACACACGAGTCAGCCTGTTTTCATACCAGGGCCCAGGGACCGCAGATAGCTGTGGGAAAGGTGCTGGGCAGAGCGGGCAGGGGCCCCCGCGACAGTGCAGGACCCGAGCAGGGCCTGGGTTAGACTCCCGGCTGCATCCTTGCCTGCAGAGGCCAGGCCCCTCCTTCCCTCCAGCTCAGAGAGAGCAGTTCTCATGCCAGGGGCATGACCTGCTTTAGGGACGGCCAGAGTCCTCCCGACACCTGCCACAGGTGTGGTTAAGGTGTTGGGCTCTCACGTGGCCAACCGTGGCTTAGAGGCTTTGACCCAGTGGCTTGGCTTTTCACTCGCCCTGTCTCTCTGGTGAGCACACGTGTCCTATAGCAAAATTTAAAAAATATGAATAGTAAACACAATTAAATAAATACCATTTAAAAATGCCTTCCGCCAAAAGCACCCAATAAGCCCATGAGCCAGATAGCACATCCTTAATGCCATCATGAACACATTTTACGATAGTGTGGCCAATTAGTGGAATGCGGAAGCAGTTGGGGTGCTGCAGATTGTGGACAAGATCTGTGAAAACATAGGGTTCCAATCCTCCTGTCCCAGAGTCTCCTCCCCAGACACCCGGTTCGCCTTCTCAAGCGCAGAGGCTATTCCAGGGGCCAGGCCGCAACCTCTACTGCCTCACCCCAGCGGACTGCGCAGTTGAAGACCCTGAACTCGGCTCCGAAGACGCTCTGAGCTCGCTTGCAAGCTCCAAGTCCCGTCAGTTCCGGGCAACTAAAGGGGAGCTTTGCGCCATCCTAGCCTGCAGCACGCTCTGTGCCCCGCACGGCTTTCCGGTAAATTAGACTTCTCGTCCCTCCTGATTCAGTGTCCCTGAGCAATTCATTCCCAGTACAGAGTGGAATGACATACTCGGGGCTCCAAGACCGCAAAACGTCTTGGGGGATGCAGTCCAGGGCCTGCCAGGCGGCCTGCTGGACAGACCGAGCGGGCCGTGGACTGTGCGGGCGGGGCGTGCTCAGCACCCTGCCTGCCATCGCGCCCTCGGCACGGCGACGCGGGGAGCCAGCCGGGCCCCAGGTGGGAGTCGTCCCCGACACCTGAGGGCCCGCACCTGGAACCCCCGTGCTCACCGAGATGGGTCCTCTCGCGGCAGAGCAAGTCCGCGCCCCGGCCGCGTGTGCGGGAACGCCCCTCTGCCCTGGGCGCTGCGGGGCGCGCACCAACACAAGCCCGACCCGCCCCGCGGTTCCGACGCGTGGGAGGCTGGGTGCGGCCCTGCGTCGCCCGGGGCCGAGCATCACTCTTCAGCTCTCCGGCCTCCAGCACCGCCCCCAGGCCTC
>NW_006199647.1:1040372-1049547 GCF_000334495.1 Tupaia belangeri chinensis
CAAGTTTGCAGCCGAGTTGAGACAAAAGGGCGTCGTGCTCCGCGAGGGCGCCTGTGACCCCAGCCGGGGCTCGGCCTGTCCCCCGCCCCCGCGGCCCCCGGAGCGCGGTCCACGCGTGGTCTGAGACGAGCAGGTGTCGCGCGGGTTTTGAACTCGGTGCCTTGGGTCTGGGCGTTTGTCTTGCTTCACGCTCTAAACAGGAAAACGGTCCCGAGCTGCCTGCGTGGGGCAAGGCCTGGCACCCAGAGCCGGTGCCGAGCCTGCTTTGGTGCCCAGGGCGTGGGTTCTGGTACTAAAGGCAGCTCGGCCGGGCCCAGCCTCCCGGCTCCGGACTCTGGGTTCGCCGACAGGGCCTCTTGCAGCCTTCCCGTGTGTGGGTGAGAATCATCCTCCCAGGCCACTGGTTAGACCAGCGTGGCTACCCCTTGCTGGCCGGAGAACAGAACTGCACGGGTACTCCTCAGACGGGCATCTGACCCGTTCATTTTAAATTTGCTAGTGAAAACTTCCTGCACTTTACGGATTGGTTTCACCAACCCCGAGTTTTGCACCGTGCTTTCCAGCATGAATTGTAGCAGTTACTGAGAGTCAGGGGTGGGCTTTTCCTGCAGGGAAGTGGAGTGTGCCCATCCGTCTTGCCAGCCTGCGGGGCCTGTGAGGCTGCTCCTGGCGTCTCCTAGGCCGGTTCTGAACCAGACAGCGCTGTGCTGCACCTGTCCAGAGCTCCCGTACTAGTGTTCAAGAGCAGTTTGTTCTTGTAGCCTTGTGTGAAGTCCTTACTTTAAGGTTGTGTGATGGAGCAAATCAGAGCTGTTCAGAACACTGTCAAGCCCTGTTCAACACCGATCGTGTCTTTCCTCAATTTTCTGAGAATTTTAGTGAGTGACTTTTAAAGTGGCAGATATTTATCTTAGTCTTATTAATTTCATGGGCACTCAAAGAGCACCATGAAATATTTAGTCAGCCAAATATAATCAGGATGCTAAATTTGTAAGGAAAAAAAAAATCAATGTTTTGATGCCCAGAATAGAGGGCCTTTGATTTCTGCAGCCAGTGGCCAGGACCTCCACATTGCAGCCGGGAGGCTCAGCGCTTGGGCGCTTGCCCGCAGGGGGTGCGAGGTCGGCAACTGGCCGAGACACGTCCGTCTCACTCCTGATTTGACCTGCGTTTTGCTGACTTTCACATTGATTCTGGCTGGCCTCGAGGGATTTGACAGGTAGGCGGGAAAGGCTGTCTCTAGGCAGAGGTTACAGCATGAACCAGTGCCAAGGGAGCTGAGCGGACAGTGGGAGTGCGGGGCGCAGGAGTGCGGGGCGCAGGGGACCAGACTTGGAAGCTGGCAGAACTCGTGTGCAGGCCAGTTTGCCGAAAGGCCCTACATGTTTGGAAATTGAGGCGGAGAACTAAGGTTGGGTCTTTTGTGTGTTTTTGGTGTGTGTGTGCATGAGTGTGCATGTGCACGTGTGTGTGCATGTGTGTTTGCCCATGCGCATTTGTGTGTGTGTTTGGTGGAAGGGATTAGTTTAAGAACAGAAACAACCAGACCAAATCGGTTTTCATTTCGTTTGCTAATCTTCGAAAAAAATCATCCTTGTCACATGGTAGTGGCGGCCGGGTGGCCCTGACGCAGGCGTTTGGGTTCTGAGTTATTGTCAGTCCTACATGACGTCTTTACGTCTTCTCATCCCTCTATGGAATCCCGACGTGGCAAACCAGGTAGGTCGGCAGGACCAGAATAAAACACCAGGAGACTGAGGGGCCCTGGACCGGTGAGGCCGGAAGGCCCCTGCCATCGCTCACCTCAGTGACAGCACGCCAAACGTATTTGTCCTTGTCCCGTTCCTGTCACAGGGCTCCTAAAACCCTCGGAATTCCCCCGTAATAAGAATGCCTTTTGCACAGGGTGACTTAGGGTGACGTAGCCTGCCAGTGGAGTCTGGTCCCCTGTAGGGAACGAGAGGAGGGTGGACTCAACCCTGCCCACTCAGCTCAGGAAGTGCTGCCGAGGCTGGAGAGGACGCTCCGTGAAGACGTGGGCTGGATCTCACGAGCGCCAGGTCGAGACCGCGTGGAGTGCCCGGTTCCCTGTCCCCGGCTTATGCCCTGTGCGTCCCCCACCTGCGTGTTGGTGTGCAGCCTCGTGCTATCGGGGTCCTCAGGAAGCTCGCGGAGATGTGTATTACCCAAAGGTCGTGCGTGGATTTCAGGCTTTGCTTTGTAACAGTGCCGGGGCCCTGCGTGTCTGTGGAGTGGCGATACTGGGGGCTTTCCAAGGAGCTCTGAGAGTTACGTAGAAGCATGTGGAGGAAGCAGAGGACATGGGATGTCTTCGGCCTCAGCCATGTCAGTTTCCTCGTGGCCCTTCAAGCTTAGCGTCCGTTTCCATGGCATTGGAAGAGATGAGCTGGCGTGGCAGGAGTGATCTGTACCTAGTGCGGTGAGGTTTAGTCTGGATTGGGGACCCCCACCCCGGCCGCACGGCAGGTGACAAGGCCAAGCTCACCCGTGGGCTGGCATCGCACCTGAGCTCTGCCTCCTGTCAGCTCAGTGGGGCTTAGATGCTCATGGGAGCCCCCAGGTGGGACTGCCCAGCTGCAGAACAAGCTCAGGGCCAGCACGGATTGTGCAGTATGCCATGACAGGCTGTGTGACTATTTTATTACGTGTTCCACTGTAATAACGGTGGAAATAAGGCTCGTAATAAGCGGAATGCACTCGAGTCATCCTGAAACCCCTCCCTCCGGTCTGGGGGAAAATCGTCTTCCACGAAACCAGTCCCTGTTGCCAGCACGGCTGGGGACCACTGGCCCAGATGGTTCCCTGGGGCGTGTTTGTAGGCTCTGTCCACCAGCAGTGACTGGGACATTTAAATTTGTTGCTAGATACGGGCTGAGTATCTCCTATCCGAAATGCGTAGAGCCAGAAGTGTTTTGGAGTTCAGGTTATTTCGGAATAGCTGCTCTACATAACGAGGTATCTCGGGGATGGGATCCAGTCTGAACAAGACAATGATTTATGTTTCATATGTGCCTTATGTGCATTTCAGATTTCCCGATTAGGGATGTTCGACTTGTAATAAATTTGCAATTTTTTGAAGATAGAGGAAAGTACAAGAACTGCCTCTGAAACCTCCGGAAGGCCTCTATCCGTTAGTCACGCATCAGAAAGAAAACCAGGGGCGCCCAGATGTGATCTGGGACTCGCCGTTTTTGAAATCCCCAAAGTTTAGTGATTTTTAAACTCTGTTTAGCTCAACTCAGGTAAGTGTCACAGGTGGACACAGCGCGAGGCGCTGCTTCTCTGATTGGATGTGCTTCCCTTGAATGTAGAAGCTGCGAATGAGCGCTCTCTCAGAGATCACATGTAAGCTGCTCCTAGCTTTCCAGTGACCGCTGATGTTTGTAAGACGCGCTGCTCAGCCATTTGGTCAGCGCAAAGATGACTGCTCCCAAGACACTTTTGTTTTAGGAGAGGTTTTTGCTATAGGGCGTGTGCACTTGCCAAAAAGAGAGATAGAAAACGAGAAATTACCCCCCGGGGGGGATGGCCACGCCGCAATCCCTCCTCCTCCATTCTCCTCTCAGGATCTTAGGCATGCATGCACTCGCGCCTGGCGTGAGTTTAAGCCACCAGGCCTGGTACTCAAACTGCGGTCGACTACATGGGAATCCAGCGACATAGCCATTATGCCAACTACTGGTCCCTATTTTATTTTATTTTTTAAGAGGTTTTTGCTTTAGAGTGCATGTGTTTGCTGGAGAAACAGAGAAACAGTGAGAGGGAAAGTGAGAAATCACCTCCCAGGGGGGATGGCCACATCGCAATCCCTTTTCCTCCATTCTCCTCTCGGGATCTTAGGCACACACGCACACGCGCCTAGCGTGAGTTTAGGTCACTGGGTCTGGGACTTGAACTGTGGTGGACTACATGGGAGTCAAGCGACAGCCATTACGCCAACTGCTGCTCCCCCAAGACACATTTTTAAACAATGTTTACCTCTGAAATTGGACTGCCTCTTGGAATCAGCAAGATTTTTAAATTGCTTTCTGTAAGGTGGCGTTGACAACACAGCTGCTGCCTGATGTGGTCCCAGGGACAGCCCAGCTGTGTCCAGGTTCTGATCCCAAACCCTCTGCAGGGCACGAGATGCAGGGACCATGCAGCACCTTGGGGGGCCTCACGTCCTCACAGTGTGTCTTCGCAGGGAGACGCTGCAGTCCAGGCCGTTAGAGGAGGCGACATGGTGGCCCAGGCAGAGGTCGGCGCCGTGAGCTTTGGGTGAAGGCTTGCCCGCAGGACGCCAGAGGTCCAGGGCACTGCACGGCAGGAGTGCACGCCCGCCCAGAGCCTCCTGGAGGAGCAGCTCTGCCATGCTGCGACGTGAGCCCAGTGAAACTGGTCTGGACTCTGGACCCCCGAACTGGAACAGAGTGAACTGGTGGTGTGTGCACCCCGCGCAGTAGCGGCAGGACACCTGTGCACCTGGTATGGCTTTTAAAAGGTGGCAGTACCAAGGGATCTTCACTATAATGAAACATAGTTGAGTTTTAATTTTCTTACGATGTGGTTCTTACCCTCGAAATACTAGAGTAAAAAGTGTAAAATGCCAAAGTAAAAAAGAACTCAGACATGTCTATCTGGCTCTCACATCACAGTATAATTACCCTGCGTAGTTCACACCCTTCCTCTTCACTAAGCATGGCACGGGCGTGGCTATGTCATGACGCGGTGAGTGCCCTGCTCGGAAATGCTGATGAACATATACTAGACTTCGTCTTTAAAAAAAGGAACATTTTCCATGAGCCAAACACTCGAAGCTGTGCCGTCATCCAAGAGTGAGCTAGACGTGGCCTGTCCCTTGCCGAGTTTACCGCTACCCGACGACAGCCCGTGTGACCATCCGTCGTGGGGGCTGAGCTGTTGGGGGCAGCACCGCGGGCACTTACGGGGTCAGAAGAGGGTTTCCAGGGGAGAGCGAGTGAGGACCTGAAGGGTGAGTTAAGTCTGGGCAGGTGAAGGGGGTGGGAGAACTCAGAGGGAGGCATGGTGTGGAAAGAGATTGCGTTTGGGAAGGACACGGGAAGGATGCAGAGACTCGCCTCGGCCTTCATGCTGGGGCTCCTGCAGGGCTGGCGTTTTTGGTGGCACTTCTGAAGGAATCAAGGCTTAAAGATTTGCGTTAAAAAGAAAATACTGGACCATTCTCGTGGCCTGGTGGGCAGGTAGCCGAAACCCACATGGCTGATTGCATTTTGAATCCTGGTGGCTTGAGAAACATAGGTGTGCATGTGTGTGTGTGCGCATGTGCGTGTGCATGTGTGTGTGTGCATGCCCCACATCCCAACAGGCTGGAGAAACGGAGTGCAGCATGGCTGTGCCCCTCGAGAAGGGTGCTGTCTCCCTCCCCGTCTCTGGTGAGTGCACATGCTCTCTGGCCTGTAACCCAGAAAGTAAGTAAATAAACTAAGGCAAGTTTTAGAAAATACCCACGTTCACTTGCTCCCTTCAGAAAGCTGTAAAGGGACCCTGGGTCTGGCTGCATTCTCCCTGCAGGCCCTCTGGCCCAGCCCTGTGCGTGAGCCCCGTGTGTGGGCCCTATGCGTGGCTTTGTTGCCTCTGTGTGGCCAGTGGTGCCCATCCCACCAGCCTGTCCCTGCCAGTTTGACTCCTCAGGAAGTCCCTGGGGTCTAGCAGAGCCGGGTTGTCCGCTGGCCAGATTCCGGCGCCCTGGGAAGGACCTGCCCAAGCCACTGCAGGAAGGAGGGGCAGGAACCTTCTGGAAGGCCCCTGCCGTGCCGTGCAGGTGGCTGCTCTAACAAGTGACCACCAGCAGTGACTTAACGTGGCACCAATGTAGCACCCGTGGGTTGGGAGTGCGTCTTACTCTGTTATTGTTGCTCCATAGAAACACCTAGGGGGATGCAGGTGGCATAATTGCTAGACTCAAACGAAGTCAACTGCAGTTCGAGTCCTGGACCCAGTGGCTTAAAACTCATGCCAGGCATGTGTGTGTGTCTGTGTGCCCAAGATCCTAGGAGGAGATGGGACCGCAACGTGGCCATCCCCACTGGGGAGTGATCTCTCACTTTCTCTTTCGCTGTCTCTCCAGCAAGTGCACATGCCCTATAGCAAAAATCTCTATCTTAAAAAAAGAAATACCTGGGGACGAATGGTCTACAGAGAGGGCTTGTGTCGGGATAGGACACTGGTGGTGGGTGACGGAGAACACCAGTGCCTGTGCTATGCCCCAACGTGGCTGACACAGAGAACGGGCAGCAGCGCCGAGGAGAGATGGTGACCAGGGCCGCTGTGGGCACAGACCTTGCCCAAGCCACAGCAGTTGGGGCTCAGACCGAGCTGTCTGCAGGGCCTCGGTTCCCTCCCGGGGGCCCGCCTGGTCTGCAAGGCATTGCTCCCGGAGATACCTGCGGCTGGAGCTGTGGAGGAGGCCGGGGCTTACCTGGGCGCAATCCTGGGGATGGCGCGCTGGCGCGGAGAGGGAAGAGCGAGGACCCACAGCCCGTCCTCCCGAGCCCTGACCTGTTCCCAGCCAGAGCTCACCCGGGCTCCGAGAGGACGTCGGTGTGAGGGGAGACAGTCGCCTCCTGGCCTCACCGTCAGCCAGCCACTGTCCGTGGGTCTCCTTAGCACCACTGGGGAATGAGCGTCCCTTCCCCCTTACGGTGGGTGGCGTGAGGCCCACACCGCAACCTTGGCGTGTCCAGGCAGCGGGACCCAGGGAGAGGCTGTCCCTTGGGCTTTGCCCGCGTCTAGAAACCGCCCACTCTCGGGGCTCTCGGGGCTCATGGCCACCTCCTCCATCTCAGAGCCAGAGCCAGCTCCTTCCTGGGGGCTCCTCGCAGCCTCGTCCCCTCTGACCCCACCTCCTCTGGACCGTGCATGCCGGCATACTCAGGTCTCCAGACATGACCCAGGCACCTGCCACGTGGCGCTGCCCACCGGGACGTGTCACTTGAACCGCCATCTGCCTGCAGAATGTGAGCTTGTCTTGATACCAGAGCCCATCAGAAGGGTTCAGACAGGGACGTGGCCGCCAGCCTGGCCCTGCAGGACCTCCGGCTGTGCTGGTGCAGTCACTGGGCTGAAGTGTCATACCGTCACTTCCAGCACTTCCGACACTTTTCTTCTGCTGATATTTTCCGTGTTAGGTTTTGTTTTGCAATAGTTCTGCGTTTACGGAAGTGCCGTGGAGCGCACCGAGCGCTCGCTTCCTCTTACGCTGTCTCTTACAGAACCCGGTGCGCGTTCAGACCGGGACTCAGCGCTGGCCAAACAGTGAACTACAGGTTTTATTTCAACGACACCACTTTTCCCACCAGGGTCCCCTTTCTGTCCCAAGTCTCCGACTCCAACACCGCCGCACGCGGCTGTCGTGTGTCCTTCGTCTTCTCTCGTCTGTGCTGTTTCTCATTCTTTTTCTTTTCTGACGACCTTGACGGTGTGAAGCTTACCGGCCAGGTGTGTCGGCACCCCCGGGGGTGTGGCGGTGCTCTCTGCGATTTGAGGGCAGGCGTGTGTGCTTGGTGAGAGTGCACAGGGTCGAGTGTCCTCCTGACCACTTCTCAGCTGATGTGACACTGACGTACAGACGTTAGCCGTGGGAGCCGTGAAGGGTCTCAGTGGGACCTGCTGCCACCCAGCGCCGGGGACGGGGCCTTAGCAGCAAATGTTGACTCCCCGCCCCTGGAGGCAGAGCGGGGCCAGAGCGCTCAGGTTCAGTCGCCCTTCCCCTCGTCGCTGTGCGCCGAGTGGCCCTTGCACGTGTGGGACGGATGCTGTCTGATTGCATCGTGGGCCCTCGGTGTAGGGTTAGACGGTTAGCAGGAGTGGGGCAGCACAGAAGGGGGAGCAGTGTGTGTGGTGGGCAGAAAAGTCCTGATGCGTCTTACAGAGACGTGGAGAAATACGCCGTGGCTTATCCATGAAGCAGGTGGTGGAAGTGCAGCGTGGCCCTCTTCGTGCGTTTAAAAGATACACACCATGTCAGGGTCAGCAGGTGGTGCGGAGGGTACAGATCCCAGTGGCCACGGCGTGGTTTGAGCCCTGGACAAGTGTCACACGTATGCTCACACAGGGTCACATACGTGCATGGGATTGAAGGGTGCACAGGCCCCTGGGAATTAGGGCATCTGCATCGCTTGACATTTTTTGAACAACTGGTATACTGTTACTTTTTCAGTTAGGAAAAAAATAAAAAATAAAAATGTGAGACCCAGCAGTTGTGGTTGGTGCCGGAAGGACAGAGCTGCTTGGGGCCAGCAGGTGGCGTGGTGGAGGAGGTGCTGGGCTGCCCCGTGGCCGACTGCGGTCCAAGTGCTTGGCCTGGCAGCTTGAAAACCGTGCCGTGTGTGTGTGTGTGTGTGTGTGTGTGTGTGTGTGTGTCCCGAGGAAGTACGGTATGGCCATCCCCCCGGGAGTGGTTCCTCACTCTCTCTCTCACTGTCTCTCTCCAGTGAACACAGGGGCCTATTGCAGAAGACCTAAAAAAGACAACAGACAGTGCTGCTCTGAGCTGAGCCACATGGAAGGGTCCTGGGTCTGACTCCCGGGGCACCGAAAACCAGGCGTGTGCCCATCATCCTAGCTACATGGGAGCTGCGGCAGGGTCGTGACAGGGAAACCGTCTTTAAAAAGAGAAAGCAAACGTGCCTTGCACCCTGCCGTGCTGGGCGCACAGCAGCTGTCTCTGTCGCTGTGTGACCGAACGCTCAGACCTTGGCGATCTGAGACAAGTGTTTACCCCATGGTGTCTGCGAGAGCAGCCCACCACTGCTTCTGGCTCAGGGTCTCACGAGACTGGGCCAGCCCCTAGCCGAGCCATCGGCCTTCCAGGATTTGTGTCTGCTGCTCTCCTCGGCGCTCAGCCTGTCCAGGTTGGCAGGCTCCGGTTGCCCATGGGCTGTTGGCCAGAGAGTTGGACCTGTCCCTGCCGGGCTCCTCTGGGCTCCTCAGGCCCAGCAGCTCCCCCTCCCAGACCCATGGCAGGAGAGCCAGGCGCTGCCCACACGCAGGGAGGAGGGGCTCCACAGGGGTCCACAGGACAGCAGGCCAGGCCTGCCAGGATCATCCCCAGCCAGCCACCCTGCGGGTCTGTGGCAACGCGCTCACTGCTGATAGGCGTGCGGCAGGGAGGTGTGGGGTCGGTTTGAGT
>NW_006199647.1:1049719-1052175 GCF_000334495.1 Tupaia belangeri chinensis
TGGTATTGTGAGAACACATGCACACGTGCCCAGCGTAAATTCAAGCCGCCAGGTCTGGAACTCGAATTATAATTGACTTCGTGGGAGTCCAGTGATGTAACCGGCCGGCTATGGACTGCATCTTCAGGACTACCCTGCGGCCCCAGGCCTCTATGCTGCGGCCCCCTCGCCCATGGAGAACCGGAGCACCGAATACTACACCGGCCTCTACACAGCACCGACCCCAAACCCAGCAGCCCCTGGCCAAGCCAGCCGCCAGCCCGGAGCACAGCAGGCCTTCGGCAGGGGCCCCTCTGGTCCTCATGCAGGGCCCACGCCGGGATCCTCCCAGGGCACTGCGACCTCAGCCCCGCACCTGCACACGGGTGCCTGCCCGCCCTCTGCCTTCGTGAATCACTACGGCGTAGCCGTGCACAACCGACCCCAAACCCAGCAGCCCCTGGCCAAGCCAGCCGCCAGCCCGGAGCACAGCAGGCCTTCGGCAGGGGCCCCTCTGGTCCTCATGCAGGGCCCACGCCGGGATCCTCCCAGGGCACTGCGACCTCAGCCCCGCACCTGCACACGGGTGCCTGCCCGCCCTCTGCCTTCGTGAATCACTACGGCGTAGCCGTGCACACGGCCGGCTCTGCTGTCGCGGCTCAGGGACTTCCCTCCACCTGTGGTCACTATGCCACACCCCCCGTCTCCACTGCTGCCTACCCCGGCGTGTCCTACCCCGCCCTGCCTGCCGGGGAGCCCTACGAGCAGATGTATACCTCACAGCGCACTCCCGCCGGCAGGCCGGGGCTCCCTGGCCAGAGCCCAGCCCTCAGCCACCTGCCACTCCCTCCGGTGCTGGCCCAGCAGTGTCCGCAGCAGCAGCATGGCCTCCCAGCACACAGCACACTGTGGGCAGCCGGCCCTCCGCCCACCCAGGACGGGCTCATCCGAAACCATCCAGGCTCCCTGGCTGCCAGCAGCCCGGCCAGTACCGGTAGGTTGAAGGGAAAGTTCACCGAGCGTGGGGGAAAATCCGTGAGTTCCCAGTCAGCTCACCGTTGCCTTATTTTACTGTTGTTACCCAGCGGTGCTAGACAGCACGTGCACCCAGCAGACAGGCGCAGAGCGGGAGGAAAGCGAGAAATCACCCACAGGGCAAGGCTACACCGCGGTCCCGGCTGCTTCAGCCTTGTCAGGGTTTGGGGCACGCACGCCTGGCATGTTTGCCAGGACGCGGACTGGGGATCGAGCCGTGTAGCGGGCCACGTGGGACTCGGAACCCTAACCACGCCAGCAGCTGGCCGCTCAGTCGGTTTATGTGCACTGAGGTGAAAGGCGCAGCTGCCTGATGGAGGGGCCGAAGCGAGCTCACCTCACCGCGCAGTGTGCTTTACCTCCTGCCCCCCCGCCCCAGTGTCCTTGGCCTTCTGTGTCTCCCTCTCGGGACCAGGGCGCTCTGTCCCCTGGGAATTCGGTTTTCTCCTCTCTTCATTCAGCAGGCCTCGCCCATATCAGCTCGTCCCGAGGTAAGCTAAGGGCTAACAGGGAGGGTTTGTGACTTCATGAGAAAGTCAAAGCAGAGGTAGTTCCGTTCTTGTTTCTGAGATGGGGGTGGCACCCGGGTGGAACAGACTGACAGCAAAGTGTACAGAGAACCACGGAGCCACGTAAGGGAACCACGAGGCTGTGTGGGGAAGTACAGGGTCTCGTTGGGGATGAACACGGCGGCTGAGAAAGGCTTATTTAAAGTGACAAGTAGGGAGTGTGGCAGTGGTGGCACAGTGGTGACCCTGGACTCACGTGGGGCGTCCTGGTCCGTGCGCCCAGGCTCCTGGTGCACTGGACACCAGACGCATGCCGTGACCTCGCCGAGGCTCAAGGCTGGGGCAGGCCATGGTGAGAGAACCCTGTTGGGGTGTCTCTCTGTCTCATGAAAGAAAGGAACTTTGGGGAGAAGAGTACAGACCTGAAGTAAATCAGAACCTCGTAGAAAAGGCCAGCCTGTGACCCGGTGGTTGAGGCGGTGGGTCCCACGTGGCTGACGGCACAGTTCGAGTCCTGGACCCAGGGCTTCAGAACCACTCCAGTTGTGTGTGTGCGCCCAAAGCCCTGAAGGGAAGGGGAGATAGCAGAATGGGGTTGTGGCCCAACCATGCCCCTGGGGGCGCTTTATCATCCAACACCCCACGACCCCACGAGCTGGCTAAAGTCGAAAAAATGAAAATCACAGAATTACCCCAAATCTTTTTCCGCATTGAAAGACAGCATGATGAAAACAGAAAGAGGAGCCGCAAGCCAAGCAAAATGTCAGAGCGCAGCGCTTGCCCTGGTGCACGGGAGGCCGGCCGGGGGCGTGGGGCCGAGGCAGCCGATCTCATGGCCAGCCGTGGCTGGAGCCCCAGACCCAGCAGTGTGAGAACACACCAGGCATATAGGTGTGTGTGCCCGAAATCCCAGGAGGAGAGTGGAGAAGGGAA
>NW_006199647.1:1053013-1057535 GCF_000334495.1 Tupaia belangeri chinensis
AAAGAGAAAAAGCATTCCCCGTGGGGAATGGTCCCTCCGTAGTCCCTTCTCTGTCTCTCTCCTTTTGGAATTTTGGGCGCACATGCACATGTGTGCTGGCGTGTTTCCCAAGCTGCCTGGTCAGATTTGAACCGTGAGGTCGGCCATGTTGGATCGCACTGTCTCCACACCACTGGCCGGCCCACGACCACCGTCTTCTTAACACACTAGATAAATACAGTGCTCCTGAAGTCTCACGAGAATGGCATGTAAACGGCCTTGTGTCCGCGAGTCTGCTTCCAGACATGTACACTGCTGCGGTGGGTGAAACAGGTTCTTATCTTCAGTTGCAGATTCTCTGTCCTGTCCTGTTTTGCAAAATGTTCAGCCTCCCACGTGCAGCCCAGGAGTGCCCGCTGCGTTGTCAGGGACCTTGGCAGCAAGAGCCCCTCCTGCCACAAATCACCCTGTCCGGTGTGTGGCCTCCGTCCCCGCGCCATCAGAGCTGCTGCATCAGAAAGGTAAGTGGGACTCGCTGCGTCCCTGCAGTCACACACGGTGACATTCGGGTCGCTGATTTTAGAGCGTCAGACTCTAACCATAATTTATAGAAAATCCGAAAAGTAATTCATAATCTTAACCCAAATGCAATTTTTGGGATCTGTGTGTTAGCTCCCAGTATCTGCCTGTGATTGTGTACCTGCGTGATCATATATTCCAATTTGCATTTCACTTTTAGATTTATTCAATTATTTATAGTTCTTCATATAACTGCGTAGTTTTGTTAACCGTTTTTTAAAGCTAATTATTGTGTTCCTGTATTATAGTTTAGGAATTCAGCCATCTGTCCTGGGACACTTATTTCCTATTTTTAAAGGTTATTAGAGTTGGGCCAGTGGGTGGTATGGAGGTTAAGGTAGCTGAAACTCAGGTGGCCGACTGCAGTTCGCGTCCTGGACCCTTTTGGAGACAGCACCTCCGGCAGGTGGTGGTACAGCCCCAGCTGCCCCATGGCCCACCCTGCCCCGCACCCAACCGCCCCCAGACCAGCCTGGCAGAGCATCTCAGCGCTGTGTGCTGCTGTCTGCCCTCCCCGGTCTCATGTGATTATTTTACGTTTGTTCCCAAGTTGATTCATTTATTTTACCATGAGTGGGAGAGACAAAGGCTGCATCCCCATAGGGTCTTGATACTCCAGTCCACCCCAGCTTCAGCCAACCCAGCTCACGGGCACGTGCATGCCAGGCAGACTCAGGTCTCTGGACTTGAACCGGAAACCTTCCCATGAGGCACTGACTCTGGGAAGTCACCGCCTGGCCCCCGGTCCTACTTCACGTACCGTCCTGCGTCCTACCTGTAAATGATTCTTGGTAAACCACTTTCCCACTGACAGTCACAGTGGCAGTCCTGTACTTAATGGCCGTGAGAAGCAGGCCCTGTTTACCGAGTAGACAGCACGCCACGGTTGTCGGTGTCCCCCGCCCCAGTTTATCCCTGGGACACAGACTCCAGCGCTCCTGGGCGTGGAGCAGTGAGATTCACGGAGGGGTAGTGTGCTGAGACCACGGCTAGTAGGCGGCAGAGCGCGAGGTTTTAAGCCCACACCTGTCTTTGACTCTCCAGGACGTGAGGCAGCATTTTTGCTGACTGTTGACGAACGCCTGATTTACTTAAAATAAGCTCCTCAGAAATAAGAGGAGATTCCGAAGACATTTGACAAGCGGCTTTCTGTTCTCATTGGCAAGAGGACGCCTGTGCTTTCTGGGGGCGACTGGGGCCGGGGTGGGTGCATCTCCTGTGCACCCATGGGAGATGGCCATGCCTCGACTTTCCTTCACGCGTCCCCCTGCAGGCTTTTCGGGTGTGCACACGTGTGCAGCTGCTGTGTTTCACCAGTTGCCAGATCCAGGGCTCGAACCGAGTGGTCAGCCACGTGGGAGCCACCTCCTCGCCCACTGTACCGCGGCCGGCCTGACTTGTACCTTTCTTTGTTCCTTGTTCGTAGGTAGGAGGTTGGCCTCTTAGTGGCCGCGTTACCTTTGGGGAGACACGGGGTACACGCCTAGCCGTTTGGGAGTTGGGGACAACGCGCCTGGCCGTGTCAGCGTGGTTGGCATGGGTGGAGCCTCGGGGTTGTGGAGTATGTCACCGGCATGGGGTGCTGTGGGCCTGCGGTGACTCGTGCCGAAAGGGATCCTCTCAGTGGCAGGGTGGCCTCGACTGTCACCTCTGAACACTAGACATTGTTTTTATTGGTTCAGAGAGGTGAAACTACAAATTTTTGCTTGATGATCCCCTAAAAATTTTTGAAAGATCTATGTACTACTTAAACATTTTTTAAAATTAACGTAGAGTATTTTGTAAAAAATTTAAATAGTTGCAGTGATATAATTGTGACCATAGTCTACATGTTGCCTCTTAATATAAAAGTGTTCTTTGAAATGATACCTAGCACCATCCTTTTTAAAAAATGCACAAAAACAAACCCTGCTTTAACATTTGGAAAGTTGCACATTTTTCCTTTTTTTCCTTGAAGTCATTTTCTTTTCCCCAAATATCAAGTTTTTGATGTATTTTTGCATTAAAAATAAACAGAAGAATGCACCATGACTTTCCCGATGACCTATCACAGTACTGTAATACGTCCTTAAACTAGAAACTTCGCTAAACTTTTCTACCACAATAATAAACAAATTTAAAATCTTGTTTTATGGGCCAGGAAGTGGCATGTGATTAAGGCGCTGGGTTCCCACATGGTCAGCTACGGTTTGATTCCCAGACCTGGTGACTGAAAATCACAGCAGTGTTTGTATATGCCCAAAGTCTCAGGGGGAGAATGGAGAAGGGATTTCAGAGTGGCCATCCCCCCGGGGGTGATTTCTTACTTCCCTCTCTCCAGCAAGCACGTGCGCTTTATGGCAAAAACCTTAATTAAAATAAAAGAAAGAAAAAAGTTGACTATGACTATAAGCTTCCTAATAGTACCATTTTTTCTTTAGATTACTATTTCATTTACTTTTAGTATATAATTCAAAACATTGTAAACATAACTAAATTTGTATTCCTTATTTGCTCATTACTGGGAGAATGGAGAAGGGATAGCACCTGTCCCCTTTCTTAGTGAGTGCGGACACGGCAGTGCAGAGTGCTCGGGTGTCTTACCGGAGACTCTGGGGCACCAGGATGGGGTGTGGCCTGGCTCAGCCCCCTCTCCAAAGCCACTGCCGTCCGCCGAGCCCACAGGTGCCCACAGACACAGGACTCCTCCGCGGCACAGCCTGTTTGTGAGCATCCCACTGGGATGCCACACTCCCTTCCCGGATATTTCCATGTAACCTTGGACAAGAGCAGTCCTCAGTGCGTGTCAGAGCATACTAAGGTCAGAAATCCTAGTTTTCTGGGGTGCAGTGTGACAGCACAGCAGGAAACCCCGCTGCAGGGCTACGGGGGACGGCGAGGTCACACATCACAGTTCCGAAGTACCACGCGAGGTCAGTTTCCGGTCGTGTGCACAGGCCCATGGGACACTGTGGGCTTCACGTTGCAGTCGCTCAGCTCACGCTGTCCCCTCGTGTCTGCGCACACGTTCCAAACCCACCATGTCTGCAGTCTGGACACTTGAGGCCCAGCGTTTCGGAAGACCCGTCTGCGGGCCGAACACAGCCCCCTTTTCCCCCAGTGATGGAAAAGAGTAGGTGTTTCTGGCGCGCGGTGCAGAAGAGCTGACTGTACGGTGAAATGGGAGTAGGGTGTGAAGTACCGCACACTGTCACGTGGCCCTGAGAGAAGTCCGATGTCGAGTCTTAGGAAAAGTCATGTCGTGCTTTTCTGTGCAGAATTGCATCACGGCTGTTCCCACGACCCGTAGACTTGTTATCTGTGACTTACCTGCTGTATACCCCAAATACGGTCGTCCAGAAAATGCCCTGCTAGTTTTAAAAGTATTCGCATTACCTGTGTGGGTCAGGTTGGTGGGAAGTAAGTCCTGTTTCTTGCTAATAACTCTCAGGGATGAATATTTGAAAGAGCTGAAAACTAACTTTTCATTAAATGCATGAAGCACGTATGTAAGTTCAGTAACAGAAACTGACCATCAGTAGAGCGTGGTGCACACGGGCCCACGCGCATTTGGAACACAGGAGCACACGTGGTCCCCACGCCCACCATGGTAAGTGGGGGACAGAGGTATTAGGGACTCGCCCCAGACAGGCATGGGCAGCAGGCCCGGACGAGCGTCCCCTGCCGTCCCTGCTGCGGCTTCACTCCTCGGCTCTCCGGACTGGCTTATCCTCGGGGCCCTTCCGACGCAGCGGGGACAGCATGGAGGCCGAGTTGTGTGACCGAAGGCTCTTGTCACCGCTACCTTTCGTCTCTCCCAACTGAGAACGTTCCAGTGAGGACCACACCTGCTTCTCGCAGTGTGGCCAGCTGGGACGTCTGTGTCAGGGTCTGGGTTAGCAGGCCTTGCTGAGTCACAGGGGACAGGGTGCCCCCGTTAGTTCCTGAGTGGGGGCTCCGGGCAGCGTGTCCTGGAAGGCGTGCG
>NW_006199647.1:1058438-1064328 GCF_000334495.1 Tupaia belangeri chinensis
AGAGCGGCGCCGTGTGGGGCCGGACCGTGGCTGTCACGGCAGAGCAGGAGAAAGGTGCTTTGAGGCACGTGAGCTCTGGGAAGGGAACTCGATCCCAGGATCCTATAAAGTATGTTTTTGCGGGCAGCTGGTGAAGTCTCCAGACGTGCAGCTCGTTTGAGGAGCCCCTTAGGAAAAGGTGACAGCCCTCGGAGTTCTGAGCCCCGGACCTGCCCGCAGCAACCTGCTGGCGGCCCGTCCCTAGCCTGCTCTGACTCGCCCCTGGGTGGCGATCCCTTTGCGCTCATGGGTAGCCTCTGGGAAGCGTGGCCTGAAGGCACTGCAGCTCAGACGGTGTAAACTGAGTGTCCATCTGCAGGACAGGCCCCCTGCTCGCAGTCGGCCCCTGAGGCGGCCCTGGCCACCTGGTTGCTGCCGTGCCTGGAGCCCTGGCGGGGACAGAGAGCATGGGGTACAGACCCCGTCTCCAGCTGGCAGCGGGCGCTCCACGTTCATTCCCACCTTGGGTTTCAGGCTGAGTGAGAAAGGACGCGGAATCCACACGTGGTGTGTGTGACCCGTGGGCCCCAGACAGGCTGCTCTCCCGCCGGCCCCATGGCCAGGCCGGCGCGCAAAAAACAGGCAGCCGGCAGCCTCTTCCCGGACTGCGTCTCCACCTGCCATGGCCGGCAACAGGGCGCAACCCGGGGCAGTGGCTCTAACAGAGCCCTTACCATTCTGATGCAGGTGACGGAAATGTCATGTCCTGGTCCCCAGTGTTCCCCAGCGTGTGACAGACTGTGCCGGAGCCCTCGCTGGAGAAGGGCTTGCTTCAGCCTCGACATTGCTTCTCTGGCACCTCTCCGGGCAGGTTGTACCTTCTTCTTCAGGAGGAGACCGGGGCCCCGCCATGGCGTTCTGTTGACGCTGTGCGTGACAGCCACGGTCCGGCCCCGCACGGCGCCGCTCTTGGGGTTGCCGCCCGCGGACGCCCACCTTATTTGCTTCCAGTTAAGCACTGGCTTTTCCCTGATAAGCAAAATAAATCCTTTTAGTTCAGTAAATCTGGAAAAAGAGAGGAAAATGTTTATTTTTTTAATACGTGTGGACGTGCCCCAGCTCCTTCAACTGCTTATGGACAGGCAGCGCCCTGCGTGTGCCTGAGAGCTGTGGGGGAGGGTGTTGTCCGACTACTTCCTGTTCCTCGGCCCCTCCTCGCTTGCTCACCAAATGGACGTGTTTTATAGCATGTATTTACACATATGTGAACTTTTAAAAATCCTTTTAAAAATAGTTATTTATTATTATTATTTGACCAGAGAGAGACAGACAGAGAAAGGGAATGTGAGAAAGCAAGCCTTCTCCAGGTCGGGACTCGAACCACTGGTCGCCATATGCATCTTAACCACCACGCCTCCTGCTGTCCCCCGTGTGTGAACTTTTTAAAGTGCAATGCTAATTGTATTTTGAGAATATTCTTCGTTTCTAATCAAGTCCTTAAGTTGAAGAAGAATTTATGTTCTGCAAAACCTTTTTACTCTAACCTGTTTAATAACAAACTTCTTAGGAAATTTAACCTCAGGTTGGATATTAGTCAAATGTTCGTGTTAACTGGGCTTTTGCTACCGGGCCCAGGCATTAGGTTTGTCTCATGCACCATCAGAATCATGTCTCAGCGCGGCGGATTCCTGATGACTGCCGTCCCACCTGTGTGAAGGAGCTTCGCCAGACTGGCAGGTTTCCAGGACGGAAGCTTCACGCGTGTGTGATTTAACCCGTGCTGTCTTCTAAACTCAGGTCACTCCTCTGGGCTGTTCTCCTACAGTAGAAAGGAGGTCTGTTTATCAGACTCGTCAAAAAGGTCACTGAGAAGCGTGAGCGAGCATCCAGGCTGCCGCGTGTTCACAGCAGGGCTGCGTGTTCTCAGTGGGGTGGGCGTCTCTGCTCCGTCTTAGGAAGGGTCCCTGCTGGGCTTCTGGGCTTTTCTGTTTCCTTTGTTTCAAGGCAGAGCAATGAGATTTTCCTTACAGAGGTATTTATTCTTTAAAGTGTTTTCATTTTTAATTAAGTTTATTTGATGCAAGCAGGTGGTCTGGTTTGGTTAAGGCTGCTGGTCTCTCACATGGCTGACTACGATTTGAGTCCTCGACCTGGTGGCTTGCTTTCTCACTTTCCCTCTCTTTCTGTGTGTGTGTGTGTGTGTGTGTGTGTGTGTCTCTGGTCAAATTAAAATGAATGAATGAATAATTAAATAATTATTTTTATAAAATATTATTTCATGCTTCTTGAAAGTGTTTTGGATGTTGTTTAAGTCCCGATTTTATTTGATTAATTAATACAAAAGCCCCATCAGCTTTTTGTTCGTTCGTTTTTAACGGAGTGTCATACAGTTACCAGGCAGTGGGGTGCCCCTGGCCTGATGACGCCCCCAGGAAACGCACTTTCCCCACAGGCGTGGGGCCACCGCTCCCAAAACTCCTTTTCTTGTTTGCCTCTTCTGTGAGCAGAGAACTGTGCCGAATACAGTTCTCTTTAACTGTCATTCTTTTTCCGTTACGGGCACCGAGTCACCATCAAGCTGGCGTTAGCAGAAGAGAGGCGCGCGCTTTGTGCAGGCTCACAGGCTCAGCTCAGTGCCCACCGGGAACGCGCAGTCTCAAAGGGAGCACCCCACAGGGGCCCCGAGGGCGAAGGTAAACCCGGGAGCCGAGCGGCACGCCCTGAGTGTCGTTTCCTGAGTGTGGTCGGTGTCACACCTGGTACCGTGCTCACCCTGGAACAGTGGGCTCTCACCGCAGTGCCTTCACCGAACCGCTTGGCAACGTTTTCTAACAGTCGCAGCTTGGGGATAAACGCGCTCACGTCAGTGCACGCTGGGGCTCTCGGCCTGAGAGTCCGTCCCCGCGTCCCCGCGGCTAACGAACGTCAGTGCTGCTCCCGCCTGCTGTCGGTCTGACTGTCTGTGTTCTCCACTTTACAGGCATGCAGTGTGGTGACTGTGTCCCTAGCCCAGCTGGGCCCGCACCCGCTCCCTTGTCATCAGCTTCCGATGACGAGGAGGAGGAGGAGGAGGATGAGGAAGCAGGTCTGCTTTAGCTCTTCTCTGGTTCTCCATCTCCCCAGCGCGTACCCTTTCCTTTCCGCTGCCCCGTGTGACCCTGGAAAGCATGCTTTGAGGGCTTAGCGCACTGAGGTGGCAGGAGGGCGGTCACTTGTAACGAGGTGTCCCCCCGGACAGCTGCACCATTCGTAAGTAGCAGCACAGAGCGTCCTCGTGATGGCCAACTGTTTCCTTCTAGAAACGCTTTTACTCCCGTGTCACGTGCTACAGGGCGAGTCTCAGCTGACGCTGTTGGCTGGTGACAGCTCGCGCCTTCCAGGAGTGCTGTCTGCCTCCCGCTTCGCACACTCAGGCCAATGGTCTGTTTATCAGACTCGTCAAAAAGGTCACTGAGAAGCGTGAGCGAGCATCCAGGCTGCCGCGTGTTCACAGCAGGGCTGCGTGTTCTCAGTGGGGTGGGCGTCTCTGCTCCGTCTTAGGAAGGGTCCCTGCTGGGCTTCTGGGCTTTTCTGTTTCCTTTGTTTCAAGGCAGAGCAATGAGATTTTCCTTACAGAGGTATTTATTCTTTAAAGTGTTTTCATTTTTAATTAAGTTTATTTGATGCAAGCAGGTGGTCTGGTTTGGTTAAGGCTGCTGGTCTCTCACATGGCTGACTACGATTTGAGTCCTCGACCTGGTGGCTTGCTTTCTCACTTTCCCTCTCTTTCTGTGTGTGTGTGTGTGTGTGTGTGTGTGTGTGTGTGTCTCTGGTGTCTCTGGTCAAATTAAGATGAATGAATGAATAATTAAATAATTATTTTTATAAAATATTATTTCATGCTTCTTGAAAGTGTTTTGGATGTTGTTTAAGTCCCAATTTTATTTGATTAATTAATACAAAAGCCCCATCAGCTTTTTGTTCGTTCGTTTTTAACGGAGTGTCATACAGTTACCAGTACCAGCCACTGGGCCTGCTGTCAGAACTTCGCCTGGCGTGTCTCATGGCGGGCCGCTCTTACGCATCTGCTTCAGACTCGCGTGTGGGCAGTGGGGTGACACTGGCCTGATGACGACCCCAGGAAACGCACTTTCCCCACAGGCGTGGGGCCACCGCTCCCAAAACTCCTTTTCTTGTTTGCCTCTTCTGTGAGCAGAGAACTGTGCCGAATACAGTTCTCTTTAACTGTCATTCTTTTTCCGTTACGGGCACCGAGTCACCATCAAGCTGGCGTTAGCAGAAGAGAGGCGCGCGCTTTGTGCAGGCTCACAGGCTCAGCTCAGTGCCCACCGGGAACGCGCAGTCTCAAAGGGAGCACCCCACAGGGGCCCCGAGGGCGAAGGTAAACCCGGGAGCCGAGCGGCACGCCCTGAGTGTCGTTTCCTGAGTGTGGTCGGTGTCACACCTGGTACCGTGCTCACCCTGGAACAGTGGGCTCTCACCGCAGTGCCTTCACCGAACCGCTTGGCAACGTTTTCTAACAGTCGCAGCTTGGGGATAAACGCGCTCACGTCAGTGCACGCTGGGGCTCTCGGCCTGAGAGTCCGTCCCCGCGTCCCCGCGGCTAACGAACGTCAGTGCTGCTCCCGCCTGCTGTCGGTCTGACTGTCTGTGTTCTCCACTTTACAGGCATGCAGTGTGGTGACTGTGTCCCTAGCCCAGCTGGGCCCGCACCCGCTCCCTTGTCATCAGCTTCCGATGACGAGGAGGAGGAGGAGGAGGATGAGGAAGCAGGTCTGCTTTAGCTCTTCTCTGGTTCTCCATCTCCCCAGCGCGTACCCTTTCCTTTCCGCTGCCCCGTGTGACCCTGGAAAGCATGCTTTGAGGGCTTAGCGCACTGAGGTGGCAGGAGGGCGGTCACTTGTAACGAGGTGTCCCCCCGGACAGCTGCACCATTCGTAAGTAGCAGCACAGAGCGTCCTCGTGATGGCCAACTGTTTCCTTCTAGAAACGCTTTTACTCCCGTGTCACGTGCTACAGGGCGAGTCTCAGCTGACGCTGTTGGCTGGTGACAGCTCGCGCCTTCCAGGAGTGCTGTCTGCCTCCCGCTTCGCACACTCAGGCCAATCCAGACAGCCCGCGCTCGTCGGCACAGGAAGCCGGGCCTCCTTAGTGAGTGCTTGCTTCTGCTTCGTGGACAGAGTCCCGGCCTCACTGGTTGACGAAGTCATGTGTGTGGCCACATGTCACAGGCTGGCCAGTCCCCGTCCGCCCTTGGTAGGCAGGAGGCTGCTGACAACCACGCGGTCCAGCTTCCCCGCCTGTCCTGAGAGGTTAAGACTGAGCCCGTGAGCGAGGCCCTGCGGGGCCGTGTACGCGACCCCGGCTCTCACACCGTCTTTGTTATTGGCCGGGCAGCTCTGCCCTACGAGCCGTCGGTGTAGTCAGAAGTGTCCATTACCTGTGCACTTAGAACGCTCGGATCTCGCGCGTGACTTCAGGGGGGAGCAATAGAGGCAAGTATGTAAATACCCATCGGAATATTTTTGTCCTTTTAAATTTTAACGTAATTTCAAACGTACAGAAGCACTCATGGCATTTAACGCAGATCAAACCACTTTTGCCCGTTGGTTTTACTCGGAGGCCCCTCAGCCTAGGACGGAGTAGTATCTGGAGTAGACACTGGCCTGCCCCACCACCCCTCAGCCAGTCTGCCTCCGTGTGCTCAGGCCGGCTCTGGTTCTACGGCAACGCACCGCCACACCATCCCGGGTACACGTGGAAGGCCCTGGTGTGGTTCCCATTCCCTGTCGGTGCGGTGCCCATGTGCCATGGTCTCGGCTGGCTGTGTGAAGGAGCCCAGCAGGACACCCTGTTAGGGTGCTTGTCTGTTTCTCTCCACTCTCACAAAATAAATAGATAACGCTTACCA
>NW_006199647.1:1064370-1064996 GCF_000334495.1 Tupaia belangeri chinensis
AGGGGAAAGAGCAAAGTGGGCCAGCTCCGTGGTCCAGCGGGATTTGTGCCACTCAGGAGAAGCCGGATCCTCTGGTGACCGTGGTTTAGATCCCCAGGCTGGTTGGTCAGAAATGTGCCAGGTACCCACGTGGGTGCCCCGGATCAAACAGGCTGGAGGACAAGAGGAAGGGGCGGGGGGTGCATGCCTCTCTCGTTCACACGTGTGTTCACGTTCGGGACACGTGTGTTGCCTGCAGTTGGGCAGAGCCAAGAAGCCGTCCCCCATGGCCCACCGAGTAGCTGAGGGCTGAGTACCACACAGCTCACCGAGCACTGGGAAGGCGAGAGCAGTGCCCAGGCGCTTCCCCAGGTGACGGCTCTGCCGAGCGTGGGTCACCTTTACACCATCAGGATGTTGAAAAATTGCAACCTGAACTATTTGTAAACAAGAGACTAATTTTTTTTTTCCTACATTATTTGAAAGTAAGTTGTGATTATCACGAACTTCGCCCCTAAAAACCCGAGTACTTTTCCTAATTATAAGGACAGGCTCTTAGGTAACCACCGCGCAGACACCAGGAATCGAGCCTTGGCGGTGGCGTCGGGCACAGCCAGGGGGCACCTGCCGTTGTCTCGGGCAGGTGG
>NW_006199647.1:1083662-1088045 GCF_000334495.1 Tupaia belangeri chinensis
GCACACGCCGGGGGGCCCCCTGCCGTTGTCTCGGTCAGGTGGCATTGTGACCGCCACGTTCAGGAGCTAGTCCAGGTCAGCACTGCACAATCCACTTGCCGCATCTGTCCAGCTCCTGCAGCCCGGAGTGGGCCCGGGCCTGGCCTACTCTGTGACCTCGTGCGTAGGCTAGTGATTTTGCGAACAGCCTCCTTGCGGGCCGACCCCTGTGCCCTGTGCCCGTGCTGGCCCGACGTGCTCTCAGCGCGCAGTGCTCCTTCCGAGGCCGTGATGTCACTGTGGTCATTTGGGGAGAGGTTGATGGCTTCTCCACCACAGTTAGCTTCTTTCCCACTTGAATTCCTGATTTGTGGGAGGGTTCGTGGACTGTCACCGTGACTGGTTTCGTACAGTGGCCCATGTCTCCGTGGGGCACACCGGTTGCCCACCTCGCATGCACGGTGACCGGGAGACAGGGACATAGACACTCCGGGCCAATGGTGAGCGTGGCGCTGTGCGGTGCACATCCGATGACACGTGCACCCCTACACGGTGACAGTCCAAGGTGCGTCCTCCTTTGGTAGACACTCCCACTGTCCACGTGCATTCTCACAGACTGCGAGTGTCCTGGTCTGAAACTGGACTGCCATCCTTCATTTTATGTCCATCCAGGTTCACACACCAGAGCCCCCCTTTTGCCCCGTGGAGTTGCAGCTCTGTTACATAGAAGAGCTCTCCCTTCCCTGCCCTGGACTTTTTAGGGGCACGTTGACTCACGGGTTCCTTTTCTATCTAAGAGAGAGTTTTACTATGGGTCACATGCGCTCGCCAGAGAGACGGAGACAGAGTGAGAATCATCCCTGGTGGGTGGCCACACCCTGGCAACCCTCCTCCTTCACTCTCCTCTCAGGATTTGGGACATGAATGCACACCTGCCTTGTGTGAGTGTCAAGCTGCTGGGTCCGGGATTCGAACTGGAATGGGCCGCGTGGGAATCCAGTGCCCCACGCAATACACCACCTGCTGGCCCCGACCCATGGGTTCTTATCCACGCCTCCAGCCAGCTCCTGCTCAAACCTGTTAGAAACGAGAGGATGCACGTTTGTTTTGGCACAAGAACAGTTTGAAATCCACATGTAGTATTTTTCATAATACGCATTTTCCCCGAACTTTTTGAAGACTGGTTAAATATTTTCACGTCTTAATTCGGGGCATTGAGACGTGAATACTACCTGACATTTTGAGCACTTACTGTGTGCTGGTCCTCGCACTGAGGAGCTGCCACATCCCTGAGGTTGGTGTCATTTTCTCCAGAGTCAGGTCATGCTTGCGGGTTCTCGAACCCCTGAGACTGCTCCTGTGAGGAGGGAGGAACAGCGGCCATTGTACGCCGAGCTGGAGACAGCAGACTCAGTGAAGTGCGGAGAATGGCGTCTGGCAGGCGTAGCCCTCAGCAAGAGGGGTGTCCTTCACGGTGGGAGGGCGCGGTCCTGTCTCGGAGTGTCCTCCGCCTTGCAGTCCCGGCTCCATCCTGCAGCCGTGTCACCACAGCCCAAACAGGCCAGGCAGTGGTCCACAGTCACACAGCTGCCAGGTGGCCCTGTAGGGTTCAGACTGAAGTCTCCGTGCAGGAAGACACGGGAAGGGGGCGTGCAGGGCCTGGTGGCTGCCAGCAGGACCCCGGCACGTCGGCTTTCTCCTGGCTGCCAATGCGGCAAACGCTGGCGGTCAGCACTGGTTCTGCGACGGCAGTGTTCTCTGTTCGTTTTAATTTTTAGCTATCTTTTTGTTGGTTGCAAATGAACGAACTTTCTAGATAGGGGAGAAAACCTAGTTAAAAATGGCCCCTTCCTGGTTTATGTCAAGTACGAGAAAATAAGACCTCAGATAACGGAATTCGGGAGCTGCTGAGCACGGTGGCCTTGTTGGCCCTGCAGCTGGTGTTGGGAGGAAACAGCAAAGCCCTTTGCTCCCTGATGCCCCAGCCTCAGCGGTTCTGAGCTGCGCTTTTGATCTGTTCTCCGGGGCTCGCCACATTTCAGCTCCCACTTCTTTCAAGTGGTGGCACCCGAGGGGCCATTCTCTGCAGGTGCCCTGCTCCTGCCCTGCCCCGAGACCTGAGTGCCCCGCTAGCCACAGGCGCAAAGTGACTGGCGTCTGCTGCAGCTGTCCAGGCTGTGAAGGGGGCGCCAGAGCCAGTCCATGCACCGAGGCCAGCTCGTATGCCCTAGGCAGGATTCTGCCTGGTGTCGCAGTCCTGGCGGTCAGTGTGACCACGTAGAGGACGCTCGGGAGTAGACACTGGGTGACTGCAGACACCTTGATGGGTCGCAGTTCAGGATCGAAAAGATGGCCCCCCTCCGAGAGGAGGCGATTTCCCATGGACGTAGGGCATGGCTTTATAAAGGATTCTGAATGTGAGGGGCAGTAGGAATTGGCCACGTGGGGAGAGGCGTTTCGGGCTCACGAGCGGGGTGCACAGCACGGAAGCGAAGATGGTCGTGTCGGGGAAGAACGAGAAGGTGAGCAGGAGGCCAGCACGGACAGGCGAGAAGGACATGGGGCGGGGAAGGAAGCCGGGTTTTGGAGTTCCTTTTGTGACGACACGACGGCGTGTAGACTCGCTTCTCCAAGGCGCGCAAGGGGGCTAGCGAGGGTGTGTCTGGGCTGGTTCAGAATGCCCCCTGTAATTTCATGGTGTGCTGCTGTTCTTTGAAATCCCCTTCTGATGTGTGTTGGCAGCGAGGCCTGACCTGATTGAAGGCCATGAGCTAGGAGCCAGCGAGGGGTGTGGTGGTGCAGACGCTAGCCCCACCTGGCTCACTGCACCTCGAGGCCTGGACCTGGCAGCTCGAGACTCCCGCCGGGCGTGCATACGTGTGTGCCCAAAATCCCAAGAGGAGAATGGGGGAGAGGAGATTGTGGCGTGGCCGTCTGATTCTCTCTCTGCTGTCTCCCTCCCTCTCTCTCTCCAGTGAGTGCATACACCCTATGGCAAAAAACCTTTTCTTAAAAAAAGGCATTTATCTAAACAGTAGGTTTTAGAAGAGTTTGAGTCTGTTTGTGTAGGTTGGCTTAGAGGTTCATGCAGGTTTATAACTGTTATCATTGCTTTGATAGTTTGACAGTTCCAAAAACATAGATTCGTACTTATTCTTGTCTTCTACAAGTGATTTTTAAAGTAAACAAGCAGATTTTCAGATACTCAGTAAATAAAATTGAACTACCATTTCTGAAACATTAATACTTTGTAGTTACAGCCGTAGAAAATGAGGCACTATTTTACCATCGACAGCGTGTTGGACTTGAAAGAAGCTAAGCAGCGTGATTAAGCGTGTCACGTTCCTTGGAAAAATTTGATATGTGTAAATAACCCTTCATCTTTGGACTTCCTTTTCTTCAAGAATAATTTTTTAAAAATATTTGTGCTTAAAAGTTCTTTTCTTTAAAATGTTTCCTTTCTTTATGAAAGAGAGACACAGGCACTTCAAACAGCACTCCCATGCCGTGACCCGCCCAGGCCCGCCCAGCCTCCCGTGGTGCATCCGCGAGTGCCGCGCGGAGGGCTCCCTGGATGCAGACCCAGCACCTCCTGCGTTTCCCCGGAGCCACCTAGCCCCAAAGGCTCTACTTTTGATAGGAGAGGATGCCGTGGTACTCTTTAATAGCAGTTCTGCTGAGATAAAAGTCGCAAACCGCGAAGTTCACCGTTTAGATCGTGCTGTCGCGCGGTGTTTATTCACAGCGTGGCAACCGCCCACTCTGTAACTCGACATTTTCATCACCCCAGAGTAGAATCCTTTTAGCCATCGCTCCTCAACACTCCTTCACTAGGCAGCCCTGGGCCACTCTGTCTTTGCACACGTGTCTGTTGTGAACTTTCGTAGGAGGCGGTCGCGGCATCCGTGCCTGGCGTGGCATCACTCCGCGTGTCACTCTTCCATTGCTGAAAGTGCTCCATTACCCCACGAGGTCCCGGTGTTTTCATTTTCTTGCCCAGACTTGTATACTGCCAGTCTCTGGTTGTAGCCGCTGGTAGATAAGGAACTGTATCTTACTGTTCTGATGTGCACTTCTCTGGTGGGTAGTGATTTTGAGCATGTTTCCATGTGCATGTTGACCATTTGTTCATCTTATTTACTTACTTACACCCTCTGCCCATTTTCAGTGTGGTTACTGGTCTTTTTAGAGTTGAGTTGTCCGAGTGTGTGTGTTCTGGATGGCAGTCTCTGATCAGATATGGGTCTTTTTAGAGTTGAGTTGTCCGAGTGTGTGTGTCCTGGATGGCAGTCTCTGATCAGATATGGGACTTTTTAGAGTTGAGTTGTCCGAGTGTGTGTGTCCTGGGTGGCAGTCTCTGATCAGATATGGGACTTTTTAGAGTTGAGTTGTCCGAGTGTGTGT
>NW_006199647.1:1090416-1097706 GCF_000334495.1 Tupaia belangeri chinensis
GACTTTTTAGAGTTGAGTTGTCCGAGTGTGTGTGTTCTGGGTGGCAGTCTCTGATCAGATATGGGACTTGCAAACATCTCTTCCCATTCTGCCGGTTATCTCTTTTACTTTCTTAATGGTAATTTTTAGAGCACAAAAGTTTTTCATAGAAATGAAAAATAAAAATAGTATTTTCTAACATGCACATTTACTTGAGTGCCTTCCAGGCCTATCACCTTCGTAAATATGGCGGGATTGTGTCACCTCCCCCCACGGATGGACAGGCGCAGCAAAGGGCAGCTGAGTGACACACTGGGTGCGAGCTGAGCCGCAGGCTTCCCCTTCCTGGGACCGCGGAGCGCTGTGCTGTTGTACAGATGTAATGGTCTTAACATTGCCTAACACTGGAGACTTCATAGATGGGATCTTTACGGTGTGACTACATTAATATTTCTCTCAACCTGAAATTTGTATTTGGGTGTTTGGCCACTTTCAATAGTTTGAAGTCTGTGCTTTAAGATGCCTTACGTACATTTTTTGTATTGTAAGTTACCTCTTTTTATAATTTATTATGTGTATTATCATCTTTGAGGAGCACCACATGGAACCTCACATTTGCTTAACTAAATTTTATGTCACCAGTTTCATGCCTTCCCCCTCGTATGCCTTATTCTTAATGGGAATCGACATATGGTTTTTAAAATGTCTTTAGACGTTAGTCATTTTACATTTTTACTAGATTTAGGAATTTCCGTAGTTCAGCAAAAACCGTTTCCCTGAGAACTGCTCGAGCCCCGTCCTTCAGCTGAGGCTCTCGTCTGCTCTCCCTGCAGGCGTGGACAGTTCCTCCACCACGAGCAGCGCCTCGCCTGTGCCCAACAGCTACGACGCCCTGGAGGGGGGCGGCTACCCAGGTAACGGCCCCCCGGGTCGCCCCTGACCACCCGACCAGTGAGTGGTCTAGGAGGCCGAGGGACGCTTAGTATTTTTATCATAGTTTTTGATTTTTGTTTTGCTAGAAGGCACACGTGCTCCAACCACGAGGGAGAGGAGAAAGCACCTCCCATATGCCCTGTCTCTCCTCCCTCCTTTTTGGTGTTCTGGGCACATCCGTGATGTGTTGCTCAAGCCGCTGGGTCTGGACTCGTACTGTGGTCGGCCACCTGGGATTCGGCTGCTTCGCGGCCAGAGAAAGACCCACTCACACCCTCTCCATCTCTGCTGTTTCCCACTCCTTTGGCTCATCCTGCTGAGAGAACTAAAAAACAAAAAGAAAACAAGAACAAAAAAGACTGTGCTAGTTAAATATTTATGTAATTCCCACCTGACGTGTACCCGCCTGTGAAGTCCTATCCGAGAGAACTGACAACTGAGTTATTCTCTGGCGAAGGGCACAAAATCAGGGCACAGCTCGTGGCCCCGCAGTTAGAGAGCTGGGAACAGAGCTGGGTGCCACGTGGTTGGCCACAGCGTGAGTCTCAGCTTCAAGTTCTGGCCCCAGCAGCTTGAGACACGCTGGACAGGTGCATGTGCCTACTCCGAATCCGACAGCGGAGAGAAAAGGGAGCGTGGTGTGTCCAAGTCCCACAGGGGATGCTTTCTCCCTCTGTGGGTCTCTGGGGCACCCGTGCCCCCTCTGTCACAAAGTATAACGTGCTTTTTGTAAAGACTTTCGTACAAAAACAAGAGGCAGACTGATGTGCAGAGCCAGAGGAGCCAAGTAGCATCGTTACTGCTGGGGTGTGCGGGGCATCCTGCCCTCCCCGCTCTGCGCTGCCGATTCCCTTAGTCAGGCCTTTGGGAGGAGAGGAGAAGCTGTGTGTGGCCGTGCTGGTCCGGTCCCGGTCCCCTAGGCACTGACACCTCCTTTCCCCTTCCTCAGACATGCTCTCCTCCTCCGCGAGCAGCCCGGCTCCCGATCCTGCCCCCCAGGCAGAGACTGCCCCGGCCCCCGCCCCAGCACCTGCCGCCCCTCAGCCCTCCAAGGTGGCCAAGCCTTTCGGCTATGGCTATCCGAGCCTACAGCCCGGGTACCAGAACGCCCCGCTCGGCACTGGCGCCCCGCCCCGCGGCCCCGGCTACTCCGGATTCCAGCAGTGTTCGCAGGTAGGTGAGCTCATTATTTCTCCCTTCTGTCTAAACAAGTGCGTTTCCTGCCTGCCTCCTGCCAGAGGCTGGAGTGAGCCCAGCACACCAGCCGCGAGTACCCTGACCACTGGGTTACGGCTTCCGGATGCCACCCTGCATGAAAGGAAACGACACTCCTTTTGGATAAATGCCTCATTTTAAATCAAAGGAGAAAGAATACAAAATGTTAAGCCAAAAGGCACGCTAACAAAGGCTAGGGGTTCCTACCGGGACAGTTGACAGGGCTCACACTGGCCAGCGATGGGTGAGTTAAACACCAAGCACAATGCCCGCCATTCATTAAATCATTTTGACTTAATAAGCCATAATTTCATAATACTATAAATTTAGCGGACAGGTAGTAAGCAAAGCAAAATTCATTGACTACCACTGAACATTTTGTAGTATCAACTCAGTATTCTGAGAGTTGGTCATTAAAAGCCCAAGGACAGCTTAGCCCTTGCCTTACCCTGCAGCTTGGACTACACCCAGAGAAACCACCTCGATGTTGGGAAGCAGCATTGCTAGAATTGTGTCCGGAGACATAACCTCACTAATAACGGTACTTGGGTTTATCCCGTGTTCTCGCTTTCACTCTCTAAAGTGTGCGTTAATTGACTGCCCCACTAAGAATCTGACTTTTTTTTTTTTTGAGAGGTTTTTGCTATAGGGCGTGTGCGCTCGCCAGAAAGACAGAGAGACAGAAAGTGAGAAATCACCCCCCAGGGGGATAGCCACGCCGCAGTCCCTTCTCCTCCATTCTCCACTCGGGATCTTGGGCACACACGCACATGCACCCGGCGTGAGTTTAAGCCACCGGGTCCGGGACTCAAACCACAGTCAGCTACATGAGAGTTTAATGACATAGCCATTACACGAACTGCTGGTCCCAAGAATCTGACTTGGACCAAGCCCGAGCTCACTTTCTTGCCGCCCCCTGCACATTGCCAGGAGGTCCGTGCAGCCCCGCCCCGTCGTCCTTACCTGTTCTGGCTTGTCCCTCCAGCAGAACCCCGGTGTGAGCCAGCTGTCCTCCGGCCTGGGAGGACTGAGCCTACAGAGTTGCCCGCCGCCGGAGAGCCTGAGACCCGTGAACCTCACCCAGGAGAGAAACATTCTACCGACCACCCCGCTGTGGGCTCCCGTCCCTAACTTGAATTCGGACCTCAGAAAACTGAACTGTAGCCCAGAGTAGGTACCTGCTTATTTCACAACTGTTCTTAAGTGATTTGCTGGGAACATCGTATGGCTTTGGGGGCCAGGAAAGGCGGTGTGCGGTTAGTTCCCTGCTTGGAAGTTTTGCTCACGTGGGCTTTTCCAGGTGGCGGTGTAGGAGTCATGCTGTGGAGGCGGTGGGTCGTCCGCTGCGCCTGTCACAGTCCCAGGCCAGTCCCACACCCCGTCATCGCCGGCCCAGAAGTGATTTCTGTCTGGGGAGGAATGGGTTCAGAATTGCCGTTGGGCCTGAGAGGGGCGCAGTAGACCGGGTAGAGTTACCGGGTTTGCTGTCGGTTTCGATAGGCAGAAGAGAGGGTTTCCCACACAGTGGTGACTGCCGGGGTGGACGTGCCGGTCACCCCGATCTGATCATTACTCCGACGCTCAGGTCTCAAAAGCCACCCTGTACGCTCTGCTTAAGCAGTAACTACCTGCCAATTAAAAATACAGTAAAATTACACAAGTAGAAGAAATGACTTCTCTTTGGAGAAAGGGTCTTGGGAACGCAAATGTATTTTTGTTTCTTAACTCTTTTTCCTTATCTTTCACGTATCTTTTAAATAAGGTGGAATCTTTAAAGTTCTGTCCCTTCTCAGGCTTCGTCTGAAAGGGTGCAGACCTCACCTACGTGACCCTGAGCAGGTTTAGAAAACTCGAGTCTCTGAATTTTCTTTCCCACTCGGCCTGGAATGTCATGGCTCCGAGCCCAAGCTCATTGATGCAGCCTCATTTGGATTTGGGGGTCTTTACCGAGGACCTCTGCGTCTCACAGAGAAGCTGAGCTGGTGTCCACGTGGCCCAGGTCCTTCGGCATGGCCATGGCTTCCCACCTCACCATGCTGCTCAGCCAATGTCATGTCCATCCCTTCCCACGTGTGCTCAGCACTCCTGTCTGCTAGGAGCAGGCTGCTCCTCTGGACCTCAAGGTCTTATTTTTTTCCTAAAAATTATTCATTTTAATTTTACTTATTATTATTATTTGCCATAGGGCACATGTGCTCACCAGAGAGAGGGAAGGTAAGAAAGCACTCCACCAGGTCCAGGACTTGAACCGTGGTCAGTCACATGGGATTCCAGTACCATAACCACCATGCCACCTGCTAGCCCCCCTCGATGTCTTTTAGAAGACATCCTCCTGTGCCTGAACTCTTTCCTCCTCCTAAAGCGAACTCCGACGAAGACCAGGCTGCCACCTCCGCACGGTAGAATTAGCACCCTCTGTAGAGCTAGGGTTCACTGCTCAAGGCATGCTGTTCCCGCTTTCTAAAACTACGCACGCTCCCCTCTCCCACCAACATCTTTCACAGAGTTTCAGTGTAGGCAGCAGGGGCACTGTCGTGAGTGTTCCCCTCTTCCCCCACGTCTGTTGTCAACACCCCACCCCTGCTATGGCGGTGCCAGAGAGCAAAGGCACAAAGGCATCTGGATCAGAGGCTGAACGCTGCCCATCCTCGGCCTCGGGCGTGAGCTGCCGGCAGATGGTGCACCGTGGGGCACGGCCGCCTCGTGCGAGGGGCTCGGTGTCCCTGTGCACAGGCAGGCAGTGTCTGCGCATGAGACCCCATGGGTGTACACGGGGGGTGCCCACCCAGTTTTCAGAGCGACAGAGGCTAACTAGGAGTCCAGGCTTCATGGTCAGAGCTCCAAGGTCACCCGGCTCCAGTAAAGCGTAGCCATGAGAGCTTGTGCAGGTTGCTAACTTCTGAAGGCCTTCAGGTTGCTGATTTAACACAGGAATAATATTAAAGTAGTGCCTACAAACCAAGATAAATTGCTAATTCAATAAATGGCTTTGGAGTTGAGTGCAAGGCACTGCTTCCTTGTGCCGGGGACCGTCACAGGCTAAACGAAGTGGCCGGGTCCTGCCAGGGAAGGCGTCCCGAGCTGTCGGCGTAGTCCATGTGGTGCCACGGCACTGCGCGTACGCCAGGGCAGCTGCTGCTGTTCCCGGGGCTGTGCCAGCGGATGGGAGAGCTACACGCCTACGAGCTTGCGAGTTGGAACCCCGAGCCTGGCGTGGCGTGTCCATGGGCTCTGTGTCCCCTGGCCAGTGGCCCGGAACTCCTCCCTGACTTCTCACCCCGCCGCCTATAGGCGGGCTACACCTTGCACCTTCTTGGGAGTGGCCATTTCCCTCCCACTCTGCAGGTTGTGAGCTCTCATTGCACACTAGACCCTCCCACTGTGCAGGTCGCGAGCTCCCATTGCACACTAGACCCTCCCACTGTGTGGGTCGTGAGCTCTCATTGCACACTAGAGCCGACCAGGTGGCCGGGACAAAGCCATCCAAGGTCAGGTCGAGACCGGGCCGGGCCTCACCCCGCTGGTGTGAGCTGGCTGCTGGGTTGCAGGAGCACAAACGCATCGGCACAGAGAAGGAGCTCATCTTGGGGGCGGTGTGGGGTGCTGGTTCACAGGAAGCAGGAACTTGGATGAGTCCCATGGTGGGATGGGGGGCCCTGGAGCAGGGGCAGCAGGTTGGGCAGGCGAGTGCCTCTGCTGTGCTCCTGCTCCTTCACATCCTGCAGGCCGGTCACCACGGGGTGCCTGGTTTCTCCTGAACAGCTGGTCCCTGCTTCCATGAAGATGCCACGTCCGTAATTCAGGGCTGTTGACCTGCATAGTCAGGCCTCCCTGCGATCGCATGTGCCCAAACGTTCGCTAACTCCTGGAGGCCCTACCCTTCCTGCTTCCCCGGAGTCTGTCTGGTAGCTGACGTGCTCTGTATCTCTTGTGTTTTTGCAGTTCGTTTCGGTGCACTTTGACAAACATCCCACAAACACAGGCTCTGCTGAACAAAGCTAAGCTTCCCCTGGGCCTGCTGCTGCACCCCTTCCGCGACCTCACGGTAAGACGATGCATGGCAGGATCTGTGGAGCGCGTGTGCGGGTACCAAGGACTCAGGGTTTATATTGTGTCAGTATTTTATTCATCTTTTTTCAAATTGCCAGAGGGCACATCACAGCTAGGCGGAGAGAGACAGAGAGAAAGCACCCCTTGTGGGTGTGGTCACATGACACACTCTTCTCCCCCACCCCATCAGGATTTGGGCATACACGGCCCGTGTGTTTCTCAGGCCTCCGGGCAGGATTCAATTCGTGGTCAGCCATGTGGGATCTGGCTCCCTTACCACTGGGCCACGGCCTGCACCCTCATTTTCTTTTACTTGAAATTAGAAATGATCATTTCCGAGGCCAGCAGGTGGTTCGAGTCCAGGACCTGGCAGCTTGCTTTCTCATTTTCCCTCTCTTTCTCTCTCTCTTTCTCTGTTCAAATTAAAATTAATAAATAAAGTTAAAAAAAAATTCTTAAAAAAAAAAAAAAGAAGTAGTCATTTCTGTCAAATTAACTCAGCCCTTGGTTTCTAACCACTTTGCGCTGAGCACTGGGTACAGAGATGACCGAGTCATCGGCCTTGTTCCTAGCGAGTCCCCAGTGGGACAAGGACGTGAAAACGGAACTGTGCTGCCGTTTAGGGAGCGGGTACAGTGTGAGCAGGGGTTCCTTGTGCCGTGTTTTCTGCAGGTGATGAAGTCTGGGTGGGTCGTGACAGCCCCTGAAGAGTGGGCACTTTTCCGAACACAGGAAGCCCTAGCACAGGACCTAGACAGGAGGGCACCCGGCCGTGTGAACACCGGCCCGTCACAGGGAGGCCAGCACGCCCTGTGCGATTCAGACATCCTTGTGGGTCAAGTTCTATAGTCTGTTTGACTTAATACCTTATTTTTCCTATATTTTTATGTATCATTTTAGTATTTTATGCAAATGTGTTATATATGAACTAAATTTTTAAAACTTGAGAAATCTATCCAGAGATAGTTTATTTGTGCTTCCTAAGTTATTTCTCCCTCGCACTTTTTTAGCACTGTGATTTTCTTCCCCGTCTGAGGGGGGAAGGTGTTAAGTTTTTTTACTCTCATTCATCCAAAAACCTTCCTGCCTGCCTGGCCGCCGTGTGGGATGCAG
>NW_006199647.1:1097774-1111043 GCF_000334495.1 Tupaia belangeri chinensis
GCCGGGAAGCAATTACCCCGCACGTGGCTCCGCGCCAACGCAGAGTTGCTGACTGGCGTTCTCTGGATGTAGGCTTGGGTGGTATTTTTTATTTTCTCGTTTTTCGTTAACTTTCCTTCCTGATCTGGTTATAAATGATTTATCATTTGTGTAATAAACATCATATATGTGAAAAAAAACTTAGGAAATGGAAGCATTTACACTGAAAGGAGAACAGGGTCATTCGGACAGACAGAATAGTGTAAGACCTGCGCTGACCAGAGCCTGGCGCTCACTGACCAGGTGCAGTCACAGAGACGGGCTTTTTCCTTTGTTCAGGTTTCGCCGTCAGGTATGAACACTCACCAGAGACAGTGAGAGGAAGAGGGGGACTCTCCACGACGGAGATGCCCGCGCCTCAGTGCCCTCTCTCTGTTCTCCTCCTGGGACTTTGGGCACGCGTGCACTTGTGCCTGGCTTGGTTTTCACGCTGCTGGGTCCAGGACTTGAAGCATGGCCCTGTGGGGGTCCCGCACCTCAGCCACCGAGCCGCTTCCCAGCCTCAACAGAGGCATTTTATGATGTGTACGAGGGAACTTCAGAATGACCATGGGAAGATGGAATTGAAGTATGAATTTATTGGGACCAGCAGATGACGTAATGGTTATGGCACTGGACTCTGACGTAGTTAACTGCAGTTCAAGTCCTAGACCTGGCAGCTTGAGACACACTGGCACGTGTGTATGCGTGCCTAAAGTCTCAAGCGGAGAATGGAGGAGCAGAGACTGCAGCACGGCCATCCCCCCGGGAGGCGATTTCTTGCTTTCTATCTGTCTTTCTGGCAAACACACACTCCTTATAGCAAAAATCTCTCTCTAAAAAAAAGTGGTTTATTTTGGTGCAAAATTTGAAATCCATCCATAGTTTTTGTTATGTGCATTTTCTTTTTTTTAAAATAATTACTTCATTCAGCATCATTTAGTATTGTTATTTTTGAGAGAGAGAGGAAGACAGAGAGGGAAAGCGAGTGAACAAACCTCCAGGCCTGGAATTTGAACCACGGTCGACCATGTGGGAGTCCAGCACCTTAACCACCATGCCACCTGCCGGCCTCCGTTATGAGTATTTTCTAAGAATCTTCTGGAGACCTCGGTACCTCTCTCTTGTGGCTGTTTCTTGTGTGTAGTAAGCACGCCCAAACCGACGCTGTCCTCCTGGCCGGGTCACTTCTCCCACGCCTGGGGCCTTGATCTTACTGCCACCTCACGGTTGGTGACAATTGCCGAACGTGGCTCAGGACGGCGCCAGGTTCTGCTGCCGCGTCTCCGCGTAGCCCGCACGGGAACGCTGCGTGGCCGGAGCGCAGCCGCGTGTGGTCCCGGGTGCGGCTCCTGCTGCAGCTTCCCCGTTCTGTCCTAGCAACTGCCCGTGATCACGTCCAGCACCATCGTGCGGTGCCGGTCCTGCCGCACCTACATCAACCCGTTCGTGTCGTTTGTGGACCAGCGCCGCTGGAAGTGCAACCTCTGCTACAGGGTCAACGACGGTGAGCGTGCGCCTCGGAGGGCGGGGGCCTCTGCTTTGTCAGCACCTGGGCTCCGCCTCAGGGCCTTCGAAGCAGCTCTCACGCCATTGTTAGCGGCGGGTGTGCAGGCCGGGGCGGGGCCCCCTGGCTGGCCCTCGGGTTACAGTGAGGACAGAGTGGACACACGGCGAACAGACGTGGCCCTGCAGGTCGTGTGTGCACACCAGCTCTGCTGCTCCCGGCGGCTGAGGGCTGTGTTTGCTTCATTTGACTCAGGCACACCGCAGCCCATGGGAGTGGACGCAGCGTGTGTGGACGCCACATGACGTCTGCTGGCCCCTCTGCACTCCTGAGGTCCCCCGTTGTAATTGTGTTCACATGTGGGTTTCTCTGGCAGCTTTCCAAGTCTCGTGATACAGCAAATAGACCCCAAGCTGAAGAAGCGACATTACTGTGTCCTGGTCTCTTCCCCAATTTCAGAAAATGTGGTTCTATTCTCCTGATCTGGTCCTTTCTTTTTTAAGAGATTTTTGCTATCAGGCACATGCGTTCACTGGAGAGACAGAGAGACAGAAATTGAGAAGTCACCCACCGGGGGGATGGCCAACTGCAATCCCTTCTCTTGGGATCTTGGGCATGCACGCACATGTGCCCGGTGTGAGTTATAAGTCGCTGGGTCCGGGACTCCAACCGTGGCTGGATATATGGGAGTCTAACAACCTAACTATTAGGCCAATCTGCTGGTCCCACCAGGCGTGAGCTTCAAGCCACTGGGTCTGGGACTTGAACTGCAGTCGACTCCGTGGGCTTCCAGCGACGTAGCCATTACGCCCTCCGCTGGCCCCTGCTCTGGTTCTTAAGGAGAGCCTAGCAGACTGGGCCGCAGGCACAGCGTGGGGACATGCGGAGGCGAGGCCCTGTTGAGGCAGGTGCGTGTCGCAGTCCCATGCCCTGCTGACTGCGCTGGCTTCCTGTCTCCCATCAGTTCCCGAGGAGTTCATGTACAACCCCCTCACCCGATCTTACGGAGAGCCTCACAAGCGGCCTGAGGTTCAGAATTCGACCGTGGAGTTCATCGCGTCTTCAGATTACATGGTAACTGCCCCGTCCAGTCGGTCGTGGCACGGGTGGCTGGTCCTTTGTAAGCTGTGGCTACGTGAGAGCTTGTCCGAAGTGAGGCGTGTGCAGCGCTGACCTTCCCGTGGTTTTCCCTCCTCGCAGCTCCGTCCTCCTCAGCCCGCCGTGTACCTGTTCGTCCTGGACGTGTCTCACAACGCGGTGGAAGCCGGGTATTTGACAGTTCTGTGCCAGTCTCTGCTGGAAAACCTAGACAAGTAAGAGCTCGTTACTCCCCGTGTGTGGGTAAGGGCTGACCCAGTGTTCGCCGGCAGCGTGTGGCCGTGTCTGCGGTGCACCACGGACCCTGCTGTCTCGGCCGTGGTTTGGGATTTTGTGCCTGAATCCCCGCTCGTAAAGGTTCCCTGTTTTTCAGGAATCTGGGTCTCCTCTGACAACTCCCTGGGCTCACCCTCGCTGCCCACAGGGGTGCAGACAGCTGGGCCAGGCCCACATGTGGGGTGGGTCCTGGCGCACTGGGGGGGAGCAAAGCAGCCCACGGCTGGGCCCACCCGAGGGAAGGAAGGCAAGTGTGTTGACACCTCCCACGCGTGTCCTCGCAGCCCGAGTCGCATGGCTGATGTGAGCCCACCTCCCAATCGCGGAGACTGGGGAGAAGAGAGTAGGGTCGCTCGGGGGATAAAGAGGGAGCCTCTGACATTCTGGCAGCCAGGGTGAATCCAGAACACGTCACATCAGTGAGACAAGCCAGGCCCAGGAAGATGCCGCCCGCCCTCCGTCCCGTGTGCGGTCTGAGGAGTGGCGCTCGTAGGAGAGAGTGGCTGTCACCACAGCTTTGGGGGAGGGGGAGGACGTCGTTCAAAAGGTGCAAAGTTTTGGTTAAGTAGGAAGAATAAGTTCTTAAAACTGTTCCCGCTAAGCTGCGTGTGCATGTAACCCCAGCTACCCAGGAGGCTGAGGCAGGGCGCTGGGGAGCTCAAAGCCAGGCTGAGCAAGGGAGCAAGACTCTCCGGAAGAAGTCAGATTACAGCAGAGAGAAAGGCGTTTTGGGAAGTAGATAAAACCAACAGTCACGCCTTTTCGGAAACATCTCTGGGAGAGGGGGGTTGATTGCCTTGCAGTTCCGGTTCAACCCCTGCCCAGGGCCGGGAGGTCAGGCGTCTCCACTCTCACTCACAGCCTTAGGGGTCTCACGGGGGCGAAGGTTAGTCTGGGGAAGCGTGGATCTTGATCAGTATTGGTAACTCCGCGCAGGCTGTTCTCTGCACGACCCAGCGCAGGCAGGGTCGAGGTGCCCGTCGGTCTCACAGCAGTGATGGCGCCCGGGCTGCGGTCCACCTCTGCTCGGCATCTTCCGCTGCGGCGGGTGCTGTGAAGACGTTGCTGAAGCCATGGATGACATGGCCTTGTTGGTGCGGCTGTGTAGTGTACTTCTGTGAGGCGCGGCACCGTGCAGTGCCAGGAAAACTTGACAGCCATGACATGGGGATTAATTGCCATTGACTTGCCACCGAATTTTGAAAACACAGTTTGAGCAGAACCTTTCTAAAAGACTGATGATAGACAAAACATTTCAATGTGTATAAATGGCATTTTTGGTTAAAATTTTACACGTTAAAATCTGATTTGTATTATATTCCGTCTTTTCTTAAAAAGTACTCATTTGCCCGTCTGCCTCTAAGTGCTTGAGCGACACATCGTACCGTAACGCTGGGACTGGGATATAAGCAGGTTTCACTTGAGATACTTCCGAGGAGGGTGGAGGAGGACCCCGCATGGCTGTCCCGAGAACCCCCTTTAGTCTGGGTCTATTGTTGGCTGCCGACGGAGGGGAGGTAGCTGCAGTTAGAGCTCCAGACCAGCCTCAGTGTCCTGAGCAGGGGTCCCCTTCTGGCCCTCCATTGAGGAGTAGTTCCGGCAGGGTCGGTCTCGTGCCCCTGGAAGAGTGGACGAGTGGTTCTCCTCTGGCCCAGCTGCCTGCCTTCCTGCGACGGTGTGTCGCCGAGCACTGAGCTCAGGGCTGTCACCTCTCCTCAGGCTCCCGGGGGACTCACGTACGCGCATCGGCCTCGTGACGTTCGACAGCACCATCCACTTCTACAACCTGCAGGAGGGCCTGTCGCAGCCGCAGATGCTGGTGGTGTCCGACGTGGACGGTAGGCAGCCGGGGCATTCAGCCGCGTTGTGTCATGTGTTCTCAGGGTGACTTGCACGCTACAGATCTGTTTTAGAGTAATCGTTTTCGTAAAGGCTTTTTACACGCGTGTGTTGCACACGTGTGTGCGTGTGCACCTGCAGAGCACGTGGGCTCATTACAACAGTATCATAGCGCACCACCCTGGGGGCCTGTCCAGAAGTGGGATTTTCTACTTTATTATTTTGATGTGCTTTGTTGATTAGAATGTGCTTTCCCGTAGACGTTTTTCTGCCTACGCCGGATAGTTTACTTGTGAATCTGTATGAAAGCAAAGAGGTGAGTGATTGATTTTGCTATTTCAACTAAAAGTTCTTCTAGAATGTTTACGTGTGTTTACTCGGCCCACTAACATGGCCCAACATCAACAACACGTCTGTCGCGCCCTCAGTTTGCGTCCCCAGAAATGCAGTGCCCTGGGTGACGCTCCGGAATGTCTGACACAGACGCTGCCCTCACCGCCCCGGTAACCCCTCCCTTAACCTTTGTTTCCAGCTCATCAAAGACTTACTGACTGCGCTACCAAGCATGTTCACCAACACGAGGGAGACCCACAGTGCCCTGGGCCCTGCGCTGCAGGCCGCCTTCAAGCTGATGTCCCCGACAGGGGGCCGCGTGTCCGTGTTCCAGACGCAGCTGCCTTCTCTGGGAGCAGGACTCCTGCAGTCCAGGGAGGACCCCAACCAGAGGTCAAGCACAAAGGTGCGTCCCTGTCAAGGTGGCTTCTCCACCCCTGTCGACCGTCACTGTTTGTCCATCGTCCTGCGTTTCCTGCTTCACTCATAAGAGAAAACCAGTAAGGAAGCAGGACTCAAATCACCTTTGTGGTGCAGTGTCTGCAAGACCTCGGGCCGCGGGAGTCGGTCCATCCAGCTCTCCCTGATGGACGAGACAGGCAGGTCGCCCTAAAGGCTCAGAAACCGTTTCACGGCAGAGGCGCAGCTTGCTTTTCTGACTGCAGTGCTCTTTTCTGTGAACAAGTAAAACGTACTAAATGTGAGCTATTGTAATTAACATGCGGGGCCGGCAGGTGGCATGGTAGTTAAGGGCACTGGACTCCCACATGGCCAACCGCAGTTCAAGTCCCAGACCTGGTGGCTTGCTTTCTCACTTTCTCTCTCTTTTGCTGTGTCCCTTTCTGGGAGAATTAAAATAAGTAAACAAGTAAATAAAGTTAAAATAATTCTTTTCTAAAAATAGAAAGAATTATTTCATTGTATTTATTTATTAGATCATTGGAAAAGTCATGACATATTTTTACATAGAAAAATACATACATAATGTATGTTTATAAACTATGCATGTATATACTATACACACACACACACACACACACACGTGCACATACAACTTTTTTTTTAAGGTTTTGTCATAGGGCATGAGTGCTTGCCAGAGAGACAGAGCAAGACAGTGAAAGGGAAGGTGAGAAAACAACCCCCAGGGGAGATGACCAGGCCTCAGTCCCTTCTCCTCCATTCTCCTCTTAGGATTTTGGACACTCGAGCACATGTACCTGGCCTGATTTTTAAGCTGCCGGGTCTAGGGTTTGAACCATGAAGTTGGCCACATGGGATTCAGCACCTTAACCTCCACCCCTCCTGCTGCTATGTTTTTAACTGCATTTTTTCATTGGAGAGTGTATTTAAATTTTCTGTGAGTTCTCTTAAACTTAAAATATATATATATATCTTTTAGTAAATGTGAAAATGCTCAATTTAAGGGAACCAGCAGTCAGCGTATTGGCTATGTCGCTGGATTCCCACGTAATCGACCGCGGTTCGCGTACCGGACCCGGTGGCTTAAAACTCACGCCGGGCGTGTGTGCGTGCGTGCCCAAGATCCCACGAGGAGAATGGAGGAGAAGGGATTGCGGCGTGACCATCCCCCCTGGGGGATGATTTCTCGCTTTCTGTCTCTATGTCTCTCTCTCTCTGTCTGGCGAGCGCACGCGCCCTATGGCGAAAATCTCTCCCAAAAAAAAAAAAATGCTCCATTTAATTAATTGCCACCAACCATTGACAAGTTAAATTGAATCGATGATGTTAGCTGTGAAAAACGAGAGGCCAGCAGGTGGTGTGAGATCGCGTCTCTGGACGCCCACGTAGTTGACTATGGTTCAAGTCCGGAACCTGCTGGCTCAGAACTCAGGCTGGGCACGTGTGCCCAAAACCCCAAGGGAATAGAGAAGGGATTGTAGGGTGGCCATCTCCTTGGGGGCGATCTCTCACTTTCTGTCTCTCTGGTGAGTGCAGGTGCCCTATAGCAAAAATCTAAAAAAAGAAAAAGAAAAATTAATACGATGCTGAATGCTAAGATTTTACGTGAAGATGGGGGGGGCACGCTCTTAACCCTTTATTTTAAATAAGAAATGAACATTTAAAAATAACGATTTATTTAATTTTATTTATTCATTCATTTATTTTAATTTGACCAGAGAAAGACACACAGAAGGAGTGAAAGCAAGCTGCAAGGTCCAGGACTTGGCCTGTGGTCGGGCACGTGGGAACGTCCAGCGCCTTAACCACCACGCCACCCGCTGGCCCTGGGACATTCACTCTTGTGTTGGGATGAGTTCTGTCTCCCCTCACCTTGTATTTGAGAGAGCGCCCTTGTAAACAGAGTAGAAACTAAAGCGTTTCAGGGACCAGCAGTTCGCATAATGGTTATGTCACTGGACTCCCATGTAGTTGACTGCAGTTTGAGGCCTGAATCCATCACACCGGGTGCGTGTGCGTGTGTGCCCAAGATCCCGAGAGGAGAATGGAGGAGAAGGGACTGTGGCGTGGCCATCCCCCCTCGGGGGTGATTTCTCGCTTTCTGTCTCTGTCTCTCTCTGTCTGTCTGGCGAGCGCACGTGCCCTATAGCAAAAACCTCTCCAGAAAAGAAGTTAAACTAAAGCGTTTGAATAGTGCTGAATGTGCAGCTCTGTGTTTAGTCTTCCTTACCATAAATCCCTAGCACTGCAGTTAGCAGGTTGCCTCTAGCCATGGTTAAATAGTGTTGCAGTATTTTGCTGGAGAAAATGGATACCCTGTTTTGTATTTTGTACAAGTTGTGTTTTTAAAGTGCTTTTGAGAAGGAAGCTACTTCTAAAATGAGTTGGGGCAGTGTTTGTTACTGATTTGGGAGCACAGCTGGCCCCAGGCCCGCCCGCCAGCCGCAGTAGCAGTAACTCACGCTGTTGGAGCTCTGCTCCCGCTCTGTACTCCGTTCTTTGAGGCCATTTGTTTTCTCATTTGACTTTCAAAAACATTCTTTATCTGCCGCCAGGGACTCGGAAGTCGATTGTCTGTCCGGGTTTGCGTATAGCAAAGATCTCTCTCAGACAAACAAAGCAGGGAGAGACGTAAAAGCCTGTGCCCTTCAAGGCTCAGCACTTACTTACGCTCCTCCACCAGGTGGTGCAGCACCTAGGCCCCGCGACTGACTTCTACAAGAAGCTCGCTCTAGACTGCTCGGGGCAGCAGACGGCCGTGGACTTGTTCCTGCTCCTGCGGAGCTCGCAGTACGCCGACCTCGCCTCTCTAGGTAAGGGGTGCTGCTGTGTTCACGTGGCCCCTCTCACTCTGAGCATTTACACCCGTGCTCCTCGGCGCGCCCATGCGGGGTTGGTAATAGCTGTGAGGATTTTCAGTATCTGTAAAGCACACTGCAGGCATGAAACACCCTGGTGTTTATGTAACGGGCCTGCCTTTCCACTCTGCGATCGGCCTTCCTGTGTGCTGTGCTATGAGCACGCCCTGGTGTTTATGTAACGGGCCTGCTTTTCCACTCTGCGATCGGCCTTCCCGTGTGCTGTGCTATGAGCGCGTCTGCTTTCAGATTTGCGTGGCATCCCTAGTTTGCAGCCAGGTCCCCACTGGGGCTTAGACGCCTTCCCCGTAAGAGCACGCACTGCTGTGGAGCAGACCCTGTCCCACGCCGACGCTCTCTGCCTCCCCGCAGCCTGCATGTCTAAGTACTCTGCCGGCTGCGTCTATTACTACCCGTCCTTCCACTGCACCCACAACCCTGCCCAAGCGGAGAAGTTGCAGAAAGACCTGAAGCGCTATCTCACGAGGAAGATCGGGTTTGAAGCCGTGATGAGAATACGGTGCACAAAAGGTAGGCACGGTGGGCGCTGTAGGCCCCACGGGCCCAGAGTGCTGTGGTGCCCGCACAGCTCGGTGACCACTGCCAGTTCGACGTCCCTCCAGTGAGGGGCTAAGAGGGGTGTCGGTTTATTCAGGGAGAACCTGTGGGCACCCGTACTGGAGATCTCTGCTCAGGTTAGAGGAATAGGGACGCCCTTAAAGGAGAATTGCCGAAATAAAGCCCTTTGCCTCCATGGTCACCTGATGTACGTCTGCTTAGTGCTACGTGAGTTTCCTGGGCCGCGGGTCCCTCGCCGTCAGTCCCAGATGAGTCGGAGTGCAGCCCTCGTTGGGTTAGCGTTGTCCGGCCGTGTCAGACTTGCCGTCGTGAGAGACGGTGCTGGCAAGAGCGGGTTCAGTGCCCTGAGGCAGGCAGTCTCCGTGCCACCTGCACTGGTCCTCTTTGAACTGGTGTGTTAGCCCCTCTCGGTACGTCCGCTCTTGGTTCGAAATGAGAGGCACAGCTGGCTTCACTGGGCGGGGCTGTGGCTGCAGGTGCCGCTGCCCCGGTCCCTCCCCTTCCACGGCGTTTTCTGTCGCCAGGTCTCTCCATGCACACTTTCCACGGGAACTTCTTCGTACGGTCCACCGACCTGCTATCCCTCGCCAACATCAACCCAGATGCTGGGTTCGCAGTGCAGCTGTCAATCGAAGAGAGCCTGACGGACACCTCGTTGGTGTGCTTTCAGACAGCCCTTCTATACACGTCCAGCAGAGGTAGCGTGTGCAGGGTGGACCGAGCCACTGCGCGCCCCTCACGCGGCCGTCAGTGAGTGGGCAGGAGAGTGTGCCCGTGGGAGGTAGCGGGGTCTGCACTGGTCAGTGCACACGTGCTCTGTGGTTTGATTTCATTTTTCTTCCTAATTTCCAGAGGGCTTGTACATGTGAGAGAGAGAGGGAGAGAGGGAAAGCACTTCCCGTGGGCCATGACCATGCCGCAGTCCCGTCTTCCTCCTTGTGGGGTTTAGGACACTCACGCACGTGTGTTCGTCCAGTATGTCTCCCAAGCCAGGGGGGGCCGGGACTTGAGCTGCATACACCATGTGGGACCCAGCTCCCTTGACCACCAGGCATGGGGCCAGGCGGTGCTCCCTCCCTCCTACCCTGTTAGGACGGGGCACATAGGTCCTCGCACTGCACGTGGCTTTCAGCCTGCCAGGCCGGATTCAAAGCTGGTTCCCTTTACTGCTAGGCCACGGAGCTGGCCCTTCTTTGTTCTTTGTTTTTGTTTTGTTTTGTTTTTTTTAAGAATTATTTCGTTTAACTTTGTTTATTTACTTTTTTAAATTTGACCAGAGACAGAGTGAGAGCAAGTGAGCAAGAGAGAGAAAGTGAGAAAGCAAGCCACCAGGTCCGGGATGCCAACCGTGGTCGGCTGTGTGGGAGGTCCAGTGCCCTTAACCACCACGCCACCTGCTGGCCGCACTTCTTTGTTCTTAACTGACTTTTGAATCTTTAAATAATAAAAGCTTTTTTTTTCTTTGAGAAATTCTTGCTATAGGGCATGGGCACTCGCCAGAAAGACAGGAAGAGACAGAGAGACAGACAGTGAGGAATCACCCCCAGGGAGGATGGGCACGCACGCAATTGCGCCCAGCGTGTCTAAGCCACCGGGTCTGAGACTCAAACCTCAGTCGACCACATGGCAGAACGACATAGCCATTACGCCAGCTGCTGTCCCAGTAATAAGCTTTTTTATCTGTGTTAGGTGCATTTCTGGGGTCATGTGTCAGACTGACAACTTGTGTCGAGTACAGCTGTGCTGCTTTTTGCTTATCTCGTGCCCCATAAAAAACTGCAGACTGGGGCCAGCAGGTGGCATAGTGCTTAAGGTGCTGGGCTCCCCCATGTTCAAGCACAGTTCGAGTCCCGGACCTGGCGTTTTGGAACTCATGAAGGGCATGTGTGCATATGGGCCCAGAATCCGGAGAAGAGAATGGAGGGGAAAGCATATGAGGTGGCCATGCTCCCTCGTGATTTCTCACGTTCTCTGTGTCTGTGTCTCTCCGCCGAGCACACACCCCCTGTAGCAAAATCTCTTTAAAAACAAATTACAGGCTGACCTGTGGTGGGTGAGGGGCTGGATCCTACTTAAGGATGACTGCAGTTGAAGTCCTGGACTCAGCAACTTGAGAAACACACCGGGTGCGTGTGTGTCCAAAATGCCTAAAGGTGGGAGAAATGGAGAAGGGATGGCGACATGACCGTTCCCCAAGGGGGATGCCTTTTCGCTCTGTCCCCTAGCCCCACCGCCTCTCGCCTGTGAGCACACGTGACCTCTGGCAAAACTTGTAATGGCATAACAGCTTTCCCATGTTGTTGGACAGCTCACGTTTTTTGATATTTTACTGTGTTGGATACAATTTAGAATGAGTTACACGAAAATAAAAACTGGAGCCTGTATACGTTCACCTAGATATAAACAATAGCCTGTGTTCGTCATCTGCAGATTGCGAAAGTGCTCCATTGTCAAGAATCTCCGTCGTGAGACTGTTGTGCGTGTCAGCACTGTGCTGCTGACTTCACATGGCCAGGACGGTGACCGGGGTGAAAGTGCGACCTTTGTGCTGTGCTCTGTCTCAGTCTGACGCATTTCTCAGTGACACCGATTGGTTGTTTTGTCTAGGGGAGCGGAGAATCCGCGTGCACTCGCTCTGCCTGCCGGTGGTGAGCTCCCTGGCAGACGTGTATGCAGGAGTGGACGTGCAAGCCGCTGTCTGTCTGCTGGCGAACATGGGTGAGTGCACATGAAGGAACAGGTGAAACGCGTCCTTTCACCCAAGACTGACTTTTTCTTTTAGGTTTCTGATAAGGTGTGTTCATTCTCCAGAGACAGCCAGAGGCAGTGAAAGGGAAAGTGAGAAATCACCCCTCAGGGGGCGCGGCCAGGCCGCAATCCCTTCTCAGTTCTCCTCCTGGGATTGAGCACACACGCGCATGTGCCCAGAGTGAATTTCAGGCTTCCAGGTCTAGGGCTTGAACTGCAGCTGGCTGAGTAGGAGTCCAGCACCTTAACCACCATGCCACCTGCTGGCCCCAGATGCTTTTTTTTTTAACTGCCTTTTATTTCTTGCTATTCTTAGCTTAGAAATGTTTTATGGGATTCATGATTACTAAAGTGTGGTGAAAATTTAAATGTCCTTCCACTAATGAATGTGTGAGCACACCACGGCACGCCTACGGGAGGGAGTGCAGCTCCACGGGGCGGGAGGGCGAGCAGAGACACGATGCTGGAGGAAGAGGCCGCACTCGGACAGTCGCGCGCACAGAACCCCATCTTCATGGCATTTGGAAAGAGGGAAGTGACCAGGTAGAGGACAGGGTTGGGGGACGGTGGGCAGTGGACCCTGCCCCGAGGAGCAGCGGGCGTTGGCGTGCGGGACCGCCGAGTCCCTGTGGCAGTGCTAGCCATGCGTCTGACCCACGTGAAGCTGTGCTCTAAGAGGCGAGTTCTGTTACATGTGGGTTCAGAAAGTCGTCTGGGAACTGATACAGCACCGAGGGCTTTGTTTTTAATGAATGTGTCGTGTAGATGAGTTTAGAAAGAAAGGACCCTCGCTATTTTCCACATTTCTAGAGAAAGTGGTCATTACGACTCATTTGGGGCAAAATTATAATAGCATTTGCTAAATGATTCTGATTTTTAATGTATTTTATCATTGAGATTTTGAGTTAATTGTACCATAACTGATTGTTTTTCTATAATTACGTTTTTAGACTTGGGCTTATGTGTAGGTTCTCTCTATTCTAATAAAGTATTTCATAGAGGAAAATCAATGTCACATTAACCCTTGTGTCTGAGTGAAAACCTATGCTCGCTTCACCCTCTGGTTTATCGGGTGAGATGTTAGAGGCCCCAGGGCCGACGCTGGTCACAGACGCTGCACTGCCATGCGGGGAGCCGGCACTCGGCTCTGTGACCTCCTTCCACGTGCTGGAGGCCTCCAGGCTCTCTCGGAAATAGGCGGCAGCGCATTCTCGGGTGTCTGTGTTTCTGGATTTAGGGGATGAGTCACAGAAAAGTTTGAAAGAATTTAGACTTGCTGTGCTCATCAGATTTAGTTCAGAAAAGCTTGTGTGAGGAGTAGACCCTTAAAACGAGGGGCAGAGAAGGGCGCTTTGCACCCTGAGCGTGTACACGAGCACGCTTATTGCTCAAGCAGCGGGCATGGGTTTTATGCGGTGCCGCTGGGATTCGATGGCTAAGCTCCTTGTGGTTTCGGTTACCCCACAGCCGTGGACCGGTCGGTCTCCTCCAGCCTGTCAGACGCCAGAGACGCCCTAGTGAACGCCGTGGTGGACTCGCTGGCCGCCTACGGCGCCACCGTCTCCCGCATACAGCCCTCCACGCTGGTGGGGG
>NW_006199647.1:1111623-1114392 GCF_000334495.1 Tupaia belangeri chinensis
GGCGTGGGGGGGGGGGCCCGCCGAGTCCCTGTGGCAGTGCTAGCCATGCGTCTGACCCACGTGAAGCTGTGCTCTAAGAGGCGAGTTCTGTTACATGTGGGTTCAGAAAGTCGTCTGGGAACTGATACAGCACCGAGGGCTTTGTTTTTAATGAATGTGTCGTGTAGATGAGTTTAGAAAGAAAGGACCCTCGCTATTTTCCACATTTCTAGAGAAAGTGGTCATTACGACTCATTTGGGGCAAAATTATAATAGCATTTGCTAAATGATTCTGATTTTTAATGTATTTTATCATTGAGATTTTGAGTTAATTGTACCATAACTGATTGTTTTTCTATAATTACGTTTTTAGACTTGGGCTTATGTGTAGGTTCTCTCTATTCTAATAAAGTATTTCATAGAGGAAAATCAATGTAAAATTAACCCTTGTGTCTGAGTGAAAACCTATGCTCGCTTCACCCTCTGGTTTATCGGGTGAGATGTTAGAGGCCCCAGGGCCGACGCTGGGCACAATTCTCGGGTGTCTGTGTTTCTGGATTTAGGGGATGAGTCACAGAAAAGTTTGAAAGAATTTAGACTTGCTGTGCTCATCAGATTTAGTTCAGAAAAGCTTGTGTGAGGAGTAGACCCTTAAAACGAGGGGCAGAGAAGGGCGCTTTGCACCCTGAGCGTGTACACGAGCACGCTTATTGCTCAAGCAGCGGGCATGGGTTTTATGCGGTGCCGCTGGGATTCGATGGCTAAGCTCCTTGTGGTTTCGGTTACCACACAGGCGTGGACCGGTCAGTCCTAGCGGGCATGGGTTTTATGCGGTGCCGCTGGGATTCGATGGCTAAGCTCCTTGTGGTTTCGGTTACCCCACAGCCGTGGACCGGTCGGTCTCCTCCAGCCTGTCAGACGCCAGAGACGCCCTAGTGAACGCCGTGGTGGACTCGCTGGCCGCCTACGGCGCCACCGTCTCCAGCATACAGCCCTCCACGCTGGTGGCGCCCAGCTCCCTCAAGCTGTTCCCTCTCTACGTACTGGCCCTGCTCAAACAGGTATCTCCCGCGCTGCGGGTGAGGCTGGCTTGGGGGTCTCGGGCACGCACGGGCAGGAGCGTGCTGGGCGGCTGTCACTCGTCCTTGGAGCGTCACACAGCAGGGTTTGCAGATCGGGAAGAGTGAGCGCACAAGCGTGCCCGAAGCCCCGTGCGCTCTTCCCGCGGGGTGGCGAGCAGCTTGGCCGGGCTCATCCAAGCCCGCCCTGTGCACTGCGGCTGGGGAGGCTCTTGACTTCCCAAGCTCTGTGCGTCTCAGGTGCTGCGACAGGGCTTGCGGACAGCCTTCGTACGACCACTGAAGAGTCGACTGTTAGTTCCCCCTTTCTTTTATTTTTTTAAAATAATTTAAACAGTTGTATTTATTATTATTCTTTAAGATTTGCTGTAGTCACCAAAGAGAGAGAGAGATGGAAAGTGAGAAAGCAAGCTGCTAGTTCTGGGACTCAAACCGTGGTCAGCCATGTTGAGAGTCCAGTGCCGTAGCCAGCACACCATGTGCTGGCCCTGGGTCTCCCTGTTTTCCTTATGACCAGGTAGAGAAGCTAAGGGCCCCCTGGAAGGTGCGTGCGCAGTAAATGTCGACTGAGCCGGGAATTGAATTTCGACCTGCCTGACGAGAACGCCGCGCTGCGCCTCGCCTCTGACGGGCGGCCTTTGCTGCGCTAGCCCCTGTAGTTATGTCCGCTCAAGCACGCACCCTTGTCCTTGCAGAAAGCGTTCAGGACAGGCACCAGCACGCGCCTGGACGACCGCGTGTACGCCATGTGTCAGATAAAGTCTCAGCCGCTTGTCCACCTGATGAAGATGATCCACCCCAACCTGTACAGGATAGACAGGCTGACGGATGAGGTATGCGTGCTAGTGCGTGCAGGCGTGTAAATCCGAAAGCACACGGGCGTCTCGGTGTCACAGGCAAGACAAGGAGGTCTTTCCAGCAGCTTTCTGTTGTCTTCCCTGTTCACGGGACGGGGGCACTGGCTGTGATCTGATAGGGTGGCAGGACGCTGAGGTATCCCCGAGGTCACGGAGTGTCCAGAGAAGGCCCACCCGGGAGTCCCTTAGCCGCGAGTTTGGTCAGTGTCTGTTACAGAGCTCGGGGTGGCGTGGACGCTCCGTTGTAGTCTGCACTCACTGGCTAGTTGTGATGACATAGTAGCCACATCTGCTACCAACAACAATTTCCAGTCGTATGCTAGGGCATGTGGCCTCTGCTGGAGAGAGAAACAGAATGGAGATGCACCCCGAGGAGATGGCCACGCTGAGTCCCTTCTCCTCCAGCCTCTTGGGATTTTGGGCATGCACGCACACGCATCTGGTGTGTGTCTAGGTCGTGGAGTCCAAGACTCAAACCGTGCAGTCGACCATGTGAGATCCATCTCAACCACCAGGCCACAGGCTGGCCCACCAAGAATAATTTTAATGTTTAGATGTATGATTTTTTTTCCCTTCTTGTGTTAAAACTACATTATTTGAAATCAGTATTAATTTGGGGCCAGCAGTTGGTGTAATGGCATGTAGTCCACCACGGTTTGAGTCCTGGACCTGGTGGCTTAAGCTCACACGTGTGTGCATGTGCGCCCAAGATCCCAAGAGGAGAATGGAGAGGAACGGATTGCGGCGTGGCCGTTCCCCCTGGGGGGGCGATTTCTCGTTTTTTATTTCTCTGTCTTTCTGGCAAGTGCACGTGCCCTATAGCAAAAACCTCTCCACAAAAAAAAAAAAAAAAA
>NW_006199647.1:1115588-1123085 GCF_000334495.1 Tupaia belangeri chinensis
GTGCCCTATAGCAAAAACCTCTCCACAAAAAAAAAAAAAAAAAGGAAAGAAATTAGTATTAATTCCAAATAGTATCATTACTAAAGAAATTTAAAAAACGTGTTGCGATGTGGCAGAGTTAACTTCACCCATGCTTCTATTACCAGAGTGGAAGGAGATGTGGCAGGCCATTGTACGGACTCACGGTTTTACTTTTTTATTTTGAAAACATTTGAGTGTCTCGATTACATGGCTGAGGTGGTGATGCGTAACCAGTATTTTCCGTGTCCCATGAAGTCCTCAGGTGTCGCTCTTCAGCATATCACAGGGAATAATTGGCAGTTAGCTCTCGGACCTCATGGCGCGGCCTACGCTCCCCTGCACGCATCTTGTCTTTGCAGGGTGCTGTGCACGTCAATGACAGGGTGGTCCCCCAGCCTCCTCTGCAGAAGCTGTCTGCGGAGAAGTTGACGAGAGAAGGCGCCTTCCTCATGGACTGCGGCTCCGTAAGTACCTCAGCTGACAGCCCTTCGCTCTGCCTGACCTGAGGAAACACACACGTGTGCAGGCACACACAGTCACACGCCCAGGCCAGCTCTGTCATCACAGAGCAACGCAGAGAGCTGAGGTAGGAGCCAGGAGGCAGTAAATTGAGAACTGGTACGGGGAGTCAGTCCACTTTAAACTCTCTCGTTGGACATTGTTTTATCATAGCTAAGAAATTTTGTCATTATTTGCTATCATGGGTTATATGTGCTTGATAAAGAGAAGTAAAGAGAGAGATTCCAGTCTTCAAGGACTTCACCACCTAGAATCATCCAGTTCACAAGAGTGTCCAGTTCAACTTCCATCCGTCATCAGAACCCCCGTTAGTGGTGGGAGCTGAGAAGTTAGGGGCAGGGTGGTGGTGCCGGGTTTCAGAATGACACAGTAACTTCAGAACGATAGGTTCAGAGCAGGACAGGATGCTGACAGCCACAGCTGAGGGGACTCCCAGAGGGACAGTAAGCGAAGGGGGCTGGGGTCTACCAAGTCAGGCATCCCAGGTGAAGCACTGTACTTCTACTGGACGTCAGTGGAGGGGGAGGTAAACCGATTTTATGTGAAGCTGTAAAATGTAAACAGTGGGGGCCAACACATGGTGTGGTGGTTAAGGTGCTGGGCTCCCACGTGGTTGACCGTGGTTTGAGTCCTGGACCCAGTGGCTTGAAAACCATGCCCGGCGCCTGTGCATGCGTGCCCCAAATCCCCCGAGGGGTAAGAGAGAAGGAGGGGTTGTGGCGTGGCCATCCCCACCAGGTGAGCGCTCACTTCCCTCTCACTGTCCCTTCCCAGCAAGCGCTCATGCCCTGCGTATGGCAGGGCCCTTTAGAAGGAGACAGATGTGGACTCCAGACCTGGGCGCAGACTTGCAGCATGTAATGGAAGGCTTCCTGCCGCCGTGTCTGAGGGCGCGACCTCTCTGCCGCGAAGTGGCTGGCCGGGCCTCCCCAGCTGGTGGGAAGTCTGACGTCCTGTTGCTTTTTGGTTTTAGGTGTTCTACATTTGGGTCGGAAAAGGCTGCGACAGTAATTTCATAGAGGACGTGCTTGGGTACCCTGATTTTGCATCGATACCACAGAAAATGGTCAGTGGATTTTACAGAACTTTGCTTGCTCGTTGTTAATTTGTTTAATTGACATACAGTTTAAAATGCACCATTCCAATCTTCTAAGGTGCACTTTTTGGTCTATTCAGATGTTGTCCAGCCACCACCACCGTGTAATTTGTGAACACCTCCGTCACCCTAAAAACGAACCTCAGTCTCCTCCCACCTCTCTCCACGACCTCCGCGCTCACTTACTCCCGTCCGGGTCTGCCTTCTGCCATACCATACACGTGGGCTCTCGCATGTGACCTTGCGTTGCGTTCTTTCCTTAAGGTTTTGGTCACTTTCTGTAATGTTTTTAAGATTCATTCATGTTGGGGCCAGCAGGTGGCATAGTGGTTAAGGCACTGGATTCTCACAGGGCCAGCCACAGTTCAAGCCCCAGACCTGGAGGCTTAAAACTCATGCTGGGCGTGTGTGCATGCATGCCCAAAATCTCAGGAGGAAAGTGGAGAAGAAGGGATTGCAGAGTGGCTATTCCTCACCAGGGAGTGATTTCTTGCTTTCTGTCTCTCTGTCCAGTGAGCACACATGCCCTATAGCAAAAATCTCTCCTTAAAGAAAAAAAAAAAAAGATTCATTTATGTTCTAACTTTTTACTTTTATCAATACTTCTTTTTATTTTTTCTTATGACTAAAAAATAGTCCGTTGCATGGATATACCTCATTTTACCGACCTGTTTCTCCACTGCTGGGCATTTGGGTCATCTCTGGTTTTGAGCTGTTGTGAGTAGTTGGCGCTCAGACGATACCTGTGTGCCGTGTCCGTGTGAGTGCAAGTTTTCAGTCTGTAGGGTAACCACCAGGGTGCAGTTGCTTGAGTGGGTAACTGTTTAACTCCACGAGGAGTGCCAGACTTGTCCAACAGCTTAAACTTTTTATTTAAATTATTGTGCTGATAATAGTGAACTCTCAGTGGGCCACTACCAGGTGTGTAAAGGCAGGGTTCTGAAAGCAGTTCTGCGTTCCTAAGGCATTGAGGGGGCCTGCCTCGCTCTTTGATATGACAGTGTTCTTTTGCCTGCATGTAATGTAAATTTCATGCACTCCTCATCACAATCTATCTTACCTACCAGAGGGCGTGTGCACTCACCAGAGAGGATGAGCACCCCAGGGGCGCGTGGTCACACGGTCCTTCTTTCATTCCTGTCCTGTCTGGGTTCAGAGCTGCACATACATGGCTGGTGTCTTTTTTCAAGCCAAGACTGGGATTCAAACCCCCGTCGGCCACGTGGGCTCCAGCTCCCTGTGTAGTGTTTCCCTGCTGTGCTGCAGGGCCAGCCCTGACCTTGTTTTAGTTGGGCAAAGTGGACTAGGGTTCCTTTCATGAGGATAGTAAGAAAATGTTTGAAAAGGGCGAATATCGTCAGCCAAGGGGAAAACCTCATGGAAAGGATCCCGCGGAACCGCAGAACCTCGTTCTGAAGCTGTGGTTACCAGGCACTGTGGCTCTGGCCCAGTGGACAGAGCAGAGAGGAATAGGTTCAGAAATGAATCTACGTCATGAAAAAGAGAGTCGTAAAGATTAAAGATGACGCTTCTTTTTTTTTTTTTTTTTTTTTTTTTTTGTGGCATGTGCGCTGACCAGAGAGAGAGACAGAAAGCGAGAAATCACTGCCCCGGCGGGGATGGGCACACACACATGCGCCCGGTATTAATTTGAAGCCACCGGGTCCAGGACTCTAACCGCAGTTTGTTCATTTGGGAGTCCAGCGGCGTAACGATTATGTGACGTACTTATTATTAAACATATTTTATTGACTTACTCAGAAAAATATATACAGATTTTTTAACAATCAGATTTCATTTGCTTGCTGCTGTTGGTGTGGAGAGCAGTTTTGGCAGTGGGAATCATGATTTATTTCTAATACCACTAACGTCCATGAGAAAGGAAATCACTTCCTCTTTCTTTTACCAGACACATCTTCCCGAGTTAGACACTCTTGCATCAGAAAGAGCCAGATCCTTCACAGCCTGGCTTAGAGACAGCAGGCCCTTCAGCCCAGTTCTTCATGTGGTGAAGTAAGTACCTCGGGGAGCTGATTCCGAGGTCCTGGTGGGAGAATATCGTTACATGGCTTACATCTCACGTTCTGTGTTCCTAAAGTCCATGGATTAGTCATTTTTGAATATATAGTTACTCTTATTTAATGATACACATTTGAAATAAATGCTTATTTCTCTTTCAGAGATGAAAGCCCGGCCAAAACGGAATTTTTTCAGCATCTGATCGAAGACCGGACTGAAGCCGCGTTCTCTTACTACGAATTTTTGCTTCACGTCCAACAGCAGATTTGTAAGTGAAGTGGAATGCAGTCGTATGAGAAGAGATCCACGACCCAGGGAGAGCACAGCCTGTCAGAGAAGCACCTAGGAATCCAAAGTGAAGACCTTCGTTACTGCAAGGCACCGCGCGGCTCCGTGTGCGGCTCAGCAGGGGCTGCGGAGGGAGCACAGGCAGGTTCTCTCCACCGGGGAACAGCAGCGAAGGCGCTCTCTCGGCCAGTGCATCTCAGTTGGTTTCTGCATGGTTCCAGCAGGGGCAGCCACACCCGCTCTGCTCTTCGTGGGCCGCAGACTTCCGTAGCTAGGTGGGATGACACGTCATAACGTAAGATTAGATGAATTCTTTTTTCTTATAATTAATCTGACATTTCTGGACTTGAACTCTGACAAGAGATGCCAAGAGGCAGTGGTACCGTGTTATCTGTTTATATCAATTACTTTTTAAAAAGGAATGATTCGTATTCATTAAATGAATTCAGCATTTCTCCTGTAAAAACAATAGTTTCAGTACATGAACTATAGACATATATATATATATATATATATACACACAGTGTACATACGTGTTACATTTGTAAAGAAAATGTATAAATGTAACTACAGAATATGAATCGCTTAAGCTGTGCTGCCTTGTTGGATGACAGCTTTTTTGTCACAGTTAGAGAATGGGGTTGACTGATGTGTATTATGAATTGAGTCCACAAGAGAAACACAAAGATCTTTGTAATTCTGTTAAATCTTTTATGTGGATTTATTTATGATCAGCCTACTAATTAAAAATATTTTGCTTGACAATATGGTGTAGTGTTTGTTTGTCAGGGCTGGTGTTTTTTCCTTTTTTTAACCTGTAAGATATGTTTTATTTTCTACTTGGCGTTTTGATGTGACAGTCATGAGTCAGTAAGTGTTCATCAGGCTGTGAACCTCACTGTCCTGGTACTTTCTGTATTCTAGAAGCAAGCAGAACTGCTTTCAAAATACTGTCATGTAGTTACTAAGTAAAACCCATCTGTCTGTCTAAGAGAGTCTCCCCATATCGCAGTTGTCTTGCCCCACCTCCCAGTGGGACAGAGGACCACGGTGCCCAGCCCTTTTCTGGACAAGACTTCGCCACATTGCCCAGGCCAGCCTCACGCTGACGGTGCTGTCGCCACCTCGCCAAGTCCCTGGGATCACAGGCACAGGCCGGCACACCGCCTGAAGGTTGGACTGGGACTCCCATGCAGCCTCCCTGTGGTCCCTGCTGTGGTGTGCACCGCTGCGGATGGGCCCAGTGTAACCTTCCGGTACCTGGACACACTGTGCAAGACGAAGTCAGGGTAGTGGCGTGTTCATCATCCAAGCCTTGGAGTAAAATAATTGCCCTTTCTCCACATTCTTGCTCAGTTTGTTATTTTTTTCTCCTTATGATGATAATACCTTTTTTTTAGGTTTTTGCCATAAGGCACATACATGCACTTGCAGAGAGACAGAGAGAGGGAAAGTGAGAGTTTCTCCCACAGGGAGGATGGCCACACCACAATTCCTTCTCCTCCATTCCCCTCCTAGAACTTTGGGCACGCACATACATGTGCCCAGTGTGATTTTCGAGCCTTTGAGCCCAGGACTCAAACCACAGTTGACCATGTGGGACCCAGTGCCTTCGCCTCACCACCTCCTGTCCTGGTAATGGCCATTTGAATTGCTGTGATGAAGTGTTCGTGGCTGGCCTTTCCCCCCAGTTGGCATTTTCCCCTACACTTTCTGACCAGTTTGTGTCTTTAACAAATGTCTCTTCTGATCAGTTACCAAATTTTAAATCAGATTATTTATCTTACTGAGTTAAGTGAGTTCCTTGTATATACTGGTTGTTAGTTCCTTGTTGTGTATATGAAGAGTCTTCCAAAAGTTAATGGAAAATATATAATTATGGGAAAAGCTCCACATGGATTTTAAAATTTTTGGCAGCAAAATAAACTCATGTTCCCATTTATTTTTTCATGAAACTTTCTGAAGTCTCTCACGTGGTTTGCAAATTTTTGTCTCATTCTGTAGGCTGTCTCTTGATTCTGTTGTTACCTTTACTATCCAGAAGCTTTTTAGTTTGTATGTTTTTGGTTTTGTTGCCTGTGCTTTTGAGATCTTACACACTCTTTGCCCAGATCAGTGTCATAAAACTTTTCCCCTGTGTGTTTTCCTACTAGTTTGGAGTTTTTGTTTTTAGTACGTTTTTTAAGTTTTTTTTTTTCCTTCTATGAGAGAGAGGCACCCCAGACAGGGTCTTCACACAGTGACACACCCCGCCCCCACCAGTCTAGATCGCAGACACCTGTTTGCACCCGACATGTTCCAGGAGACTTCAGGGTGTGTGTCCGGGACCTCTTCACTGGGTCCAGCCCTCAGTGTTGAAGTGTTTAACCTGTTTTGAGTGTTTTTGTATGTTGAGAGAGGGTCTAATTTCATTCCCAGAACCATTTCTTGACAATTCTGTCCTCTCCCCTGTGAATACTCTCGTCAGCTTTGTTGAAAATCGCTTGGCTATGTATATGTGGATTTCTTTCCGGGTCTCCTATTGGTCTGTGTCTTGTCTTTCTGTCTGGGGCAGTACCGTGTTCTCTGGCTATTACGGAGCGTGCGCTGAGACCAGTGTGTGATACAGCAAGCTTTGTTCTTTCTGCTCGAAGTTACGTTGGCCACTTGGAGACTTTGGTGATTCCATTAAAATAATCTTTTTTCTATTTCTGTGAAGGTTGCCACTGGTATTTTGATAGATATTGTATTGCAGCTAGGTTGTTTTTAGTAATATGTACATTTAAACACTGTCAGTTCAGTCAGTTCATGAATGTGGGATGCTTCCATTTTTTGTGTCTAATTCAAATTTTTATCAGCATTTTATAATTTTTTTTCTTTTTTTGGAGAGATTTTTGCTATAGGGTGCTTGTACTCGCCAGAAAGACAGAGAGACAGAAAGCGAGAAATCACCCCCCGGGGGGATGGCTATGCCGCAATCCCTTCTCCTCCATTCTCCTTTCAGGATCTTGGGCCCGCATGCACATGCACCCGGCGTGAGTTTAGGCCACCAGGTCCGAGATTCGAACCACAGTTGAGTACATGGGAGTCCAGCAACATAGCCATTATGCTAACTGCTGGTTCCAGCATTTTATAATTTTTGTTGTAGTTTTTTTTTTTCTTTTAAGTTTTCTTTAAATTTACTCCTAGGTACTTTATTAATTTGTAGCTACTGTAGTGGGGATTACTATCTTGATTTTTCATTAGTTCATTGGTGTATAAAAACACCGTGGATTTTCGTGCATTGCACTGTTATCTCGCAGTGTGATGTGATTCATTCCTCTATGCTCAGCTAAGTTTCTCCCGATACAGGACCGTGCTGTCTGCACAGGGGCAGTGGCTTCCTGCGTCCCCGTGTGGGGGCCCTGCATTTCCTCTCTCATTGGTTTGCTCTAGCAAGTACTATGCTGCGTAAGAGGAATGAGTGCACCTTGGTCCCCTGTCTTAGAGGAGAAGCTGTCAAGCTTTCTCTGTTCAGTATGACGCTGCCTGTGGGTTTGTCACGTATGCTCGTCGTCGTGTTCACGTACATTCCT
>NW_006199647.1:1123116-1127940 GCF_000334495.1 Tupaia belangeri chinensis
ATTTCGGTAATTGCCAGAGGTACATGTGCTCGCCAGAGTGAGACAGAGAGAAAGCACCTTCGACAATGCAGTCACACCGCAGTTCCTCTGTGTCCCCATTTTGCCACGATTTGGGGCACACACACAGAAGTGCATGGATGCTTTTCAAGGCGCCACAGCCAGAATTCAAAGTGCAGTTGGCACGTGGGGTCTGGCTGCCCACGCAGTGTGTCTAACTGCTGCGCTATGGGCCAGCCCCAGGGGGATTTGCTTTTCTGATCAAGAAATCGCTCTCACTAAATGCTTTTGTGCTTAACAGTTGTAACGATCCACTCGGATGGCATTCTCCACTGTACACTGAAAACCCCATCAGCGAACTCAGAAGGAAAAGGGTTCTTAGTGTATGTGGCGAATGGTTTTCACTGGTTTGGGGTTTCATGAATCTCTTTTCTTTGGATAAAAATAAAAGCACTCTCTCAGATTCCCTGATGGAAATGAGCGGTTAAATGACTCACCCTAGATGACTTACTTACTAATTAGTGACAAAACTGATAGTAAAAGCGAAATGTCCCGCCCACCGCCTACTCTTACACCCCCCACTACACTTGTCCCTGTGACATGGAGACTTGAGGCCCGCAGCAAGAGAGGGTCTTACTGAACATGAGACTGCAGTACCCTTGAGGGCGACTCGGTACTGGACTCTCACAACTAAAAGTATAATACTTCTACTTTAAGAAAAACAAAGATGTTTTGGGCCAGCCGGTAGCATGCAGGGTAAGGCAGCTGGATCCCACATGGCTAGGTGTGCAGTTCAAGTCCCAGACCCAGCAGCTTGAAAAGCACCCCAGGCAGTGAGTGCATGTCCCAAACCCTGAGGAGAATGGAAGCAACGACTGTGGTGTGGCCATCCCCTGGGAGAGTCCTCGCTTTCTCCCGTCTCTCTGGCTGGTGCGTGTGCCTATGGCAAACTAAAGAAAGCAAGCTCTCGTCTGGATGCTGTGATTCCCTGGTTAGTGCTTATTAGTGCTAAACACTTCCCAGGTTTCTTGTTCCTGGGCACGAAACAGAACCCCTGGTCCCCAGACCTGAACTCAAGTGACAGTGTGGGAGGCTAGGGGACAGACGTCTGTGAAATCGCACAGGTGTGAGCAGTGAAGGGGTTCAGGTGAGCAGTTAAGGGTGTCAGCAGTTGAGACTGCTGTGCCGTAGTTAAGTGCGAAGACCCCTCTGAGAAGGGAAGGAGGTGAGTGGTCACCGGGTGCCGCGTGGGGGTCTGGAAGGCCTGCCCGCGTGGTAGTGGATGTGGAGCTCCCCTCTGATGGGTCTCGTTTCTCTGTGACGGAGGGTTAGGGTTATCAGCTGAGGAGGGAAGAGTGTCAGAAGTTTGGTGAGATAGCCTTCCAGGAAAATGAAGTTCCGAATTGGTAGGTGGCAGGGTTGTGGGCTGAGTCGTGAATGTCACAGGAAACCTGAGGGCACCACTGCGTCTCTCTAGCTGCAGGCCGGGCTTGGTGGGAGGCGGGAATTAGCCAGGCCTGGGCACGAGGAACGGCAGAGGGAGCTAAGGTGTGTACGAGAGGCGACACGGCACCCACCTGGAGGAGCACACCACCATGATGGCTTAGAACGGGCGACGGGTAGAGCACAGGGTCGCACCTGGTCTAGACCAGCCGCCGAGCAACACGGTCTATGCTGTGCGTAGGCAGTGGCTGATGACCAGGTAGATGGCTAGATACCTGGAGGGGCTTCGTGAAATGTGCGATGAAGATCCTTGTGCACCATGTCAGTGCAGAGGGTGTGTACACCAAAACCTGTCCCCTCAGCCAGGCGGACAGCGACCCATGCTGGTGAGTGATAGCCTCCTGCAGCCACTTTAGTATTGCTCAGTGGCCCTCGAGCAAAGCCACCATAGCTGTGAGGGTGGAAGCTGCTCACAGTGCATGTTTTGGACACCCCTCACGAGGTCGGGCTCCAGCCTCTGCTCCTGAAGTGTCCAGCTGAGACCCGGTCCCCGGAACCAGGGGCCGTCTGACAGCCGCTGTTGCCTCGTCCTCCCTGGAAAGGCGACTACATTAGGAGGGTGGCCTGCCCTGCCTGCAGCGTTCCTGCCAGCGCTACCGAAGTGGGCTCAGGGCACACCGTGGCCATCGCCAGGCCTCCCAGCATTGCTCCTGAGCAAAGCACACTCCACAGCAGAGGCCGTGTGGCCATGTGGCCGTGGGGCTCAGCCATCTCACCTGTTACCCAGGAAGCAGTGGCCAAAGTCCTGAAGGCTGATTTCCACCACAGGTGGGGGGGCATGCTCCAGGCTCAGTATAGGCTTAGAATCCCGACCACTTCTGCAGCCAGATCACATGGGCATGGGAGTTGAGAACTGGGGGTGAGAGCACCCCTTCACCACCTCTGGGCAGGTTCTCAGAATCTTGGCTCCCTGAGGGTCATGGCTGCTGCCCTGCCCTCTGCTCTTCGTACCAATGGCCGGAGAGGATTGATCCTGATTATGAGGAGGAATTGACTAGCTGCCATGTTCGGGCCGGGAGGATGGTGCCGGGGACCTGGAGGGTTTTCCGGAGTGCCTCTTAATACTTCTGTGTCCAATACTAAAAATGAATGGGCTGTCGCCGCGCGTGAGGGCGGACCTCCGATGGCTCAGATCCTAGACAAAGCTTGTGTCTCCAGCCGGCCGGCCAGCGTCCCCCACCGTGGTGTAGACACCGAGAAACACCGTATAAGGCACAGTGGGAGTGAGGGCGGTGGTGAGGACCGCGCTTCTCTGAGTCCATCGTGGGAGGCTCACTCCAAGAACGAGGTGCAGTGGCCAGCAACACTCGTACGCACCGTCAGCAGAGGTACGTGTTTGCAGTACCACCAGAGGTGGCTGTGGTTTCAAAGTCCTGGTTTTATTCTTCACCCATGAATTTTTTCAGCAAAAAATTTTTAAAGATTTTTGCCATAGGTAGGGCACGTGCCAGAGAGGGAGGGAGGGAGAGGGAAAGTGAGAAATCAGTCCCTGGGGGGATGGCCACTCGGCAGCCCCGTCTCCTCCGTCTCTTCCTGGGGGATCAAGGGTGTCCCTGGCACTGTTAGGTGCTGGTGGGGGGCGGGGAGGAACAGGCAAGGCTCCTTCTCTCATGGACCTTCCACTGGACGAGGCAGGTTAAAAATGAACACATGGGGCCAGCAGTTGGAGTGGAGGGTAAGGTGTTAAATCCCACATGACCAACTGCATGGGTCAAGTCCTGGATCCAGCGGCTTGAAAATGACACCGGGCATGTGTGCATGCCCAAAATCCTGAGACATGAGGCGAGGGGATGGTGCATGGTCATCTCCCGGGGACGATTTCTCACTTTCCCTCTCTGTCCCTCTCCAGCAAGTACACACACACCACGGCAAAACCTAAAAATAACGAGGTGTTCCCTGTCCGGGACGTGCCGGGAGACGGGGCCCATTAGCGCTCTGGACCCGGGGCCTTTTCAGGTGTGTTCATCGCTCACATTCTCTTGTAAGCCACGTCTGGGTCACGTCAGCCTGACTGACATAAGGAAGTGTTAGGACTTGGCTGCCTTGACCCTCTCTCATGTTTATTACATTGTTTGTTTTCATTTCCAGGGTGTGTCTGCTCACAGAGTGTGACCCCAGTGGCTGTCACATCACACCCCTTTGTTGTCCACTCCTCGCTCTGGCAAGGTTCTGAAATACACACGTGCACCTGTCCCCAGCAAGTCTGTTGAGATACCAGGGCCGGGATTCGAACCGTGATCATTCAAATGGGATCTGGCTCCCAGTACAGCACTTTGCCACTGTGCTATGAGGCCAGCCCCTTTCTTTTTTCTGGAATCATTCTTATTTTCCTATCTTACTGCTTTAAAAAAAGAAAGAAAAGCATTTAGGCCTTACTGTCTCTTGGAGGGGGCAGGGTTGCTACAGAGTACAGAGGAGTGTTACCTGCTTTCACCATCCCGCCTCCTTCCCTCTGCTGCCTTTAGGTGTCCACGGCTGTAACCTTTGGCAGATACTCCGCAGACCAGCTTCTGTGTCTCTTCGTGTCAAAGGTTCTTTCTTTTCCATCGGCCAGTACCATCTCTGGTCCTGTGCGTCTGCGTCACCTCGCCGAGTTCATTGGCCGATAGGTGGGAGCGTTCCTAGAAGCCACTTCTACATGGACGCGGCTAGCTGCAGGGGTCCAGCCTCGGCGTGGGTGGGTTATCTCGACAAAGGCGGCGAAGGTGAACAGAAGACAGAGGCCTCGATGCCTTTTATGCACGTCTTATGCCGGACACCCCTCAGAGATCGCTCTCTGAGGAGTGACAACTGCTAGGAATTATTGTGCGTTTTTATTGAAAATGTGTTACCTACAAGTAAATGGGAGAGGGGCTATGAGTTTTAATTATTAGCTCATAAAGTCTTTTAACAATAAAGAACATAGATTTTATTCAGGGGTGGATTAAAGGTGGGTCTAGTGCAATTCCTATTTAGGGGTGGATTAAGGGTGGGTCTAGTGCAGTTCCGCAATTGTAGGTGGGTCTCCATGGAATGCAGTTTCGGGAAAGCGGTTCTGGTAAGCAGAGATGATTATCAGCTGATGTGGTGCAGCAGCCACCTTGTGATTACTGGGAATGGTGCTGAGAAAAGAAAATCTCAAGAATAGAAATTAGTTTGTATGGATCTTAATAAAGAATGATACTTATACAGTTTTGTAGGGATTTAAAACTCAATTTGAGGAATCTTAATATATTTATCTATTTCAGTTGGAGAGGGCGGAGGTGTCTTGGGCCAGTTTTGGCCTAATCTTATTTTAGGTAAAGAAAGGATTAAGTTTACCTTAAATGTATTTTGAAGGGCCTT
>NW_006199647.1:1128163-1128576 GCF_000334495.1 Tupaia belangeri chinensis
GGGGGCTCAGACAGATCGTGGGGCCTCACGGGGTCGGACTCCTCCAGCTAGCAGTAACCACAGGACATGGAAGTGACAGCAGGCCGCACAAAGAACACTCCACCAAACCCGAACCAATGCACCTGCCACTCAGCTCTGCCGGCTCTTGAAGATGGCGCTGGTCACTGCGTCCTGACCGAGTGGGGGTAAGATGGAGGCTGGCTGGAGAGAAAAGAGACAGCCACCTGGGTTCGGTTAGAATGCCGTTTTTAAACACATTTTAGAAGTGTGACCGAGTGCCCTCACCAATGCTTTGGAAGAACGTGCGAGTGAGGGGCCCTGAACCTAAGCCTTGCTGTAAATCAGCCCCGCCCACAGCTGACTTCCCAGCGGGTTCTTGCTCCAGGCCGGTCCAGCTTGGTCCCTGCATTCCT
>NW_006199647.1:1128607-1130114 GCF_000334495.1 Tupaia belangeri chinensis
TTTCTGCGCCGTTCTGTGCTCTCGCGTCGCACACCCCAGCTGGAGGACCCGTGCGGGCAGGTGTGGGGTTAAGTGCCTACCACAGCACCTGCTTTAAAGTAAGGCCTTGGCCAGAGGTGAGCCGAGCGCTGGTGGGAAGGCAGAGCCACAGTAGGGAACCTGACACAGGTGTGACGAGGAGGGCCTGGGGGTGCAGGCTCAGATAAGCAGGACAGACTGCAGAGACAGAAGTGGTGCAGCAGGTGCTGGCCAGCAGGCTGTGGGAGGCAGGACCCCGGAGCCAGGCGGAGCAGGCACAGGAGGGCTCAGGGCAGCCAATGGGATCCATGGATTCAGAGTCCAGGCAGGCAAGCCTAGAGACAAGCCTGGGGCGGGGGAAGGAGTGATGAGGACTCATGCCCAGAGGCTGGACCCATCTTTTTTTTTTTTTAAGAGAGATTTTTGCTATAGGAGGTGTGTGCTGGGAGAGAGACACAGAGAAACAGAAAGTGAGAAATCACTCCCTGGGGGTGGAGGGTGGGGTGGCCATGCTGCAATTCCTTCTCCTCCACTCTCCTCTTGGAACCTCAGGCACACACGCACATGCGCCCGGTGTGAGTTTAAGCCACTGGCTCCAGGACTCCAACAGGGGGAGTCCAGCAACACAGCCACTATGCCAACTGCTTGTCCCTACAGATACATGGTTATTTTGGGTGGGAGGGAGGTTTTTGCGATAGGGCGCGTGTGCTCGCCAGACAGACAGAGACAGACAGAAAGCAAGAAATCAATCCCCAGGGGGAATGGCCACGCTGCAATCCCTTCTCCTCCATTCTCCTGTCGGGATCTTGGGCACGCACGCACACGCACCCGGCATCAGTTTTAAGCCACCGGGTCCGGGACGCGAACCGTTGTCGACTACATGGGAGTCCAGCGACATAGCCATTACGCTAACTGGTCCCCAGATACATTTTTTTTTTTAAAGTAAGTCTTGTAACATTTGGAGCGTGTTCGTAGTGATGGACCTGGAATCCCAGTGGGCGCGGGCACCCTGTTTTACCTGACCGCCCCTGTAATTACACGGGACCCGGCGTGTTCCACACGCACTAACAAGTCTCCCGGACCAGGCGGTAGGGTTACCAGTTCTTGCGAGGACTGAGTTCCGGCCCGCAGCTGCTTCAGTGAAACACATGCTTGAAAAGAGAAGGCGGTTCCGTGGCGGGAGAGGTTTTCCGAAGAGCCGGGTTCGGCCCGCTGAGAGAGACCCCCGTGGGGCCGGGCCGGGCCGCGCGCACTGCACAGCAGAGGCCGAGGCTGGCGGGCAGGCCCTCAGAGCGCCCCGGCCAAGCAGGGGCCGAGGCTGGCGGGCAGGCCCTCGGGGCTGGCGCGGCCCAGAGCGGGGCTTGCAGGCCGAGCTCCCTGCGCTGACTCTGGGCGGGACACCGCTTCCAGGGAGACCCTGGTCCCCAGCTCCCACTGCTGCGCAGGCCGGGGCGGCGGTGGAGGTGACGGGCAGCCCCCTCCCGGGCAC
>NW_006199647.1:1139473-1140965 GCF_000334495.1 Tupaia belangeri chinensis
GGGGCCCCCCCCCAGCCGGCGGTTGACCGTGGGCGGGAACGCGCTGTGGCCTCCCAGCTGCAGAGTGAGCCGCGGGGTTCGCTTTCGCTTCCCGTTTCTTGGTTCCCCCCTTTCCTCGTGGCAGGGCTCAGAGTCCGGGCTGCGGGAGGAGCTAGCCCAGCCGTTTCCAGGCGCTTTGCCTACACCCGAACCGCGACGGGAAGGGCCCGGGACCGGAAGGGCCGGTGCTGCCGAGGACTGAGAAGGGCGGGCTCCCTGCTTGGGGCGGTGGGGACAGGCCTGGGCCACTCCTAGGGGAGTTGCACCCAGCGTTGGGACAGCCAGTGCGAGGAACCTCTTCACTGGACGCCCATGAAAAACCAGCCGTTGTCCTCTGTCGGGTCCGGGTAACGCTGTTGGCATTTTTGTGGATCCCGAGACTGGCTGCCTTTTCTGGGTTATGAGTGCCAGGCCGTCCCGGGATGGCGCTGTGTAGGACTTGCTGTCACCAGCCCTGTGGCTGCCTGGCTGGGAGGAGTAGGGGTGACAGGGAGGGACATCGCAGGCTTCATGGGGGCAGGGCCTCCAGGTGATGTTCGGAAGCCAGGCCAGCTGACGTGCAGCGCCCACAATTCGCAGAACTTCAGAAGTGGACATGTTCCCTGTTTCACTCAGAAGTGGACATGTTCCCTGTTTCGCTTGCAGCTTTGAGATCTTAGCGTTAGAACACTGGTAGGGGTAGTCTACCCCTCAGGAACCTTGCTCAGACTGGCGACCGCTGTCTGCATGTCGGATTACATGACTGTGGGTCATCTTTCACAGGCAGGTGTCACTGCTGTGTGGTTGTTCCACTTGATACCCAGGTTCCCGGGGCTAAGGCTAAGTACCATCTTTGTATATTTTTGCCACAGATATTTAGACTCAGGGAGTCCATGAAAGCAGCTTGGGAAGAACTGTGGTTTGCAGCCTGACAGCTGAAACTCCTGGCTTGCCGGGTGGTCACAGGTGGAATCCCCAGTGAGCTCTCCCCGTCATCCCCTGTCCTGAAGCCGTGTGTGCACCTTGCCTCTGCAGAGCACTGGCGGGTTGTGGGCATTGCCTGCCGGGCTCCCGTGGGTGGGACAGCTAGTTTGCTGCCTGTGACCTTCAGCGTACCAAAGCTGTCCTAAAGAGCACAGCCAGGCCGAGGGTTAGGAGGGCACGCTGGACCTTTGGCCGAGGCCTGACTGGCTCACGTTCTTAGGCCGCAGCGCCTCTCTCCTTAACACCCTGCGGCTATGCTGGTGGCATGGCTGTCGGGGGGATCCGAGGCTCCTGGATGGCTGTGTGTGTGTGTGTGGGGGGAGTCTGAGGCTCCTGAGTGACTGTTGGGGGATCCGAGACTCCGGGGTGGCTATGGGGGGATCCGAGGCTCCTGGATGGCTGTTGGGGGATCCGAGGTTCCTGGGTGGATATCGGGGCGGGGGGGGTGAATCCGAGACTCCGGGGTAGCTGTGGAGGGGTCCGAGGGTCC
>NW_006199647.1:1142854-1159118 GCF_000334495.1 Tupaia belangeri chinensis
CTCCTGCTGGCCTCTTTCTGGGCAAGAATGCAGTTCATCACCGAGCGATGATTGATCGTGCTGTTGAATTCCATCTAAAAGCATCCTTCTCCATGCCTTTTTAAAAAAGAATAATTTAAGATTTCTGCCACAGGGCGCATGCACTTCCAGAAGACAGAGGGAAAGTGAGAAATCAGGTGCCAGGAGGGGTGGCCATGCTGCAGCCTCTTCTCCATTTTCCGGGACTTTAGGCGTGTACCTGCGTCCAGTGTGATTTTCAAGCCTCTAAATCCGGTGGTCAGCATGTGGGATCCAGCGCCTGAGCCACAGGCCACCTGCGAGCCCGCCCTGCACCTTTTAGTTTGCGCTCCCTGCTGCTTGGTTGGGACTCGGATGGTTCTCTCCCGCAGCAGGCTCCGTTATCCCCACTGTGGAGTTTTATGATTTGAGTGTACTTTGCACAGAAACTTAAGTATCTAGTGTGCTTTTCTTTTTAACTTCCAGAAACAAGGCGTATGGATGTTTTGATCCTACTGCAGGATGTTAATTGAGAAATTAGTGTTTGCATTTTACAGACTTGAATGGACATACCATTCTCCTTTGACTCTGACCTCGTCCCCAGTGTTTCTTACTGGGGCGTGCACCTGGGGCCCTGGTCTCAGTTGGGTGTGTGTTGGTGATTGTGTTTACAGTAAATTAAGGCACTCTAGACCCCTTCATCTGATAGTGGGTCATCAGGAGTGAACGTCATGATGCATTTTTGCAGAGGAAAACTGTTCGTGGCTTTCTCAAGGACCAAGTGGATACCGAACATTGCCGTCTTCCCAGCAGTTAGCTATATTAGTGCTTTTCTACGTTTCCTTTTTCCGTACTGTAGTTAAGGAGTGTTAGTGCTGCTTCACAGTAAATTCTAAACTTAGGAATCACTTTGTATCTCTGCATTATGTACGTGTATGTACGTGTTTGTGGGATGAGACACCACACCCTGAGGCTGACCTTGGCTGCTCTGACTAACCCCTGCTGTCTGGACTGCAAGTGTGCAGGCCCCGCGAGAGGAACAGGCAGCTCACTGTGTGTCAGGTGGACGGTTGGGACAGCTGAATGCCACCGCCCTGGCCCTGCAGCACGTGACTCTGTGAGCTAAGCCAGGGCATTCAGTGTATTTTGGCCTGTTCCATTCCCTTTTCAAAACAAGGGCATTTGTCTAATTGGTCTCAAAAGCTCTATCTCTCAAATCGCCGTGTTGTTCATTTTCCAAGGTGTGTAACTGGCCGTGGACGAAGGATTCTTGGTGTCTGATGGCTGTCAGATGCTGATTCTCCTTCCGGGTCTTAGGCACTTAGCGGTAGACTGGTAGTTTTACCTAGCAGCTGAAAAAGTTTTTCCCTTTCCAAAGAAATTGGAATTCATTTGATGGGGTGAGCATGTAATAAAGCAGTGTAGCCGCTAACAGTTCACCCTGTCAGTGGCAGTGTTTTCTCCTGTGGAATGGTGCTTATTCCGAGTATGCAGCTCTAGGACCCTGAGACCCTCCCATAACGGGACATGGTCCGGGCTAGCCCGCAGGCTGCCGGCCGATAGAGGGCAGGGCCGCACTGTCTCGCCTCTGGACCCATTTAATATGCTATTTATCTCCCTTGTTTTTAAACAAATCCCAGCTCCGTTCCCTGAGCCGTGTGTTTAAACTTCCTGTTCGGGGATCTCCACCCAAACATCTTTACTGAATTTGACTTTGGCTTCTCTTAAACCTCCGCGGCCGCGGTAGTTGATAGTGCTCCGGACGGCCCGGTGTAGCCGTGGTGGGGCTCCTGAGTGGACGTGGGTGGTTACACCGCCGGCGAGGAGCTCGGCCAGTGGTGGCGTCTGCCCTGGCCACCACCTCTGGGTGGGAGGGGCCTTCCATGCCTTCTCTTCTCTGCCAGAGACCAGGTGGTCTCATCAGAGACAGGGAGAGAGAAGGAGAGGAGGAGGGGAGAAAGCCCCCCAGTGGGGTGGGGTCACACTGTAGTCCCGGCTCTGTCCCTTGATCTGGTCAGGATTGGGGCCCCACGTGCCCGGCATGCTTTTCTAGCCATGGGGGCCGGGACCCGAATCAAGCGGCTGGCCACGTGGGGCTGACCCCTGACTGCCACGCTGCGGTGCTGGCCCTCTTGGCTTTTTCCTCTTTAGAGAGATTTTTGGTATCAGGCGTGCGTGGCTGGAGAGACGGAGAGAGAAATCAGCCCCCTGGGGTGGGGTACGCGCACACGTGCCCGGCATGAGCTTTAAGCCACCAGGTCCAGGACTTGAACTGCGGTCAACTTCGTGGTAGTCCAGTGAGGTAACCATTAGGCCATCTGCTGCTCTCTCATTTTTCCTTCCTAAGGACGGAGTCTTGCGGTGTCTTGATCGTCCTGCCTGGGCCTCCGGCAGCTGGGACTGCAGGTGCTCACCATCACGCTGGGGCTTTAGGGTGGGCGGGGACCTGAATCCACCTGGCTTGCGGCCTCGGCCTGCAGACGGCTTGTCAGCCACACAGGCACCCTGCTGTACTTACCCCTCACTTTCTCTTGTCTCCTCCACTGAGGAGACTTCCCTAAGGGGAAGCGGCTGCGTGCCGAGGTGGCAGGAGCCGGGGTGCGTGCTGTGTGGGTACGAGCTGGCTCCTCCCCGCACACTGGGCGGTCGCTCTGCCTCCTCCACCCACTTTGCGGGCCTCTCCCCGCCCTGTTACCCTGGCCAGGCCGAGTGGGGCTGTAATTGGGGTCAGCCCGAGGCCTGCTCCCGGAGTCTCTTCTCTCTGTCTTTTAGAATTATTATTTATTTCTTTATTTGCAGTCACTCACTGTACAGCAACACCGTATACGAAGTGAGGTTTTCCATCCAGTACACGTGCATTGCCCAGTCGGGTATGCCTGGGTGTCGCCAAGTCATTTTCTATTCCACGGTTCTTACATATTTCGCTTCCCTCCACCCTTGATTCCCCACCTCTCACCTCAGCCACCTCCCCTCTCCCACACTCTCTGCTATGTGCTGTTGTTTTCCATGCCTTTCCCCCCATTTTATTGATTCACTAAAGATCTTAATTAAACGCTTTGAATAGAAGTGCAGCTGGTAGAGGCACGTGTCTGATTTAGGGGTAAACCTCAGCATGAAGCAGCACCTCCCTGGGGCTGTATAGCTTACTGCAGTCGTTAGTGGGTATTAATAGGTATTTTTAGTGCATTTTTTAATTTCAAAAAGTTTTAGTTTTAATAGATCAAATCAAAACATGTTAAGAGAAATTTGCATAAAATGTAAAGCCAGGAAAAAGGTTAGGATTCAGTTCAAATAGTAGGTAGATGAACCTATCAACAGTTCAAGAGAAGACAGAAATCCTTCCATATGGAAACCAAAGCATCGAAGAAATTCAGTAATGTTTTAGTCTAAAGTCAAAAACTTCTATTTCACTAGTTCAGACTCGTGTAGTTAATCTCTCTCCTATTGAATCTGCAGTGTGGCTGTGGTCTGAGCTTTCCACTTAAACTCTGGAGGTCCACACTCAACTCCGGACTTGGCCCTCCCATCAGGCCGGCCGTTCTCGTGGTTCTGTATTGCACTCTTATTTCTGTGTCCGACTTCAGCTTTCCTGGTGTAGCACTCCCTTCAGCACTTGGAGAGCTGGTCTGGTGTTGGTAAATTCTTTCAGGTCTTATTTATCTGAGAATTTTTTTGTCTCTTTTTCCCCATATAAAAGATAATCTTGCTGGCTGTATATTCTTGGTTGAAATTGTTTTTCACTTAACACCTTGAATATATTTTCCCATGGCGTGCATTGTTTCCGATGAGAGGTCCGACGTTAGCCTTACGGGACATCTTTTGAAAGTAACTTGCCGTTTCTCTCTTGCCAATCTTAGTTATCTTGACTCCGTCTGTGGTTTTGGTCAATCTGGCCATGTTGTGTCTTGGGGAAGATCTTCTTGGGTTCATTCTGTGTAGGATCCTTTGTGTTTCTTGGGTCTGGATAGTTGAGTGCCTTTCTGGGTTTGGAAGGTTTTCTTCCAGGATTTCATGGAATGGATTATCAGTGCCCTTATTAGTTTCTTCACCTTCTGGGATACCGATGATCCGGATGTTGGGGAGCTTAATGGTATCTAGTATTTCTTGTATGTTACTCTCTCTCTCTTTTTGTCATTTTCTCAGTCTTTTTGGTGATTTTTTTCTAGGTCAGAGTTCTGTCTTCTACATCTGAGATTCAGTCTTCTGCATGATCTAATCTGCTTTTGATATTTTCAACAGAAGTTCGGGTTTCCTGTATTACAGCTCCATCTCTGACAGTTCCGTCTGATTCTTTTTATGATCGTACAAGGACTTCCTCACCTCCTGGAACGCAGTGTGTCTGTTCTCCTGCTTCTTCTGGAATTCGTTGTCTCTCCTCTCTTGCATCTCTGTTAGCTTTGTCACTGTGGATATTTTAAATTCTCTATCTGACATTTCCATGAGTTCCCTTGTGTTCTTTACGGAGGAAGAGGAGTTATTCTTTTCCTTGGAGGAGAGATCATTTCTGGGTTTCTCATATTTCTTGTTCCTCTGTGGTGGTTTCTGGTCATCTGATGGATTATGTGTGTTTTCCTGGCTCCTGGCTAGAGACTGCGGAGCAGGAGGTGAAGTCTGGGCAGAGGGCCTGCGGTGGTCAAAATCGAGCGTTTGCTGTCTTGAACTCCTGGCTGGTGTTACCGGGTTTTCCGTCACTTTCCTCCTAGTGTAAGGCTCGTCGTCGAGGAGTCGACGCGCTGCAGCCGGGAGTGTGTGTTGCAGCCTGTGGCCTCGGTAGACTCTGCGTGAGGTGAGCAGTACTGGTGAGCGTGGCCGTGGTCTGCACTCGAGCCAGGCCCACTGGGGAGGATGTATTGCATAGACTCGGGCGAGGAACAGGACAGAAGAGAGGCCAGGGCTGGAGCTCGAGAGGGCGGGGACAGGACGTCGGCCCTCATGCCAAGAAGTGGGCCCAGAGACGCAGGGTTTCCAGTGGCAGTCCCTAGGGGTGATATCCTGGGGTTTACGTCCCTCCCAAGGGTCTTATGTTTATAGATTTAGGAGGCGGTTTTATTTCCTTGTTTTCTTTTAAAGGAGGCCTGAGAGTCGTTTCTGTAGACCTGGATTCCGGTGTGGTGTTGGAGCCAGGCTAGGCCGAACCATGGTCGGCCATGTGGGAGTCCAGGGCCTTAACCGTCACATGGCCTGCTGGCCCCGACTCCCTTTCAAGTAGGACTGGGCCCTCGCATTTCCTTTTGTCATGCCTCGTTACAGGCAGCCCGAGAGCTTCGGAGCCTCCTCCGCGCGTTCCTTTACCTTCAAGATCATGTACACTGTTCTTCCATAGCAAATGGGTTCATTCGATTTGTTCGGAGTTGGAGTCAAAGTAGCCGTGGACATTTTTCAGTGGAGACTGTCCCCGCCCTCGGGACGCAGCTGTCAGGCTCTGCCCGCCACGTGCCACGTCACCCCAGCCTGGCACGCAGCGTTCCAGGGATGCGGAATTCCAGCGTCCGGAGGAGAAAGTGTCGACTGTCCTTGATGTTCAATGTATTTTAAAAAGAAAAGAAAACGGATGTCACTTCATTTTGGGGCGAAAGAGAAGGTGGCCTAATGGTATTGACCACTGATCTAGTCCAGCACAGACCCAGCCGGCGGGCTCACTGCAGAGTCGGGGTCCGAGGTCAGATGGGGGACCTCGTGCCCATGTCCATTCTGGCCTGCCACCTCCCGTTTGGCCCCTTCGGGCTGCAGGGCCTTCTGTGACTGCAAACACACGGGGAGTCGTGGAGACCCCAGTGACAGGAAACTGCTCGTGGCCTGGAGTAGGGCACTCGGAGCCTTCTGGGGCTCAGCCCATGCCAACCATCAATGCTCGGGCGCCCGCACGCGGCACAGCAGCCCTGGGGGCTGGGCCCTCACCCAGGGTCCCAGCAGGTCTGGGAAGGGCCCGAGAAGATCCTTGGTTCCTGAGCCGGCCTTGAGAGCGAGATCTGGTTCGGGACGGGCTGGGGTTGGAAGCCCACGGCCCTACGTGGGGCAGCTGAGCTCTCAGCTCTTGTAACTTCCTGCAGCCTCGCGTTTCTGAGGGGCCTTTCCTCCCACAGACGGAAATACTGAGGGGTCCTGTTTGCTTCCTAGGGGAGAAAGCACCCCCCAGTCGGGCATGGTGACACCGCAATCCTCCTCCTCCCCCTCCTTTTCCTCCCTTTCCTTCTCTTCCCCCTCCTCCATATCACCTCCTCCTCCACCTCCTTGTCCTCCTCCTCTTCTTCCACCTCCTTCCCCCACATCATCTCCACCTCCTTGTCCTCCTCCACCTCCCAACTCCTCCTTCTCCTCCCCCTCCTTTTCCTCCCTCTTCTCCTCTTCCCCCTCCTCCATATCACCTCCTCCTCCACCTCCTTGTCCTCCTCCACCTCCTCCTCTTCCACCTCCTTCCCCCCCATCATCTCCACCTCCTTGTCCTCCTCCACCTCCCATCTCCTCCTTCTCCTCCACATCCCAACTCCTCCTCCTCCTCCACCTCCTTGTTCTCCTCTACCTCCTCCTCCTCCTCCTCTTCCACCTCCCTCCCCTATCACCTCCACCTCCTTGTCCTCCTCCACCTCCTTGTCCTCTTCCTCCTCCCCCTCTTCTCCATCACCTCCTCCTCCACCTCCTTGTTCTCCACCTCCTCCTCCTCTTCTTCCACCTCCCTCCCCTATCACCTCCACCTCCTTGTCCTCCTCCTCCTCCACCTCCTCCTCTTCCACCTCCCAACTCTTCCTTCTCCTGGACTGCTTGTAAGCTGCCTGAGACAGACAGCAAGAGCGAGAAAGCTCTCCCCTGCCCTTGGCCATGGTCCCGGGCTGCCCCTTCTCAACTCCCCCGCCCCTGCTCGCCCTTTCTGTCCCTGTCCTGAGGTTGTCTGTTCCAAGCGCACCATGGTGCCCCCTGGTGATTGCTAAGCATCAGTGCAGTTGTGAGCTCAGGCCAAACCAGCCAGGCCCTGTGCCTACAGTGCCCGGCGCCAGGCAGCCTGAGCTGCGGTGGCACTTCTGGGCCATGCAGACGCCGTGTCTGTGCTGTCCTGTGTCAGCCTCTGGGCACGCACAGCTGCAGAGCTCTTGGTCAGCGGCGAAGGTCCCCAAGGAGCTGAGCCTACCGATGTTTACGGGTCCTCGGTCACAGTGGGACTAGCCAGCTGACCAGCCTAGTTCAGAGCAGTGCGCGTCAAGCCGCTGTGGCAGGAAGATCCTGTTAAAATGGGATTCTGACTCAGTCTGAAATCTGTGTCCTTTCAGGTAGGAACTAGCTGGCCTGTTAGAGACAGAGGGAGAGAGTGACCCTCTCCAGGCCTCGTGCCTGTGGGGTTGGTCATGGCACACTCAGCTCAGCCTGCAGTCCATACAGCGCCCCCAGTGGCCCCAGGACCAGCAGCGCCGGCTGGGGCCTGTGGCTGGGCCACGTCCTGCTGGCTGGTCTCTGCTGGACGCGTTCGGGCCCTATGAGGCGTGCTTTGAGAAGCACAGCGTAACACGGGGACGGGGTCCACTTGTTCCAGAGTGGCACCTCAAAGGAACAGCTGGATCTGCAAATCTTCACACGGTTGCAGGGTCCTCGGTGCTGCGGTCCGAGACCCTGTCTGGGTGTCCCTGGGGCAGTAGGCACAGCAGTGGCCGCGTGCAGCCAGGGGCTTCGTGAGCGCCTCCAAGGTCTTACAGGGGTGTGTGACAAGGGGGCTTTCCTCACTCCAGTCAGATGAAAGCGGAGATGTAATCTTCCTTGCAGGTTTTGTGTGTGAAGCTGTGTGGGGCTCTGGAACATCGCCAGACACAGCACGCCAGCACAGCGGCGTCCTCAGGTGGTAAGCGGTTCGGTTCCCACCCTTCTAAACAGCGCAGCTTTGCCTCTGGGCCAAACAGGCTCGTCTTCCCCTCCCTGCCCACCCCGCCCACATCCTGGCTGGCTTCCTCGTTCTGCTCCATGTACCCAAAGTCCTCTGCAAAATGCCACCCGTGGTCAGACGAACTTGAGATGGGCAAGGAAGTGTCTGTCCCAGGATGTAACTCCCCAGGGAGACTGAGCTGAGAACTAGCGCCGAGGGCCAGCTCCAGGAAGCGCCAGGGATGTGTAGACTGCGTGTGCGGGGACAGTGTAGTGTGGGGACAGTGTAGTGCGGGTTGTACAGGAAGTGAGAGGCCCGTGATTCCCAGTTAAGCATTCTGTTCTTCATTAGAAAGTAAAATGTAGTGACCGACCATGGTTCGAGTCCCAAACCCGGCAGCTTGAAACTCATGCAGGTGTGTCTGCTTTGCATGCCTAAGATCCAGAGAGGAGAATGGAGGAGAAGGGATTGTGGCGTGGCCATCCCCCCTGGGGGGGTGATTTCTTGCTTTCTGCCTCTCTTTCTATCTTATCTGGCACGCGCACACGCCCTATAGCAAAAATCTAAAAAAAAAAAAAAAGTATCCATTTTTATATCTTTTTTTTTTTTCCTTAACAGAAATAACAGTTAACTATAAACACGGCCTTCCTTTAATAACGCTTACTTTGCCATCCAGAGAAGAGCGCTGTCAGTTTGCGATCCGACGTCTACGGACGACCGTGGGCTCTTTCCTGCAGGACCTGCGGGGCGAAGACGGGGGTGTCAGGACCGCGGCCGTCCTCACCACAGGTGCTAGCGTCCTTCCAGCTCCCTTCCCTCCCAGACCTCCTCCGGTTCTTTACTGTTCTAAACAAACTGGCCCTTTATTCATTGCGCAGTAGATGGTTGAGTTACTGAGTGATTTTCACGCATTAGTGGCAATAAAAAAGAACTCCCTCGAGTAAAAAACAAAACCAGAGAGCTTAGTATAAGTTTCACTTACTTATTTTATAAGCCCAGCTCCAGAATGTTTCCTCTTGAGAAAACTTTAGTAGCACAGGCATCGGGTGTAATCCTCCTTAAACTTGAATAATCAGAAAGTGAGGTAGACGTTCAGTGATGAAAACACCACAAATACTTAAAATCCACAAATAGTGCATTCAGTGAAATCTTTGGTACAGAGCAATTACAATCTAATCTGGTTTTGACAGAATCAGTTCCTAGGATAACTTTTTTTCCTTTTTTTAGTTTGTTTTCCCTTTTTAAGTTTTTTTTCCCCAGGAGGGTGGCCATGCCACGGTCCCTTGTCCTTCATCCTCCTCTTGGAGATTTTGGGCACATCAACATGCCGGATGTGCATTAAAGGCTCAAACCGCGGTCGGCCACGTGGAGCCCCGCGCCGCAGCCACCTCGCCACCTGGTGGCCCAGCGTGCATGTTTTCAGTGCCAGCAGGTGGTTAGTAACTCAGACACTCAGATTTAGGGTATGGCTCTTATATTCTCATGGTCTGAAATGGTCTTTGGTCAACTGTCCTGCCCCTAAAATAGAGCGAAGAATTGTTTTTCCTAGCCCAGCAGGCAGAGGCTGCAGATACAGATCAATCAATAAATCTGGGTGACCGTTTAATTGTTACATTACCTAAGAATGTGTCTAAAACATAGTGATGAGAAGAGGGTAAGCATCCTTCTTCCCTTCCTGAGTCCAGAACCTTGTAAGGGATAGGGTACAGCAGTTGGAAAGGTGGAGATTTAAAAATGCATTCATTCAACAAGTATGCATTGACCCGCACAGGCGTGTGTGTGTGTGGGGGGGGTGTGTATGTGTGTATATGTGTGCGTGTGTGTGTACGCACATGCATGCCAGGCATTGTTCTACATGCTGGAGCTAAAACAAGGCACAGAGGGTTCGAACTCCTGCCCTGAAGGAGGTCCACTTCAGTAGGAGGAAGAAACAGGTTAATGAATAAGATATGTATATATTATGTTAGACAGTACTGTGGAAAAGCCCAGCGGGGAGGTGAGAGAGAGGGTGAGTGTGTGTGTGTGTGTGTGACCTGTCTGAGTGAAGCCCTGGAGGGGAGGGGAGGGAAGGGGCCTTGTCCCGGGAGGGGAGGGAAGGGAAGGGGCCTTGTCCCTGGAGCGGAGGGGAGGACCTCTGAGAGGTGGGGAGGGCAGACCGGATGCTTGCCGTAGGTTATTTGTTTAAATCACTGTACTTGAATTCCATTTCCCACAGACGCGTGCAGTGTCGAGGGTGCATGTGCTCGCCAGGGCACGCACAGCGGGAGAGCGCCAGCCCGTGGGTGTAGTCACATCGTCCCTTCTTGGTTTCTCCATCCTGCCAGGATTTGGGGCACGTGCACACTGCCTGCCCCCCATGTTTCCCGTGCTAAGGGACAGGGACTCTGGCCAGGTGGGACCCGGCTCCCAGGGTGCAGTGCTTGGCTGCTGCACTGTCAGGCCGGCCCCGCCCAGGTCGCTCTGCGTCTTCAGCTCTGCCTGGAAGGGGCTCTCTATTAACGCCTGGATCCGAGAGTGAGGTTTTAGCCCTGCCCTGTGGGTGCCACCTCGTCCCTGAAGTAGCCAGGCGTGTCCCCCGAGCACAGGAGCGTTGACGTCCATGGGCAGCCACCTCGTGGCACAGTGGGTAGGCTCTGCATGGGAGCCATTTCCCACGTGGCTGATCGCGGTTCTAATCCCTGCCCAGCCGCCCGGACAGCACACTGGGGCCCTGTGTGTGCCCAAATCCTGACAGGATGGAGTGGTGGCGGGAGAGGGCTTGTGGCGTGACCACACCCCGCTGTGGAGTGTGCTTTAGCTCTCTCTTGCTCTCATATATGTGTGCCCTTAGTAATCAAAAAGAAGAAACCAGGCTCAGAGTCGAGCAGTCTGCCCGATGGTAGCATGCAGTGAGTGACGTGAAGACAGTGACTAAGCGTCCTCTGCTTATATTTAAAAATAATTTGAGGGGTTGGCCATGGCCTGGTAGGTTAGCTATCTGGGTCCCACATGGCCGACTGCGGTTTGAGTGCCATCCCAGTGGCTTCAGAACTACTGTGGTGTGTGTGCACACGTGCCCCCGATTCCTGCGGGCGCGAACACCCCTCCTACCTGCGTACCTCCTCCTCCTCTCTGGTGAGCGCACGCGTGCTCTGGAAATGAAAACCAACGAGTGACTGTAAAGCGATCAGAAAGAAATAAAGACTCGGAATCTTAGGAAGAGGAGCTCTTGGGCTCCTGCCCTGGATTAGATGGAAGTTCAGCCCCGTCCACTCTGGTCCCTCATGGTCCTTGGTCTGCTGCCGTCTGCTGTCCGTGTGAAGAAGCATGGTGTCGGACGTGCTCAGCACGTCCATCGTTCTAGAAGCTGCTTCAAAGTCACTTCCATGTGAAATTTCAGTGGCTCTTGGAGAGGCAGCTAAACTGATTGGCATGTCGATGCTTTTTAGCAAAGGGTCTCTCTGGGTGGGCTTGGCCTGTGTTTAACCTGGGCTTGGAAAGCGTGGTCTCAGCTTGTCACAGCCCGGCCTGTCCTGGGGGCTGAGTTACTTACCAGTTCTCAGGGAAATTCTCACCTGAGCCGATGAGCGGGAGCACGAACAGCCCGTGCCACGGGACAGTCCCAGGTGCAGACTGTCGCGGTGGGTCGCAGACTGGAGGAGGCAGGTGCCAGGGTTCTCCAGGTCTGCAGCGGTGCCGTGTGGCCAGCAGGTCCCGGGGCTGAACTCATGCTGCTTGAATGGAACCAGGCAGACACCTGCTAGGGAAATGCACCCCCGGCAGTGTCCCAGACTGTTCCCCCGAGTTATGCACGACTCCTGCGAAGGACATGTCAGGGGCCCCGACCCCACACAGCTCGCCTCTCGTTCAGTGGTTAGCTCTCGTGACACTGGGGCTGCCGTAAAAGTTCAGTCCAAGACTGTGACAGGACCTAGGCCTGGTGAGCTCTCAGAGCACGGCGGGGTCAAAAAGTTCTGAGAGGATCACATTCCCTGACGTGGTTCTGGGATGTTTGGGTTTGCCACTAGGGTCTCTCCTGCGTCTGCTCTCTGCAGAGGTCTGCCAAACAGATGCACATGTGCTTCTGGGCTTCCACATGTTCATGCTGTCCCTGCCCCACCAGCTTGAGGTCCTGCCACTTTTATTTCCTGCCGGGAAGGGGGGGAGCGGGTGTGGGGCGCTTTGGGGTGCTGTTGGCCACTGCCACTTCAGCCAGCACACCTCAGCAGCTGGTAGTTACAACCGAGAGAAAGGCAGGTCTGGAAACGTCACCCCTCCACATGCAGGTGGCCCAGCCACACAGCAGGTGGACTCAGGCCAACAAGACAGTGTCACAGGCTTTGCACCCCAAGTGACGGGAAGCCAGGCACAGGAGGAGCAGGAGCCACCAGCCGTCTCTGCTTCCCCCACTGCCCCCCGGTCTGCCCTAGCCTTGCTGTGAGGGGTCCCACCTCCTCTGACTCTTCAGTGGCCATCTGCACACGACTTCACTGTGGCCTTACCCTGAATCTCAGGACAGCTGAGGGGTAGGGAAGAGGAGCATCTGCCCCTTCCACTGGATTCCGTCTAATGACGGGGATCCTCAGGGGAGCCCCTCTACGGGAGTGGTGTTTGAGTCTGGGGACCAGAGGAGGCAAAGGCACATTACTGTGCCATAAAGACCTGGGTTTGGAAAATGGTCCTCACCGTTCTAAAACAAGGGTGTGTTTTGCGTTATGTTTTCTCTTTCAGATGGCAGCGAGATCCCAGCATCAACCCTCATGGATAGTCTGTTAATGAGAGACTTTAAGCTTATTATTAATGAGAAAGTGTATGATGTACAGTGCCCCAAGAAAGGTAAGAGAAACGGCCATCCTGTCTTGTCTTTTGCCTTTAGCTGTGGGGCTTTTAAAGGGAGCAATAGTTGTCTTAGTAACATTTTCTATTTATTTATTTATTTATTTTTGGGAGAGATTTTTGCTATAGGGCGTATGCGCTCCCCAGAGAAACAGAGAGACAGAAATCCACCCCCCAGAGGGGATGACCACGCCACAGTCCCTTCTCCTCCATTCTCCTCTCGGGTTCTTGGGCATGCATACACATGCACCTGGCATGAAATTAAGCCACCAAATCTGGGACTTGAACCACGGTCAGCTACATGGGAGTCCAGTGACACAGCCATTATGCCAACTGCTGATCCCAACATTTTCTATTTTTTAGTTTATTGCCAAAGGACACATACATTTGGGGGGGGGTGGGGTACCCCCAACTGGGGTATGGCCATGCCATTGTTCCTTCCCTCCCATCTGTCTACCTGTCAGGATTCTGGGAACATGTGCATGCACTCATGGTGTGATTTTCATTTATGGAAGTTTCCACTAATATATCTTCAAGATAACTGATTCTCTCCTTCCCAGTGTCTAATCTGTTGGGCCTGTCAAAGGCATTCTTCATTTTGTTACAGTGGCTTTTTATGCCTAGCAGGGTTTTTTCCCCTTAGATTTTTCCGTCTCTTCGTTTACATTACTCATCTGTTCTTGCACATTGTCATTTTTTTCTGTTAGAGCCCTGGCCATATTACTCATAGTTGCTTTAATGTCTTGGCATGATCATTCCAGATCTCCGCCATATCAGGGCCTGCTAATGATTTCACTTAGCCGGACATGGCATATCACATGAGAGACAAATGGAGGTGACCAGTCCCATGCTGTGCGGCTGTCTGGCTGGAGTTAGACTGCTAGTGTCTGCTCAGCTCAGGTGTCAGAGGCTTCAGTTTCCGCTGCTGCCCTTGTTTCATCCCCTTTGTGTTTTATGGTTTCCGCAGAAAGTCTTTCTCGTAGAGAGCCTGGTCTCAAGTAGAGCAGAAGCTGCACTGCTGCGGCCGTGAGGTACTGAGGGACCCACAGTCGTGTGATGGGGTCTCGTTTCCTGTAGGCACCATCCCTGGGCTGTGCCCTGCCGGAGAGTTTCTTAGCCTTTGTTTTCCCCGTGAGACAGCAAGGCTGGAGGAGGCTGCAGGGCCGAGTGCCCTTCCTGCAGGCCAGACGAGGCCCTGGCGAGGTGGCCTGTCATGCGAGCAGTGTTCCGGGCTGCTGAGAGCGTGTCCCTTTCCCCTTCTGCAGAGGTGGGCACGTGCTTCCCTGGTCCCTGATGTCCCCTGTGACAACCTGGTGAAACTCCTGGGTGAGGAGTTCTACTTCTCGAGCTAGTCCGCACCAGCCCCCAGCAGCTCACCAGCACAGTCCATGTCCGCCAGATGACGGTCATGTCACCCTGCCCGCATGGTCACTGTGGTTGCCCTGCCCGCCATGGTCACTGCGGTCACTCTACCAACTGTGGTCACCCTGCCAGCCAACAGTCACATGTCGCCCTCCCCACGCGGTCACTGCAGTCGCCCTGTCCGTGTGGGTGCCCTGCCCGCCGTGGTCATTCGCTGCCTGGTGGGCCATCCCTTTCCTAGCCCCCCCACCGGCCCTCGTGCAGCACCAGTGAACAGTACAGCCTCAGGAGGGTCTCGTGACCACCTGAGTGACGTGGACTTACCCTGGAGAGGAGGAGTGAGGGGAGCTACAAAGAACACGGGGAATCCTGAGGCCGCACCCCTCCCTGAGCCCTCGGCTGTCCAGCCGCTCACACAGAAGGCAGGGTAGCGGACAGCAGGTGGATCCCAGCATGGGGTTCATGTGCACATGGAGATGGCCGGGCATGAGAGCTGTCAGAGCGCAGCCCCGAGCACCGGGCTACACAGCAGGTGGCCTGGAGGCAGCAAAGCAGGGTCTGAGCCCCACGGCGGGACACCAGGAGGTACATAAAGCCATAGTGCAGGTGCAGACTCACAGGGCCTGGGCAGGTCACTCTCGCACAGCTCCGGGCTGGCGAGGGTCGCAAGTTGTCGCTGGTGACCAGCCTGTGCTCCTTCTGGTTGGGAAGCAAGGAGGGACAGGTTCGAAAATTTGTGTCCTACTTTTACACAAACATTTGTGGACAGGCTTCCTTCCTCCGAGAACTCTAGAATAACATCCAGAAAGCTGGCTGGGGACGGGGTGGTTGGAAGGATCTTCATTGAACTCGGGTAGAGAAGCGAACCCAGCAGTCAGTGTGCCCTGGGCAAGGCGAGGTCTTCACTGGCCTCGTGGCCGTGGCACTGCCATTCCCTTTGCTGTCTGTGTCCCGACGTCGTGGTACCAAGAGGAGGCAGGTGAGGACAGAGCGAGTTGAAACCTCTGCCCAGTAATGGATCACTCCAGGTTGAGGTGGCCGGAGTCGTTTGGAACAGAAAGGCTGGTGCCAGGTGCCACTGGGAGTGCCCAGGTGGCCAGGCCTGTGGGCTCAGACTGGGCTTCCTGGACTCACGGACCCGGGAGGGAGCAACACGGCAACCACTTTGTGCGTCTCTGTTTCTCTCCAGAGGAGCAGGACCATGAGCATGCCGCAGAGATGGAGCACGTGAAGGCCGTGGTGCACAGGCTGTCGGCGGTCCTGCACGCACAGGAGTTCCAGAAGAGGAGAGAACACCAGTTACTGGAGACGATTGACCACCTGAGGGGTCAGCTGCAGCCCCTCGAACAGGTCAGGGGGCAGCCATGGAGTCTGCTTGGAAATCATGCATAGTGGGGCCAGCAGGTGGCGTGGTGGTTAAGACACTGCATTCCCACATGGCCGACTGTGGTTTGAGTCCTGGACCCTGTGGATGAATGTTAGGCTGGGCGTGTGTGTGTGCACACGCGAGAAATCCCAATGGGAGAAGGGACTGTGGCTTGGCCATTCCCCCAGGGGGTGATTGCTCATTTCCCTGTCTCTCTGGCAAGCCTGTGAGCCCTATGGCAAAACAAAACAAGAAGTTCTTGAATACCAACAGGCCCGGTAGTCCCTGAGCGCTGCCTCTGCTGGTCGCCGCCCCAGGTGCACCTGCTCCTGCCCACCTCAGGAGCGGGCCTCGGCGCTCTCACCTCCCTGGCCTCCAGGTGAGGACGTGGCCGCAGAGCTGAGGTGGCTGGCTCCAAGTAGAGCTGCCGTCCGACCGCTGCTGCTGTCCCTTCCCCAGAGCAGCCGTGCGCGCTTGGTAAGCGGGACCCTCACCAGGGCGTACCCCAGTTTCTTCAGAGAACAGGCCCAGGGCCCGGCTCTCCCTGACAGGGCAGCAGCTGAGCGTTGTTAGTAAGGGCTTCTTGGCGCCCGAGGTTCACCACGGCGGGGGAAGGATCACTGTGATGAGGGCCTGTTTGTTTTCCAGGAAATCTGCGTTCAGTCACTCGTCCTCGGCTGTGCGCTGGGGGCAGGCGCAGTGGGAGCAGAAAGCTGGAGAGGCGAGGAGTGTGCTCAGTGCCCTCTGGCACGCCTGGGGACAATTCTGCTTTCTTCTTCTGGATTTTTTACCCACATTTTAATTTTTTCTTTACTTTTTTTTTTTGGAGAGGTTTTTTTTTTTTTTTTTGCTATAGGGCGCATGCGCTCGCCAGACAG
>NW_006199647.1:1160157-1161905 GCF_000334495.1 Tupaia belangeri chinensis
TGCTATAGGGCGCATGCGCTCGCCAGACAGACAGAGAGACAGAAAGTGAGAAATCACCCCCCAGGGGGATGGTCACGCCGCAATCCCTTCTCCATTCTCCTCTCGGGATCTTGGGCACGCACGCACACGCGCCCGGCATGAGTTTTAAACCACCGGGTCTGGGACTCGAACCGTGGTCGACTACGTGGGAGTCCAGCGACATAGCCATTACGCTAACTGCTGGTCCCATTTTTTCTTTACTTTTTAAGAAACTGCTAGTGTATTCATGTGCACAAAAAATTTAAACTCTGAAAAGGGCACAGTGGGAAGTCGTTGCTGTCCTCCATCACTGCGGCCCGCGCCCGCGTCATTCCTGAGTCCCTTTTTCTACGAACAGATAAACACGTGTTATCCTGTCCTTTCCAGAAGAGGGGACGTGATACTAAGCGTCATTCCCTCCTCGTCATTAGCGGTGTGTTCTAGAAAGCTCTCCATTGGCACAGGGCTCCCTCGTAACTGCGCACCTCCATCAGGACTTAGGGAGCAGTTCTGGCCTTCGCCTAAGGAATGACTCGGGCCGGACCATGACACACATGGGGAGGGTCGGGAGAGCACCTGAGCATGGGAGGCACGAGGCCCTGACCCGGGGCTGGCTGAGGCCCAGGTCGGCCGTGGGTACTCCTGGGGGTACTGGCCTGCCTCGTCGTTGGAAGAGATATCTAAAGAGAGGTAGAAAGAACGTGTCCTAGTGCGTCTCGCGCACAGATCGCAGCCCCGGGCTTCGTACTTCACGGGCATCGCGTTTGTGGCTTAAAAGTGTTTGTTTGCTAATGACCTGATGGGAACGAGTAATTCATTCACTGATGTGCCAGTATAAATCGTTTCCCCCACACCTGACCTCCATCAGGTACTGCAGGTGGGCGTCAGTTCAGACCCCTCCCCGCCTGTTCTCGAAAGCTGGTGCGACCAGGAGCTGAACTAATGTCCACCCCTCCCAGGTGAAGGCGAGGATCGAAGCTCGCTCGGAAGCCCAGACCGGCAGGCTGCTGTGGGCTGGGCTGGCCCTGCTGTCCGTGCAGGGTGGTGCCATGGCCTGGCTCACGTGGTGGGTGTACTCCTGGGACGTCATGGAGCCCGTCACGTACTTCGCCACCTTCGCGAACTCCATGGTCTTCTTTGCATACTTCCTGGTCACTCGGCAGGTGAGCGAGCGTGAGGGAGGCTGAGGGCCCAGGGCATCTGGCAGACGCCGGCCACAAGCAGTGAAGCCCGTCATGCCTGAGTCCTGCTACAAGCTGGTTGGCGTTTCACTGCTTTTCACAAACTGGCTGCGGACAGCGCGCACAGCAGCCGTACCCAGGAGAAATCGGGAGGCGGCCCCCTCTGCTGGGGGAGCCAGCCACATTCCTCGGCTGTGACCAGCGTCAGCGTTGCCAACACCAGGCCCCTTGGCTGTCTCCCGGCTGTCTGGCCGAGGGCCCCTTCCCTGCTCTCCCTCGGTAACTCCTCCCTGGCTCCTGTCTGAGCACAGTGCTGCCCATCTCCAAGGAGACCGCGGTTCCCCTGGTGTCGGTTACGGCTCTCTGGTGGCCTTGCTCCCTGGCTCAGGGCTGCCTCCCGTCAGAGCAGTCTCGCAGGGTGAGCATCTCTGCCTGTGCTCCTTGTCTAGGACTACACTTACTCGGAGGCCAGGCGCCGGCAGAGCCTTCAGTCCTTCCACAGGAAATCGGAGCAGCAGCGTTTCGAAGTGGAGCGGCTACACAGGCTAA
>NW_006199647.1:1161926-1170441 GCF_000334495.1 Tupaia belangeri chinensis
GGGCCCGCCACGGCTGCTGCCACGGGGGGAGAAGGGAGGTGAGTGGCTGGGGATTTGCGTCCCCACGGGTCAAGCCCTGCCCTAGGTGGAGCCCATGTGAGGGGGGGTGCAGTGAGGGCAGACAGTCACTGCACACCCTAGTGTCCTCACCTTCTGGCTCCGCATGGGCATCGTCTTAGAGGTGTATAAAAACGCTTTCGGTGACCTGAATAATGAACTGAACGTTCCCTGTAGAAATCTGCTTCCAAGCCAGTGATAGAAAGCAGGATTTTAGGAGGGTGAACACTGTCTGCAGGCATTTTAGTTTCCTTTTTTGTGAAGACAGAGGAGTCACGGTATTCACTTCATGTCTCCTCCCTCCCGATTCGGGAGCAGGCCTTTGAGGTCGCTTACCCCCAGGTACCTTCTGCAAAAATGCAGAGTGACCAGTCCTTTGGCCTTATGGTTAAGGAAGCCGGATCCCATGTGACTGACCATGCAGGTCAAATCCCAGATCTGGTGGCTTGAAGCACACTGTGTGTGTGTGTGTGTGTGTGCGTGCGCGTGCATGCATGTGCACGCCCCACACTCTGATGAAACAGAGAAAAGGGGCTGCAGCATGACCTGCCCATGTGGGAGCACACACTGTCCACTAACTTCTGGACCCCAAAAGTGCGTGGAAGCCTGTCGCGCTCCCACCTCCAGCAGTCTGTCGCGGCCACTCCCACCTCGCTTGTTAGCTTCGCCCACAGGGTGCCGTCCCACACAGAACTGCGGTCACTTACAGCCACTGTGGTAGAAAGCATCCCCGACTGCCGAACCTGCTCGCTGCCGTTGGCACTCACGGACTGTCCCACCACCTGCCCCGAAACGAATGGCTAAGGTCCTCAGGCCGGGGCATGTGTGCACACAGGAGCAAGAGCACCCCGGTGGTCCTGGTCACGCCTCACCCTCCTGCCTCCTGTCCCCATCCTGTCGGGATCCTGGGTGCCACATGCACCTGCCCCTGAGCCACATGGGGCCCAGCTTCCTCCAAACAGCTGCACCTTGAGGGCAGCTGAGGAGCCTTTTAGAAATATTTTTTTTATGTATATTCATTACGTACGAAAAAACCTTTTTACAATTTTGTGACTTCCTTTATATTTGAATGATCTGGTGTGGGAAGGCTAAGGAGTGCTCCTCCAGCTAGCTTACAGAATGGGGTGTGTTAGATTTAAAATAACGCCCAGTGAAGTTACTCTTTCTAAGGTAATAAAGTGGAGGAAAGAAAGGAAACTGGTAGGTTACAGGCTGTTTTTAAGAATACGAGCTGGAGATTAATTAGTTTTTTAAAAGGCACAAGGATGAGTTAGAAACCATAAACCCGTCTTTAAAAGAAGCATAGAAAATTGAAGCGTGTGGGGCGTTGCCGGGAGAAGACGGAGCTCGGGGAGGCAGTGCTGGTGTCGCGCCACTCTGACCACGTGCTTTTCTTCTCGACAGGCAGAAGCGTCCCTGACACGAGTGCGCCATTCCCTCTGCTCACGAGCTCGGGGAGAGGCTCAGTGAAGGTCCCTGGTTTGTAAAGGCCTTTGGTCCCCATCCTGTGGACTTGGCAACTCACACACGGGATAGTTTCTAGTCCCATCCTTTAACCTGTTTTGTTAATAAATTCCTGCAAACAGAAGGTCGCAGTTCTCTCTCCAGGTGGTTGTGGCAGGCAGAAGGGCTTGTACGCACCCTCAGGTGGCCACTACCAGTTCAGCCCCCCCTCAGTCCGGCCGCGTGCGGGCCCCAGGGTAAATCCGGTGTGCTGGCCTTCTTCCTCTTCCTTAGCCTTCACTTGGAATCATCTTGTTATCTCTACGTTTTATTAATTTAAAAAAAAATTTTTTTGAAGAGGGAACCAGCAGTTAGCATAATGGCTATGTCGCTGGACTCCCACGCAGTCGACCGTGGTTCGCGTCCTGGACCCGGTGGCTTAAAACTCATGCCGGGCACGTGTGCGTGCGTGCCCAAGATCCCGAGAGGAGAATGGAGAAGGGATTGCGGCGTGACCATCCCCCCTGGGGGGTGATTTCTCGCTTTCTGTCTCTTATGTCTCTGTCTGTCTGGCGAGTGCACGCGCCCTATAGCGAAAACCTCTCAAAAAAAATTTTTTTTTTGAAGAATCATTTAACTAACTTTATTTCAATTTGGCCAGAGAAGGACAGAGTAAGAGATGGAAAGTGAGAATGCAAGCTGCCAGGTCCAGGACTTGAACCAGTCGGCTGTGTGGGAGTCCAGTGCCCTCAACCATCACACCAACTGCTGGCCCCTTATTTTTTAAGCTTTGCTAGTTTTGCAAGTGTGCTTGCCAGAGAGAGGGAGGGGAGAAAGCAGGCCCTGATGGGGCATGGTCACACCGCAGGCCCTTCTCCGATTCTCCATCCTGTTAGGATTTGGAGCTCAGGCTCACATACCCAGACCATTCCTCAAGCTGCATGGTCAGCGAGGTGGGACTGGGCTCCTTTGGCCACAGGCCACAGGCCGGCTCAGCTTCTTGTTTTAAAAGGCAGGGCTGGAAGTCAGACCGTCACCATTTATCAAGGAGGTGTGCAGGTCCCACTAACCACGAGTGGGGGACTTGGGGACAGCCACCGAAACAAGTCTACAAACCGTGGCTTCTGCAGCAGCGGCTTGCTGTCACCAGAGCCCCGCTGCGGCCACCTTCGGCAGGCTGTCCACAAGTGTCACTCCCATTTCACCGTCAGGTCAGTGAGGACTGAACCTCGGCAGTAACATCGAAATCCCGTCAGTAAGATACTGCAAACGGGCCGTGTGCAGTCACTGAGTGAGAGACACCACCGTCAGATCTCACAGGTGTCTGGGCCGTCGGCAAGTCATGACACATTTCTGTCCTGTGCAAAATTGGGGGAACCAGCAGTTAGCGTAATGGCTATGTCGCTGGACTCCCACGTAGTCGACCGCGGTTCGTGTCCCGGACCCGGTGGCTTAAAACTCACGCCGGGCGTGTGTGCGTGCGTGCCCAAGATCCCGAGAAGAGAATGGAGGAGAAGGGATTGCGGCGTGACCATCCCCCCGGGGGGTGATTTCTCGCTTTCTGTCTCTGTGTCTCTCTCTGTCTGGCGAGCGCACACGCCCTGCAGTGAAAATCTCTCCCCCAAAAAAAATAAAAAATTGGGTCATGATTGCCGACGACCTAAAATTCTACCCTTGCAATGCCACATAGTGGTTCTTGAGGGCTGATGGCTTTAAAGGGGGAGTGGAAGTCACATAGGGAATGTGGCAGTTTGTATGAAGATGCAATACTAAACACGTATGTGAACACGTACAACAATGTGAACAGTTACACCAGAGTAAGAACGGGAATCGGAGGTGTTTAATCACGAGACAGTAAACTTAAAAAATGTCAGTAAGTTCAGATGAGGCAGACGAAGCGATTTCCTAGGGGTTTTGTTCCCGGACATATCAGGCCTTCTGTCGTGAGCCATCCGGGCTGCAGAGGTGGTCCTCCACGGTGCTCAACCTTGCAACCTTCTGAGTCGCCAGGCCACGAGATTCAACCTGAGGGTTATTTATGTAGAAAGGGAACTCTATTTTGGACAGACCATAGGACAAAATCACCCCTACTTGTTAGATTTAGGGAAGAAATACAGCTTTTTTGTTAACATCGAGGCGAAGCAGGGCACCTGCTTCTTTCCGATCGCGCTCGGGTCTTTGCAGAAGTCCACACGGCGCTGGGACACCCTCCTGTTGACCAGCGTCAGGAGCTCCGTGAACTCCAGGGAAGAGCCGTATTTTCCCAGCATCTCACACAAGTCTTGGATGTACCACGAGCCATTCAGAGTCTCCCGGTGAGAGTAATACCCTAGAATGGGAAGGGAAACGGCCGCTGTCACCTTCTGGCTTTCAAATATTGTGATTAAAAGTCACTTTTTTTTTTTTGAGATGTTAATTTTTATTATCGGCCACGTGTGCTCGCAGGGGAGAGAGACAGACAGCGAGAAATCACCCCTCAGCAGGGATTGCCATGTCACAATCCTTTCTCTTGGGATTTTGGGCACACACATGTGCCCAGTGTTTCAAGCCACCAGGTCTGGGCCTTGAACTGTGGTCAATGGGAATCCAGCACCTTAACCACTGTGCCACCTGCCAGCCCCGAAAGCCACTTTGTAACTCACAACTACACAACAGACATGCTCTGGAGTCCTTGGGAAACACCAGGATGTGCCCATGTAGGAAAAGAGGCTAATCCGACAGTTTTAAATGAGGCTCATGCTGTTTCCCAGAAAACGACCGAGATGGCAGCCAGTGATTTTGAGAGATAGGAATCATGAGAAAGAAGCAAAATTACTGCATAGAAGAGCGAAGAGCAGCTGTTATCAAGTATCTTTCAACAGACATGAGCACAGGGCGCAGCTACCACAGGACGGGCGGTGCTGGCGGTCAGACCCACCCCGACTTTCCCGTGCAGCTGTGGGCGAGGGCGCCTCTAAGGCTCTGCGCACTTCCACCCTGGGCCCTGCGGCCGGGACCACACTCCAAGCTTGAGCACAGGGCAAACGCCACAGTGAGCCCCGCAGTGAGGCCAGGGACTGAGCATACCTTCTGCCACCGAGTAGCACATAATGAAGTCTGCTCCAGCAGGCAGCGTGTACACGGAGGCCGCGTCCACCTCGGTGCTGTTCGTGTCGGGGTCCAGCTTGTCGGTATGGTGGTCCACCCGGTCCAGAGGAATGACTGGCACGTCATGCTGGCTTCCCCGACACGCCTGCAGGACGAGAGAAGGCACCCCTTTCCCTGCTGTTCCTTCCTGGCTGAAGTGCACAGTGGGTGGGGGGCTGCACACCTCCACCTCCGTGTCCAAGGAGCCAGCTGCAGTCGGCCCGGAACCAGCCTGGCCTGCAGCCCAGAGCAGGCGCGTGCTGACGAGGCCGTCTCCCTGCTAGTTTCGTTCAGTGAATGAGAGACCAGCTGGTCGGAAGCTGGACTGCAGGGGGGAAAGCTACTGGAGTTTTAAGTTCCTTAGGGACTGGCCACACCCACAGGGCAGAGCCACCCTGCCTCTAAAGGCTGTGCTATCTCCCTGAGGGTCTCTAACCGCCCACGCCAGTGGGAGCAGCGGTGCCGCCTGGGACATCAGGTGTCTCGTGTTCGAAACCATCATCGATGTGGCCCATGATGGTACCGAGACCCGAGTATTTTTACCCCTCAAACCAACTTGGCGGGGGGCGATTCTGGCTGACACGCTCTCCAGTCCCCAGACCGGACTCGGGCTGCGCTGGCCCCTGCGCTCTGCAAAGCTCTCCCTGTGCACAGCCACCCACAGTTGCACACGGCTGTCGGGAGTCACGCCAGGTGTCAGCCCAGACACCGGATTTCCCGTGGAAAGGTAGGAGTCACTCATTCGCGACACTCGCTCTTAGGCTCAAAGGCAGCCCCAGCTGGCCAGGACTCGGGGGCCTTTCTAGTTACTGGAAAGTGACCGACTCTGCTGTAGACCTGCCCAGCCACATCGGGACCGTGAGCTCTGGCAGCCACGGCAGGCCTCACCTGGATGATGAATATCTTGGGTTTCCCCACCAGGCTCTGGCACTTGTCGCCCTTGAACAAGCCAGTCAGTGTCTGGATTTCCAGTTTGGCATCGTAGGCGTAAACGTGGCTGCCTTCGCCGTGGCTCAGGAAGACACACAGGAAGCAGTCGGCGTCCACGTGGCTGGAGGTTGACGCTGAAGGGTGACAGGAGTGGAAATGAGACCTCACATGTAGGCCTCGGTCTCTAATGCTAACGTCACATTCATGTGGCCGGGACAGGAGGCGCGGCGTTCTCTGATGAACGTGTCTGCAGTAGAACACTGCTCACCCTCACACATCGCTCCTCAGATCTGACCACGTGTCATTAGCTTTTCTGAAACACAGAATGACGTGGGAAACACGAAGGGATTATGAAAGGGACCCTTTAAGGTTCAAGCTAGTCTGGCAATAAATGCTCCCTGATCAGCTGAGACCATAGGGCAGCAGTGAACGCCCAGAATGCCCCTCGACGGCTCCCCAGGAGCCATGGCCTCTTGGCATCTGTAGTACTCAGCTTGCAGATGGGCAGGAGAGCCGAGCCTGCTGCCCCAGCCTGGAGGAGGCCTGCAGGCAGTGAGCCAGCGTGATCCCTACCCTGTCCCACCACTGCCCAGAAACAGGACATGCAGTTCAAAGCGCTCTGAAGAAGGCCTGGCCCTGTGGCCCTGTGGCCCTGTGGCCCTGTGTGCCCAGAGCCGGACCCTGTGGCCTGGAAGTCATACTGGGCAGGTGCACGTGTGTGCTCCAAGTCCCAACGGGACGGGGAAATGGAGAAGGGCTGCAGGGTGACCGTCCCCATGGAGTGCTGTCCCTGGGCTCTCCCTTCTCAGCACATGTTCCCTCCAACAAGAAAAAAAGACAAACTCAAAGGAAAGCTGAAAACACTTAGGCAGCTCTCCTGTCTATCGGGAGTAGTCTGAAAAGCCGTGCCAAGGCCTGAGATGTGAGTTCTGGGACCAGAGAGAAAAGTACGAGGGCTGACAGGAAAACGAGCCTGCCGACCCCGCGGGCCACAGTGCTCATGCTGCCGTTTTCCTGCCTGACGACGAGGCTGGCTGGCTCCTATGCAGGAGGCCACGGCTGGTGGCATGTAAATACAGATGGCGGAGCTTCACGGGGGACCCTGCGTCCACCCGGTGGGCAGCACAGACAGGCAAGCCACGGCCTGTATGCCAGCGCTCTGGCACCTGTGGGCAGGCAGCACGCAGTCCCACGGGAGGGCCGGCCGCCAGCAGCTCACCCTCATGGATCCTCAGCAGGACTTCCTCCGCCTTCAGATCGTTGAAACATTTCACCTCGAATCCTAGGTCGGAAAACCTGGTGACAACAAATAGAACGTGAATTCTGAGCTCTGCAAACTTGTCATCAAGTACCCTGACTTCTGAGGGATCTACACACATTTTTATGACAGTTAACTTTTCTTCAGGGAGAAAGAAAAACACAGGACTCTGTTTTCCTTCATGCCCCAGAATCGTGGTGGCTGTGACTGGGTCAGAGCGTCACAGCCTCGGCAAGCAGGCCGAGACGGCTAGGCTGGCGACAGCTAGGACGGGAGACGGTGGCTCGGAGCGCCGGCTCCCGTGCGCTGTCCCACGGGAGGCCTCGCCACTACCTGCGCACAAGGTTGTCCCGGTCCGCGCTGCTGCCCCGCCTCTCGGTCAGCATCAGGTGCCAGAAGAACCTCTCGTGGTTGAAGATCAGAGCGACCCCTCTCCGCCTGTGGTCCATCCTGTACTCTTCCGCTGGGTCCAACATCTCTCTGCCAAGGGAAAGTGCGAAAGACCATCACTTTGGGGCCAGAAGGTGGTTTGGTGGTTAAGGCACCGGACCATGGTTGAGTCCCAAAGCCAGTGGCTTAAAAAGATCACACCTGGTGTGTGTGTGCCCCAAATCCCGACAGAGCAGAGAAGGGCTGCGGAGTGGCCATCCCCCAGAGGGTAACTTCTCTTCCCCTCCCTCTCTCTCCCTAGCAAGTACACATGCCCTAGGGCAAAAATCTAAAACTAAAACCATGTCTCTGGGTCAAGAGAGGAGCCCTGGCCGCAACTGACTGGACTCAGAGCCCCGGCTGCCCTCTCACCGCCCACACGGTCAAGCTGACTGCCCCGGCGTGGCCTGCAGAAGGCATGCCGGGAGGCCCCTGGAACACCTCAGCACTTAGGGCACGGGCCATCAGGGCACCCAACCCTCGCTTAGGCCTTGCACCCTGGGATCCAGAGAGCCCCGCATGCCGGACCCTGGCACGCTGGCTCGGTCCAGCCCAGGCCCCTTCCCCCTTTGTTGTCTTTCTTCGCTTGCAGAGGACGTGCACTCGCCAGAGAGCGCGGCAGAGGAAGAGCGCACCCCTCCGCGGCGAGCCTTCTCCATGGAAGGCACTGCACCCTCCTTCGCTCCATCATGCCTTGACTGGGGTGTGGGCTCCCGCTTGGACCCGCAGAGCTTCTATGTGACAGGGCACACCTCACCTTTTGTAGAAGGCATCTGTTTCTGTCACATTTTGTTCCCCATCTGTTAAAAAAAAAGTTGATTTTTGTTATTCAGTTGGCTTTTCTTTGATGGCCATAGCCGGGAAGCCCCTCACACCCCCACTGCAAAGGCCTGCAGAGCCGGCCCTGGGCTTCCAGGCCAGAGGGGACCTGCTGTTCAGAGTTACCTTCTGCAGGTGTTCGCTGAAACAGGGAGGGCCTGCCAGGCGCTGAGCTGATGTCCAGTGTGTGCTGCCCCCTCCCTCCAGCTGGAGCATGGCAGCTCACGGTGGGTCTCCTGAGGGCCACACCTGCACTCACCACCCATACTCCCTGAGACTCCCTGCCCAGCTCCTCCGCCACCTTTCAGGACCCCATCTCAGGGCAGTCTGTATGACGCTGTGTTCGCTCCCTCCCCCCTTCCTGCAGAGTGTGTGCAGGGTGGGGGCACAGGACCGGTAATGTGGCCTAGCCGCTCCACTGGACACACGTGCACCACCCGCTCCCGGGGTGTG
>NW_006199647.1:1173357-1175355 GCF_000334495.1 Tupaia belangeri chinensis
CGCTAGGCCGGGAGACGGTGGCTCGGAGCGCCGGCTCCCGTGCGCTGTCCCACGGGAGGCCTCGCCACTACCTGCGCACAAGGTTGTCCCGGTCCGCGCTGCTGCCCCGCCTCTCGGTCAGCATCAGGTGCCAGAAGAACCTCTCGTGGTTGAAGATCAGAGCGACCCCTCTCCGCCTGTGGTCCATCCTGTACTCTTCCGCTGGGTCCAACATCTCTCTGCCAAGGGAAAGTGCGAAAGACCATCACTTTGGGGCCAGAAGGTGGTTTGGTGGTTAAGGCACCGGACCATGGTTGAGTCCCAAAGCCAGTGGCTTAAAAAGATCACACCTGGTGTGTGTGTGCCCCAAATCCCGACAGAGCAGAGAAGGGCTGCGGAGTGGCCATCCCCCAGAGGGTAACTTCTCTTCCCCTCCCTCTCTCTCCCTAGCAAGTACACATGCCCTAGGGCAAAAATCTAAAACTAAAACCATGTCTCTGGGTCAAGAGAGGAGCCCTGGCCGCAACTGACTGGACTCAGAGCTCCGGCTGCCCTCTCACCGCCCACACGGTCAAGCTGACTGCCCCGGCGTGGCCTGCAGAAGGCATGCCGGGAGGCCCCTGGAACACCTCAGCACTTAGGGCACGGGCCATCAGGGCACCCAACCCTCGCTTAGGCCTTGCACCCTGGGATCCAGAGAGCCCCGCATGCCGGACCCTGGCACGCTGGCTCGGTCCAGCCCAGGCCCCTTCCCCCTTTGTTGTCTTTCTTCGCTTGCAGAGGACGTGCACTCGCCAGAGAGCGCGGCAGAGGAAGAGCGCACCCCTCCGCGGCGAGCCTTCTCCATGGAAGGCACTGCACCCTCCTTCGCTCCATCATGCCTTGACTGGGGTGTGGGCTCCCGCTTGGACCCGCAGAGCTTCTATGTGACAGGGCACACCTCACCTTTTGTAGAAGGCATCTGTTTCTGTCACATTTTGTTCCCCATCTGTTAAAAAAAAAGTTGATTTTTGTTATTCAGTTGGCTTTTCGTTGATGGCCATCAGCAGGAACGCCATGTGCTTCCAGACTGCCCAGGAATAACCCAGCACGGCTCAGCACTCCCCCAGCTCCACCTGCAGGAGGACAGCAGCCGGGAAGCCCCTCACACCCCCACTGCAAAGGCCTGCAGAGCCGGCCCTGGGCTTCCAGGCCAGAGGGGACCTGCTGTTCAGAGTTACCTTCTGCAGGTGTTCTCTGAAACAGGGAGGGCCTGCCAGGCGCTGAGCTGATGTCCAGTGTGTGCTGCCCCCTCCCTCCAGCTGGAGCATGGCAGCTCACGGTGGGTCTCCTGAGGGCCACACCTGCACTCACCACCCATACTCCCTGAGACTCCCTGCCCAGCTCCTCCGCCACCTTTCAGGACCCCATCTCAGGGCAGTCTGTATGACGCTGTGTTCGCTCCCTCCCCCCTTCCTGCAGAGTGTGTGCAGGGTGGGGGCACAGGACCGGTAATGTGGCCTAGCCGCTCCACTGGACACACGTGCACCACCCGCTCCAGGGGTGTGTTTCAAGCCTGGGCAGGTCTCACACCCCCTATGGCCCGGGATCCAGCTCCCTTAGCCACTAGGCGGCCAAACCTGACTTGGCCTCTCCTCCTTCCACCCTAGTTTGCAAACTCCAGATTTTACTGGCGGTTCCAGTGTGGAGGCCTGGCGCTGCCACCCCTTATCTCGCAGCAGCTCCGCGGCCCTGGGGCGGGGACAGGAAGTGGCTGGGATCGTGCAAGGTCCAGGGTGGGAAGACCGCGCTCCCGGCCCGCGCCCCTCCCTCCCACCAAGCAGTGTTTCCTCCTCCAGGCTGCCTTCACGGCAGACCCAGGGAAGCCCGGCTGCACTCGCGGCCCACAGCTGCGGCGGCCTGGAGAGGAGCGGGTGGGGACAGAAACGCAGAACGAGCAAGCAAGTTCGGGAGAAAGGGACAGGGGTGCAGCGCCCAGCGGCTTTTACAGCCTTCGTCTGGGCCAGCCTCCCCGCCGCA
>NW_006199647.1:1175834-1183102 GCF_000334495.1 Tupaia belangeri chinensis
CCCCGGCCCCGCCCCGCCCCGGCCTGGCCCTCGGGGGCCGAGGACCCAGAGCCCGCCCTGCGCCCCTGCGGGACCGAGTCCCGACTCCCTCCCGCTACTCCGCAGCTCTCGGGCTAGAGCTCGGCGGAGAGGGACGCCCCTGTCACCTCCAGGTGCCGCGCCAGGCCGGGCGCAGGGGCCGGGCGTTCGGTCCGCGCTGCCCCATCCTCGGCTCCTCCGACTGCCCGGCGGGGAAGCGTGCAGGCGCGTTAGTTCCCCAGGACGTGCAGCTCTGAAATGGGCACCGGGCAGGCGTAGCAAGCTGGAGGCAGCGCCTGGAGCCGCGGGTCTGTGCCGCAGGGGGGCCCCACTCCTGGACGCAGCCACGCGCCAACCCCGCGGCGCCCCGGGCCGACTTGGGGTCCTCTGGGGCAGGGCTCAGCCTCCCCCAATGTCTCGGGTACTAGTCCGGTGGTGCGGGGCCTCCACGTGGACTTAGCTCGGCCGCTCCAGGCTGGGCGGCCACTGAGAACCGTTCAGGCCACGCCACTTCTGGATTGGGTCAAAAGGTGACTCCCCTGGGCTTTGTCATTTAAAAAGAAACAACCTTAAGATTGGGAAAAGTAAAAACGTGTTCAGGGCCCTTTCTAATGCGCTGAAATCAGTACGTGGGGCCCTGCACGCAGGTCGGGAGAGAAAAAGAAAACACAACCTGCTAACTTTCCTAATGTGCTTGCGGTTTGGAAGTCGTGCTTGTCACTCCTCAGCGCGACCAGGGTGTTTACTCAAAGCAAACCACTTTCAATTCACTACATGGGTGCTGGAGTGGATTTATTCTGCACCACCAGGAGCAGTACCAGTGTCTTCCCCAGGGGGCTCTCCAGTCCAACTGGGACTGTGACAAAGGACGCCCAGCAAGCACAGTGCCAGCCTGGAGAGCTCCCCTCGCCCAGGAGGCTGGCCTGGCCTGCGTGTGCCCTCCCCTCCCCTGGTCAGTCGGTGGCTCGTAGGAGGTGCTCAGTAAATATTGAGACACTGCAAGCGATTCTGCTTTCAACATGTGCAGTCTGGACTTCATCCAGGTCACGTGCGTTACCTGAGAACCAGGACTTCCCGTCCTTTCACCCAGTTTTCAGGATCTCCGCCTGAGTCCTGCAGACGCCCCCTGTGCAGGGCAGAAGCCCTACAGGCCAGTTCCACTCATCTGAGAGGAGCAGAGGAAGGAACTTCCTCATTGTCTCATTATCTCAGAGGGTTACTTTGCAGTCTGTGTGGTTATGCATTTTAAAGTGAGATCTAGTCTATTTTTAAGACCTACAACGCATTTTCTTGGATATTTGTTTCGGAATGAAAATGCATAATTTTAGCTTTTAAAACAGCAGTTTCCCACAGCAAAAACGTTGCGTGCCTAGGACTGGGAAGCAGGCAGCCTGGGTTCTAATCCTGCCTCTGCCACTTTATTAGCTGGGAGGCACTGGGCATGTAATGCATTTAAGCTCTCCCAGCCTCAAATTCGTAAAACGGGGACCAAACCTATTCCACGGAGTTTTTTTTTTTTGGAGAGATTTTCACTGTAGGGCGCGGGCGCTCGCCAGACAGACAGAGAGAGACATAGAGACAGAAAGCGAGAAATCACCCCCCCAGGGGGGGATGGTCACGCCGCAATCCCTTCTCCATTCTCCTCTCGGGATCTTGGGCACGCACGCACACGCGCCCGGCGTGAGTTTTAAGCCACCGGGTCCGGGACACGAACCGCGGTCGACTACGTGGGAGTCCAGCGACATAGCCATTACGCTAACTGCTGGTTCCCAATTCCACGGAGTTTTGAGACAGCGATGGCCACACTCCTACAATGGTACCAGTCAGCTTTCTGCGTGGTCATCGGTTTCAGCAACTGAAGCCCACTCAGGCCACTTCCCAAACAGTGGCCTCTAGCAGTGTAGCACCACCTGTGAAACTCATTCACCCCTTCCCTCCATCTCCTCCCGGACTGTGCATGCACACACATTCCCATCACAACTTTCAAGCCACCAGGTCTGGGACCCGAACCACAATGTTGGCTATGTGGGATCCAGCCTCTCTAATTTCCATGCCACCTCCGGCCCTATGAATGGAATACTTTATAAAGACATTCTGAGCTTGGGGCCGGCAGGTGACATGGTGGTTAAGGTGATGGACTCCCCCATGGCCAACCAAGCTTCAAGTCCCAAACCTGGTGGCTTGCTTTCTTCTCTATGTGTCCCTCTCCGGTCAAATTAATAATAATAATAATGATAATAAAATAAAATTAAAAATTTTTAAAAAGACATTCTGAGCTTGTCTCTTGAGGGAGCCAATGCTGCTCTGAGGGATCCATCAATTCCTCGTACGTTTAAGGTTACCTGATCAAGTATTTTGGTAATAAATATTGATAGACAAATACTGGCAATGGCTGGCAAGTGTGTACTTTTAAAAAACTGGAAATACAGATCGATCAAGGCTTGCAAACATGTACACTGGGGCCCAGCGTGCTCGGCCGCAGGCACACCTGCCCTGTGCCCAGACGCCAGAAGGGCAGCGCCACGGCCGGTCCAGGCGGTGCCGGGCTTCCAGCACCACGCAGACTGGAGGGAGGAATATAACTGTCAAGAATATAACTGTCCTTCTTTGCAGTCCTGCCGGTAATGACAGAGAAGCCCCTGCCTTGTGCTCTCTGACTTTCCAAGCGGTTGATATTAGTAACTTTGGCCACAGGTTATCCAAGGGTACTTAAGAGGCGTTCAGAATTTCATAGGAAATGCATATTATGAAAAAACTGCATAACTTAAAAAAATTTTTTGTACCAACATAAGCTCGTTTCATCATCATCATTATTGTTATCGCTGGAGGACACGTGTACTTTCCAGCGAGAAAACATCCCTCCCTCGCCCCAGCGGGGCACGGTCACGCTGCGATCTGTTTCCCCCACTTCTCCACGCCGTCAGGATTTGGGGCACGGACACCAAGCGGCGCACACACACCCAGCATCTTTTCAAGGTGCCGGGGCTGAGATTTGAACTGTGGTCAGCCACTGAGACCCGGCTCCCTCTGCACAGTGCTCGCCGCTGCACTACAGGGCATGCCGTGTGCCCGGACGGTACTTCTTCCATCGCCCACAAACATTCTGAAGCGCCCTCATATGTGGCTCAGGGCCCTGGGCTGGAAAGGCAGCAGCTGGGTTAGCAAAGACGGGTACAGAAGCCCAGCCGCACCCTCCGCAGGGAGAAGCTCCGAGTTTCCAGGGCAAGCTCGTGGACCTGTTTATACTTTGCAATGTAAATAAGGTCTGTAAAAGACAATTCATTGTACCTTGATTTCTCCATCTCTTCCAACGGTCCAGTTCTGGACTGAACCGCAAAGCACAGCCTGGGCCAGCCGCAGTGGCACAGGCAGTAGGGCGCCACCACACTGCCCTGCAGCCACACGCACGGCCTGCGCTCGGACCCTGCTCAACACGTCACCCGGGCCTCGAGAGGCTGCGGGAGGGCTGCAGCGTGGCGAGACCTTGTCAGGGACCTGTCTCTTTCTCTCTCATATGAGAGAAATAAGCTTTTAAAACAAAACAATGGCAGGAGCAATTTTATTAAGGCTGCACGGAGTAACAGGTTTCGTCCTTAATGACCCAGATTCTACCCCAGGAGCGAGAGCTGGGAGGCCAGCCCAGCGCAGCAGCTCAGGCACTGTGTGCCCGGCCGCCCTGTACGGTCGTCCTGTTCGTTGTCTCTCCAGTTTTGGCAAAGGCCATAGCAAAAAGTCCCCCTTGTCATTTGAGTGGTTCTTTTTTTTTTTTTTTTTGAGAATTTTTGCCATCAGGCGCGTGTGCTAAGAGACAGGGAAAGTGAGAAATCATGCTCTAGGGATGGCCACGCTGCGATCCCTTCTCCATTTTTCTCTTAGGATTTTGGGCATGCGTGCGCCCAGCATATTGTTTAAGCTCCAGGGTCTGGAATTTGAATCATGGAGTCGGCCCTGTGGGACCCAGCTGTCTAAAGTTCCACGCGACCTACTGGCCCCTGAGCAGCTCTTGAAAGGGGAGTGGCTGTGCTTCTGAATCTTGCCCCTGACAGCTCACGGCAGACCGCACCACGAGGCTGCCCGGGTCGCTCCCAAGAGGCCCGGCTGACGGCCGAGACTATGAGACAGCCATGGAGACCTCGCTGCATCTAGTCCTGAGAAAAGCGTGGCTTAGTCATGTGTTCACTGGCTACAGGGGAGTGACACACTATGTAGAACTAAAGTAAAGGAAAAATCAAGTCAGTTTCTCGCAGGTATATGTGCATGTGCTTGTGTGTGTGTGTGTGTGTGTGTGTGGTTTTCTTTCTCCCAAGAGACAGACTCACTGCATTGCCCAGGTTGGCCTCCAGCCTGCCGCAGGCTCCGAGTAGCTGGGATTACGGTGCTCACCACCAGGGCCAGCTTTTCCTCCGGGCCGAAATGTGCAGTCAAGAGTCACAGTAAACAAGTGGCACGCTAAGCAAAGGCCTTCCTGTTTCCAAACGAGAGGATGTTGAACACACTGTAATGACGTTTGCGCTTTATATTAGATCTCTTTTCTAAATATGGCTCTGGAAATGGAACTACTACTGTTCTTTCAGAAGCCCTCCCCTGGACCCCACCTGTCTCTGAGACTGGTGAGGAGAGTTTGGCATAGGGGAGAGGGCTGGGAGACCCACAGGCGGGTGCCCACGCCGCCTGCCCCTGGCCCACCGTGAGGCCTGATGGCAAGTACAGACCGTGTAAGGCCCAGCACTGTCCTCCCACGGGGACGAGGCCGCTTCCTGCCGTGGAAACAGCAGTCTGGTGGCAGGTTCCGTTCCGTCCTCGTCCCCGCTGTCACCTGCTGTCCGCGGCTCCCTCAGAGGTCGGTCTTCTCCTCATGGCGACACCTGCAGGCGGCCCGCTGGCTGTCCAGGTACGGCTTACAGCCCAGGTGGATGACGCTGTCGAACAGGAGCCCCACCGCCGTCTCGCACGCTGCAGGAGGAAAGGCCACCCTGAGGGTGACGGACGGCCACGTGCACCACAGCCATGCACACCACGGCTCTGGTGGCGTGTCGAGCTCATGCCCAGGGAGGACGCGGCCGCGTGTGAGCGAGTCGCACCAAGCCCGCTCACGGCAGCAGTGCACCTCGCCCTGTGCCAGTCGGCCGCCCAGCCCAGCTCTCCGTGCCCGACACGTAACTGCTGACAGCACGGACAAGCGGCCGCTGAGCGCCCGGGTCTGAGAACTGGCCACCCAGCCGGATGCCTGATGACTCTCAATCTCGTCTGTCTAGATAAAGAAAATTGAAAAGCAGAACCTCAAAGCATTTCCACACACGTCCCTTGAGAAGCTTAAAGTGAATAAACTCAGCGTCTCTCTTCGACCAATATCCAAATTTGGTTTTGGGCTGTGAGGGCACAAAAAATCAAAAGGGTTCTCCTTCCGGAGAGGTTTTTGCTGTAGGGCACGTGCGCTCACCAGGAAGACAGGCAGGAAGCGAGACAGAAAGCGAGACATCACCCCCGGGGGACGGCCACGCCGCAGCCCCTTCTCCACTCTCCTCTCGGAATCTCGGGCACGCACCGGCACCCGGTATGGTTTCACGCCACTGGGTCCGGGACTCGAATCGCACTGTCAGCCGTGTGGGCCCCAGCCACCTTCCCCACTACAGCGCTGGCTGGCCCCTCACCTAGGAATGGTTTTAACATTTTTAGGATTCAGGACTATTCAGAAAAGAAATCCACTGGCTCCTCTAAGAAACCCGGACACCAGGCAGGAAAGCGGGCCTAATGCTGCCTCCCTCTCTGGCTTCCGTGAGCACAGAGTGAGGTGAGCAGCGCAGGCGGCCCGGCACCCCGCAGGATGGGGGAGGCTGGCTCCCCCGCCCTCCCTCTCCTGGTTCTGCGCCTGGCGTGCTCTCCAGCCCGACAGCAGAGAAACCCTGTGGCCACCAGTATTTGAGCAGGGATCTCATTGCCCCAGTGCACCCTTTCGCTGTCCTGACGGCTCCTGGAGGTGAGGCTGCCGGTGTGCTTGGTCTGTAAACGAGGACAGACTCGCCACTGCCCCTCCTGGATTTTGCTTTGTACCCTTTCACCGCAGGGAGCCACGTGGTGGGCACAACTACGTGTCAGTCCTGTGAGTCCCCCAGTCGATGCGGAAACTGGGGGTGCTTTGGGGGGCCCTCCTGACACAGATACACAGGAAGAGACAGAGCTAAGACTGAAATCTTCTCAAATGTCCTTCCAAATCCAGGGTGCTATGCTGAGGGCTAAATATTAGGCCGCTAGAAAAGCCATGATGTATTTCTCGACGTTCTTCTATGTATAACTGCGTCAAGACTTTTCCTACAACCCAGTATTTGTTTCTCCAAAATTCATGTGTTGAAACCCTAACCTCCAAGGTGACGGTGTTAGGAGGCAAGGTGTTTGGCAGGTGACTAGCCACCAAGGGGGAGCCCCCAGTGAGTGCCCTTATCAGACAAAGGACCAGCTGGTGTCCTGGTGGTAAAAGTGACAAGGTCCCACACGACCGGCCACACACAGTTTGGGTCCTAGACCTGGTAGCTTGAAAAATATTCCAGGTACGTGTGCGTGCGTGCTCGAGATCCTGGGGAGAGAAACAGAGGATGAGGGATTGCGACTGACCGGGCCCCTTGAGGGTGATTTCTCACTTTCCCTCTGTCTGGTGTATGTACACACCCCCTAGCAAATTAAAAAACGAAACAGAGAAGCCGCGGAGAGCTGCCAGGTCCCTTGCACCATGCGAGACAGCTGACCCCGGGAGGATCTGTCTCCGCTCTGGACTGGGAAGACACACTTCCATGGTTTATAAGCCGCTCAGGCTCTGCGGGTGGCAGCAGCTGCCTGGACAGTGGTTCAGGGTTCCAGGTGGGCTCCAGGTGGTTAGGCTGCCCTCCAGGGCACGGGCTGGGAGGACTCTAACACTCCTGTCCCTGACCGCCCATCCCCGCAGATAGGAACTGTCATCTCAGAAATAAGAGGTTGTGTCACGACACGGCTGAGGCTTCTGCGGCAGACCCTCTTGGGAGGCGAGCCACCCACCCGTGGTCACCCACCGCGGCCCTCACCCTGCACATGCTGAGCCAGCCCGAGTGTCCGCTGCACATCGCGGCAGATCTTGGAGAGGCAGGCCTGGAACTGCTCGTCGCAGTCGCTCTTGCTGTGGCCGCAGGTCTCGTAGCAGCGGTCATGCTGGTTGCAGCACCGCGTCAGCGAGGGGATGCCCACGTTCAGCTGCAGGAGGCCGGCGTCAGTGTCTCCGCCAC
>NW_006199647.1:1184075-1187362 GCF_000334495.1 Tupaia belangeri chinensis
CACGCCAGATCTTGGAGAGGCAGGCCTGGAACTGCTCGTCGCAGTCGCTCTTGCTGTGGCCGCAGGTCTCGTAGCAGCGGTCATGCTGGTTGCAGCACCGCGTCAGCGAGGGGATGCCCACGTTCAGCTGCAGGAGGCCGGCGTCAGTGTCACCGCCACCAGGGAGCTGCCCCACAGTGAGCACCGGGCCAGCCCTACAGATCCCTCCAGCCCCGTTCTGCCTGCCACTGCTCCCTGCAACCCCGCCCACCCTGCACCTTGGCCACCACACGGCCCAGATGGCCACAGTTACCCCTCTTCTGCCGTCTCAGCCACTCTGAGGCCCGAGACGCACCAAGGGTTTACAGGAGAGGTGAGGCTGGGGTATTCGAGCATTTCTCCCAGGCCCAGTAAGTGCGACCTGGGCTATTTCAAAGTGTTCACGCAGCTCTCCTCCAGATAAATGCACTCCATGAAACACCATGGCGAACTTTGTTCCTACAACTCAAACATCGGCTTCTGTCCTTTTAATCCTTAAGTATTTATCCATTCTCCAAATAAGCTGCTACCTGGACCCACAACTTGACTGTCATTATTTTAAGTAACTTCGCATGTGCAAGCCGGAGCCCAGGACTCGCTCTCCTAAGTTTTTCCCATAATCCTTGGCTCAGGTCCGGTTTCCCCAGCCGACCACACAGCTGCCCCCACGTAGCCTCGCTTTAACTCAGAAAATGTGGTACAGTTGTACTTCCCCGAGACCAGTGTCACCTTTTATACCCCGACTTTTTAAAGCATGTTTGTGACATTAGGAAATAACATTTAGGTGGTATTAACATCTGTAATTTTGCTCTACTTGATATTTTCAGGAATAATTAAATACATTTTGCCACAAAATAATGTAGTAAACCTGGTGACCAATCCCACAGCGAGGCTACGCGTGGACCCAGAACACACCTACTCCTGTGTCGCCAGAAGTAGCACGCGCCACCAGGGACCACGCCTCACAGCTAAACAACACTTACATGAACACCAAACAGCGGAGAGCCACAGCCGCTCGGAGGGGAGGGCTTAAAGCCATAACGTGGAAGAGGCTTCGAGCCTGCAAAACATAAAGGGTATCCTCATTAACTTCCAACCACAAGTGACACGGAAGGGGCCCCCCAGGTGGGCTGGACTAGCCTCCAAGGGGAACGCTGATTTGGGGTGCTGATGGAGTGCCTGCATTTTTATTCTGAAGAACAGTAAGAATGCTAATCCAGGGGCCAGCAGGGGGCCTGGTGATTAAGGTGCTCTCACCTGGCCGACCACAGTTCAAGTCCTGGATCTGGCTACTTGAAAATCCCTTTCCCTCCAGTCTCCTCCTGGGATCCTGGACATTCACGCACACGTGTCCGGTGTGAGTTTGAAGCCACTGGGTCTGGGACTCCAATGGCCATCGGCCACGTGGGAGTCCAGCAATGTAACCGCTACGCCACCTGCTGTTCCCAACTACTTAACTCCTAAAGTTCTTTTCCCACCGCAGGGAGGATGGCCAAAAGTAACAAAATCCCCACGAGTGGAGAACGGAGAAGGGCTGCCGTAGGCCCATACGGCACAGGAGTTTCTCTCCCCTGACAAGCACGTACCCTCTCCAGTAATCAAATGAGTACAATAAAACCACGTCTCCGTAGGAATAGTGTCGATCAGACCTCAGAGATACTTTAAGTGTAAACAGACTAGAACCCTGAGCTCGTGGATAAAACCCCTCCATCCACGTCTCTGATCCCCCTAGTCGGCAGCTGTCCTCTGGCCAGGCCCGAAGCTCGAGTCATCGTGTCTGGCCTCTCCTCGGGTCCTCTGCACCTGCTGCCCCTCAGCCCCTCCCCACACTGGCACAGCGTCACCTTAGCGTCCAGCTTTCTCCTGCTGCTCTCCCGGCCAGCCTGCCTGGGCCTCCCTGGGCCTCCAACTATTTAGAGAACGACTGTCTCACTCCCCCTCCCCATGTGCCCAAGCACTGTCACAAGAGAGTCGTCGCAGTTGCTTGCAGACTGCTCGGCTCACTGACGGGACTCTCCCACCGGACAGGCTCTGCGGACAGGGCGTGGCCTGCTCACTGCAGAATGTGACAAACAACTGCACCTGGCCCGGGCTGGACTCCAAGACCTGCATGGTGACAGCGATGACTCAGTGTGCTGCACACCGGCCCAGAGCAGCCATTGAGACCTGGACTGACTCCCTGGTCCTCCTGCGGGCACTCAGAGGGCAGAGAGGTCAGGCGGTACGTGGAGGATCACCAGCAGCTCAGGCATCAGCTTTCCACAGCCGGGGTCCCCAGAACACCGCCAGAGCCCAGGTCCCGGTGCACCGTCAGAGCCCGGTCCCGAGTGCACCGTCAGAGCTGGGTCCCGGTCCCCAGTGCACCGTCAGAGCCGGGTCCCGGTGCACCGTCAGCAGCCACCGTCAGAGCCCGGTCCCGGTCCCCAGTGCACCGACAGAGCCGGGTCCCGGTGCACCGTCAGAGCCCGGTCCCGGTCCCCAGTGCACCATCAGAGCCGGGTCCCCATATTATGACCAGCTGCAGCTTTAACCAGACCCAGACTGAGACGGCTTTTACTGGAAGGGTCATTTCCCAAGTGCTGTCTTAACACTGAATTTCCAAGCAGAAGCCCAAGAACTTTCTCTGAACTGTTCAAGTATTTTCCAATACTTAAGCATTCAAAAGTCACCTGCTTCGAAAGCACCACCTCTGCCTGAAGGCCGAGCACACGCACAGCGCCACCAAACAGGCTGTCCATCACCGAGTCAGCGCGGACTCCGGACAGCACGTATTCACTAAAGGGGTCACCCACACCCAAGGGCAGAAAGTCGCAGGTCCGGGGACCGTTTCCAGGTTACGGGAACGCTGCGACGCGCACACCGGCCTGGACAAAGGTCGGGTCTGGGTCCTGCGAGCCTGCAGGGGAACCACGCCGCATCCGATCTCCAGAAGCTCGGACGGTACAACGTGGAACCCTCGGTGCACAGCGCAGCCTGCCCGCTTCTCCTCCAGGCCAGGACTTGCCCTGACCTGAGGTCCCGGAGCCGCGGGTGCCCTCACCGTCGCTGCACTTGTACCGGCAGAGGCCGTCCTCGCCGCCCAGCAGGTCCAGGGCGGCGTTCAGGTACGTGTCTATGCGGTGCACGCCGTTGCGGATGGTCTTCAGGGTCGCCCTCCAGTCGGTGGTCTGCTCCTGCTCCTGGCCCATGACGGCGGCGGCCACGACGAGCAGGAGGGCCAGCGCGGGCCGCGGGAGCAGGGCCATCGCAGCGCCCGGCCGCCCGGTCCC
>NW_006199647.1:1187858-1195310 GCF_000334495.1 Tupaia belangeri chinensis
GGAGCTGAGGGCGCTCGGGGCGGAAGAGGCTGAGGACGCTCGGGGCGGAAGGGGGCTGCGGGAGGGGTGGGGCTGGAGTGAGAGGTAGGCTCCCCTAGTCCAGCAGACTGGTCTCCCACGTGATGAGACCAGTTTAAAACCAAAAAGCCTGGCTGTCCAAGGCGTGCCAGCGCAGACGTCAGACCTGTGCGTGAAGAAGCCACCCAGGCAGGGTACCCAGCAGTTGGCGTAATGCCTATGTCCCTGGACCCCCATGTAATCCACCATGGTTGGAGTCCCAGACCCGGTGGCTTAAACTCATATCAGGCGCGCGCACGCGTGTTTATGTGTGTGTGTGTGTGTGTGTGTGTGTGTGTGCCCAAGATCCGGAGAAGGGATTGCGGCGTGGCCATCCCCCCTTTCTCACCTGCCTCCCCAGGGATCAAACGTGCCTCCACCCACAGCCCAGGTGCTGAGCTGGGATGAGCCAACGTGCAGGTTGGGAGAGTGGAGTCCAGCGAGGTGTGAAATGTAGGCCTTCCCGCAGTGATTAGAGTGGTGCCGGGACTATAAGGGAGCATGGCAAGCACGCACCCACTCCTCCAGGCCAGGGCCCTGCGCACTTCACCCACTAACATGAGAGCCCTCCCCAGACACAGCCTATGACCTCGGGCCTATGGAGCTGAGAGCCCTCTGTCTAAATCCGCAGACTCTCAGGCATGTCAGTTATTAGCAACACAGCAAACTAAAACCCCCAGTAGCCAGATACTCTCCTGCCCCGATGACAGAAGGGCTGACTAATCGGGGTCTCATAGGAGGGGGCAGTTGTTGCAGCAGATAAAGTTTCCATTTGGGAAGGTGAAACATTTCCGGAGATGCTTGGTGGGGTGGTGGCGTAAGAGTGCAAATGTGCTTAGTGCCACTGACCGTACCCAGTGTGGTGGCTGCTGCTGCAGGCCTCGGGTTCACGTCCTGGGCCAGCCTGAACTGGCCAAGGGTGGCCACCTGTGGTCCTGAATAACCTAGCAGCTGGGGCAGAGGACCTCTACCACAAGACCTGGTAATACCTCTCTGGGACCAGTGATGGAGTAGTGGTTATGTCGCTGGACTTCCACATGGTCAACCACAGTTCAAGTCCCAGACCTGGTGTCTTGAAAATCACACTCGGTGCATGTGTCTGTGTGCCCAAAATCTGGGGAATGGAGGAGGAGAGATTGCTGTGTGGCCATCCCCCTTGGAGTATGATGTCTCACTCTCCCTCTTGCTGTCTCTCCATCTCTGGTGAGCACATGTGCCCTAAGGCAAAAACTTCTAAAGAAAAAAGAAAAGGAAAAGAAATACCTCTCTCAGGCCAGCGGGTGGCCTGAGGGTTATAGTGGCTGGATCCCACATGACTATGTGGTTCAAGTCTCGAACCTGCTGCCTTGCAAAACACGCTGGGCACATGTGCGTGTTTGCCTGAAATACCCAAAGGAGGGAGAAGCGGGGGACGGGACTGCACGTGGCTGTGCCCCAGTGTGGGGTGCTTTCTCACTCCTCCATCTCTCTCCCTTGCTCATGGAGGAAATAAGTAAACTTAATAAAGAGCAGGTGGTGTGCTAGAAACAAGGTGGCCCCGCAGCCTGAGAGGGCGGGAGCGCAGGCACGGAGGCCAGGGCTGGCCGTGCCCCTCTCACCCACCGCTGCGTCCCCTTCCTCACAGTGGTGCCACGCGTTTGGGGCGTGTCCTAGACTGCAGTTCTGGGGAAGGTCGGGCCGACTCATGAACCACCAGGCTGGGCTGGGGCTTAAAAATGAGTCCGGATGAGGTCACCAGGGAGGTGGCCAGTGAGAGACGGGCCAGAGGAGGGGCTGGGAACCGCAGCCAGGAGCGGGCGTGGTGCCCATGTGCGGAACGCTGCCGGCCGGCAGGTGAGTGACCGTGAGGACGGTGGCGGCGTCCCGGGCTCTGTGGGGAGAGGTTAGCGGAGAGTGGGGGTGCTCGCCAGTTCCCTAAGCCTCGCATTTAAGGTTCTTTCTCCTTTCTAAAAATTCCAGGAGACATATGTGCTCACCAGAGACAAATTGAGGGAGAGGGAGAAAGCACCCCCCGTGGAGCCTGGCCACGCGGGCTTCTTCTCCATGTCTCCCCCATGGGGGTGTTAGGTATGCACACGCACGCCAGCATGTTTTTCAAACCACTGGGTCCAGGACCGCTCAGTCCCTTTACCAGCAGACCACAGGCTGGCCCTGTAGTTCCAGTCTCACACAGGGTCCCATTTTATAGATGGGAAATGAGACGCCAGGAGGAGAACCACTGCCTGGGGTGGCTGATGACCTGGGAGCTGGGTTTGAGCACCCCACTTGCTGCTTACGATGGCGACAGCAGGGCCTTGATGAGCCAGGTAACCAGGGTCATGCCAGCAGCCAGCCCTCAGGACAGGGCTGCATCGCTGGCCTCTGGGGATGAGCACAACCCGCTGCCTGAGCTACGTTTATTTGAAAGTTACGCAGCAGAATTCCAGTTCCGCATAAGCTTTGTAGAGATCTTGAAAAATACCCAATAAGATTTGCTTCATTTTTTCCCCTAGAGAAAGATTATAATTGCACAGTTTGATTTAGATGCAATTGGAACTCGGGAGAGAAGAGTAGAAACAAAGGGAGACCCCAGTCTTAGACGTTGTGCTGGGAAATCAGGGACCTTCCCACGTGGTAGCTGATCCAGTCAAAATAATTGGCCACTTTGGTGTAAACGCCTGGGAACTCGGGTTTTCCACAGTTCTCACCCCAACTCACAACACCCCAGACGTAGGCCACGCCGTTGTCGTCTGTGCAGACCAAGGGGCCTCCAGAGTCCCCTTTGCAGGCATCGATGGAGCCGTCATCCGTGCCTGAGGAGAGGGACACAGAGTCACAGATGCCCTCCCGCCAGGCCACCGCAGCCCCTCCTCTGCCAGCGCCTGTGCAGAGCTGGGCCTTTTCTCACTTTCCTGGCATGGCAACACCACGCCTCTCCCTCCTGCACCCCTGCCTCGCACAGAGCCCAGAGCAGTGCTGCCTGCCACCTCTGCCCTCCGAGTGGGCGCCGTCCTGTCCCCTGTGCAGCTGTACGGAGGCAGCACAAGTGAGCACACCTCTAGGGCAGCCGCTGTGGCATGCTGGGCGAGGGACCCCGGACTACGGCGAGTGGACAGGATGTGGCGGAAGCGCAGGGCAGCTGCAGGGAGGGAAACGTGTTCTGCCCCAGGCGCTGAGGGGACATAACTTGAACTTTATTTAGGGGTAGGTTTTTCTTTTAGAGATTTTTGCTATATGGCACATAGGCTCACTGGAGAGACAGACAGAAAGTGAGAAATCCCCCCGGGGTGATGGCACTCTGCAATCCCTTCTCCTCTGTTCTCCTCTCCGGACGGTGGGCGCACACATGCCGGTGAGAGTTTTAAGCTGCCAGGTCTGAGACTTGAACTGCGGTCAACTACGTGGGGGTCCAATGACGTAAGCATTACTCCATCTGCTGATCCTGCCTTAGGTGTGGTTTTAACTGTGACCTTGCTGTAAGTATGTCGCTGCTCTGCATCCCCATTTCCTTCTCCGTCTGAGTTTACTTTTTATTAACAATAGCACGCTCCGCATGCTGGGGAGGGGAGTGGCAAAGACAGAGACACGGCCTGGACAGGTGTCAGCCGCAACCCCCTCCCCTCAGCCCCAGCTCGCCAGGATCCGGGCACACGCGTGCCCATAGCACGTTTCCAGGCAGACCAGGGACTCGAGCCTGTGGTTGCCATGGGGCTCCAGCTCTGCAGCTCAGCATACCACCTGCACCGCCGAGGCTGGCCTAACGTCCCTCATGGGCACTCACACCAGGGACATGAATGGTAAGTGGCAGGGATGGGCCATGAGCCCAGGCCTTCCCCAGAGCCTGTGCAGGCCGCCTTGCCTTGCCCTCAGCAGCTCCAGCATGGATTTCCCTTCGTGTGAAAAGAGGAAGCTTGAGTTGCCTCCAGGAAAGGCCTGGGAGAGTCCGAGCATTTGCACTGGCACAGCCTGGCAGGGAGGATCCGAGACCAGGCTGTGGAGCTGGAGTGGAGGGGCAAAGAGGGAGGGGAGGGCAGAGGAAGAAGGGGAGGAGGAGCGATGTTGGGGGAGCACAGCTTCTCAGATTTACCCTCACACACACTCACACCCACACTTGCCTGCACACTCACCTGCACACTCCATCTCTCTCTTGTAGAAGCGGTCGTGGTAGAACCTGGAGCAGTTCTCTATCAGGTTCACCATGCCCCACTGCAGTGTGTAGACCTTCTGGTTGTCTAAGCAGAGAGAGAGACACTTTGAAGTCACAAACAGCAAATCTAAATACTCTTGTAATGTACTGAACAATTAAATTGCGTCTCCATTTCCATACCTGAATTTACTTGTTTTTTATTGTAAAACGTAAATATTGGGTCGTTGGAAAAGTCCTGACTTACTTTTACCTAGAAAACCACGTCAGGCTTGCCCAACGACGTGATCTATGTAATACACGCGTCGCTTTCGAGGCTGAGACCTTAGCAGGTTTATGGTACGCCTCCCCCCAGTCTGACAGTCGGCTCTGTGGTGGGAGGGACTGCCGGGTGGGAGTGACCAAGGGCCTTTCCCTTTGCCTGCCGAGGCCAGCGCAGGTGGGTAAGAGCCGGGACCACCTGCAGGGCTCAAGGCAAGTTAGCACGTGTGTTTACAGCGTCCACACCATCCAGAGACGTGCTGCGGTCTGAGTCCCTAAGGCCAACGCAGTGATGCCGTCAGGGTCTCGGCTAACAAGAGAGGCAAAGAGGTCCACGGGAAGCGGGAGTTCAAGGCTAAGCCTTTAAGGTGAGGGGACGTGCTGGCTGATCTAACCCTCATTCATCCCGGTCTTTCTAGGGATTTCTCAGTGTGGGCCTCTCAGTGGCGTGCTCACCTCGGGTCTTCCTAGAAGCTCAGCAGTCCCTCCCGTCCTCTCTCTCTTCATGAGGAGTAGGGCACAGGGGCTGAGAAGGACAGAAGGCAGGCCAGGGACAGACTGGGCGCATCCCAAGGCCAGTCCTGGGCATTCCTTCTTATCCACAGTCCGCGTCTCTCCAGAACGTCCCCAAAGTCCATGCCGTCTATGTCCCCCTGCGAGTGGGCACCCTCAGTGTTCGCCTCAGGGCCCCAGATGGGGTGTCTGTGTCCTTGGACTGTCTGGACAGGGACTGGCTGCATCATTTATAAGGCCCAGTGAAAAATGGAGAGGTAGGTGGGGCACCCTTGAAAATGATGCAGAATTCCATGCCGTGGCTAGAGCCGGGGGCCCCTGTGAGCACGGGGACACGGTGGTCTCTCCGAGCCCCAGGGCAGCATCCACGCATTTCTCTCTGCTCCTTCCTGAACCCGGACTGTGATGGACAAATGACAAGCACATACCTTTCTCCCGGCCCCAGCCAGACACGACACAGCTGTGGCCAGGCTGGAACAGGTACGGGGACCAGGGCACGCAGGCGGGGATGGAGTTGGGCAGCTCGCACTGTTTTCGGCTCAGAGGTTTTTTTATTTTGATCAGAGCAATGTCGTTTTGGTAGGTGGTGCCATTGTACTTTTCATGAACAATAATTTTCTCTACAAATTCCACAACTATTTCCGCATTGGGCTTTATCCAGTCTACTAGCGCGGTCCAGATTTGGTAACGGTGAGCTTTACTGGCTCTATAACAGAAGGAGAAGGGGGAGGAGACACAGTGAGAAAAAAGTCACGTGGATCTGACACTCAATCTGACACTTCATGTTCTCCCTTTTTAGCTATTTTTTTTTCTTTTGCTATAGGGGGTGTGTACTTGGCAGACATAGCGTCAGAGACGGGGAGAGGGAAAGTGAGAAATTACCCCTGGGGATGGCCAAGCCCTAGTTGCTTCTCCTCCATCCTCCGTTCACGATTTTGGGTGCACACACGCTCCCAGCAGGATTTTGAAGCCACCAGGGCTGGCTTCGACCTGCAGTCGGCCACGTGCCCTCACCACCACCCCACCTACTGGCCCCAGGCATCTTGTCTTTTGAAGTAAGGGGCTAAATAAGGACTTTGTAGTCTAGCATTTCAAAACAATAGAGTACCCGATAAAATGGATTCTCCTTAAACAACAAAACTTAATTAAATGGAAATCTTTAGAAAAGGTATCACCTGAGGACCAGCAGACGGCGGAGTGGTTACAGCACTGGACTCCCGCGGAGTCGGCTGCGGTTTGAATCCTGGACTTGGCAGCTTGAAAGTCACACAGGGCGTGTGCGTGCGTGCCCAACATCCCGAGAGAACGGAGGAGGAGGGATTGTGGTGTGGCCGTCCCGCCAGAGGGGTTTTCTCACCTTCTGTCTCTCTGTCCCTCTCAGTCTCTGGCGAGCATATGTGCCCTATAGCCAAAACAAAAACTCTCTAAAATACAGTGTGTCGCCCATGTACCTCTGTCCCCACACGGTGTAACTGAGCAGTTTAGCCTCAGTGACTCAGGGACTCGGCCTGCAGGTAAACAGTGACCCCGGGAGAAAGGGGCGTCCAGGGTGCCTTCGTGGTAGCCGGAGAGAGCGTGCCTCCACCCCGGCTGCTCAGTGTCGGAGGCCCTGAGCACGCTTACACGCTCAGCTGCTTTAGGAATCGGCGGGCTCAGCAAGCACACATGCACCTGCTGCGTGTGCCAGGTACCGCGGTCAGCGCCCGTGCAGAGGTAAGTGAGACTGGTGGCCCCACCAGCTTCACGGTCGCGGCAGGGGTGTCCTGAGCGGGTGGGATGGGGTGGGCAGCAGGGTGTTTCAGAAATGGCGCGAGCCAGGCAGTGGCGCGGCAGGAACGGACAGGCCCCTGGCCCCACGTGGACTCCAGCACTGTGGCCTGTGCATGCTCATGACCCAGGCTGGCTGAGCCCGGGGGGACGTGGCAGGGAGACGCTGCTGGGAAGTCCCTATCGCTCTCTCATGGAAGAAATAGGTGAATAAACTTAAAAAAATAAACGTTTCAAGACGGCTTTGACTAGCGGTATGGCTCAATGGGCAGTGGAACTCAGTCCCAACCTGCTCATCCAGGAAATGCGAAGGGAGAACCCGGCCTCGCTCGGCGGCTGACATGGATGCTGGAGTTGGCAGCCACGGGAGGGCCTGCTCCGGAGGGGCCTCCCGCCCTGGCAGCATGGCCCCGGTTCCTCCTGCCTGGCCGGCGCCCTGCCTTCGGGAGCCCTGCCTGCCCAGGGCTCCTTACCTGACACAGTGCGCGGCCGTCAGCACCCAGCAGCCGCCGATGTAGATGCCCCCGCACGTGATTTTGCTGTCGTCCTTAATCGCCACCTGCCACGGGAAGTCCCCCTGGGAAGACACTGGGCATCACGGTGGGCCACCAGGCAGATACCCGGACAGTGGCCCCAGGACTCTGGCGTTGGGAGGCGCCAGCTCCAGGACCACATCAGCGCCGTGGATTTTCCCCACTCGGACCCCTCCGGGCGGCTCGCGGCTCCCGCAG
>NW_006199647.1:1196538-1207505 GCF_000334495.1 Tupaia belangeri chinensis
TCCTGCTCCGGAGGGGCCTCCCGCCCTGGCAGCATGGCCCCGGTTCCTCCTGCCTGGCTGGCGCCCTGCCTTCGGGAGCCCTGCCTGCCCAGGGCTCCTTACCTGACGCAGGGCGCGGCCGTCAGCACCCAGCAGCCGCCGATGTAGATGCCCCCGCACGTGATTTTGCTGTCGTCCTTAATCGCCACCTGCCACGGGAAGTCCCCCTGGGAAGACACTGGGCATCACCGTGGGCCACCAGGCAGATACCCGGACAGTGGCCCCAGGACTCTGGCGTTGGGAGGCGCCAGCTCCAGGACCACATCAGCGCCGTGGATTTTCCCCGCTCGGACCCCTCCGGGCGGCTCGCGGCTCCCGCAGCCTTACCACTCGTGCCGGCTTCCCGCCCACCACGCGCTTCCTGCGGGCCTGCCTGCTGGTCTTCACCCCGCAGGAGAGCACGGGCAACAGCGACTTGATCCGTTTCCTTTCTTCGAGGAGGGAGGAGAGCGTGCTGTTACTGTTCTGAACCCCCACTGCCCGCCAGACCCTCAGGGGATCCAGGTGGGGAGCCCCTGCCAGCCAGGGCAGAGCAGGCCCGAGTGGCAAGGACTCATCTGGCCACTCAGCGGCACGGGTGACTGGGTTTACAATTCAAGCTCACTGGCTTTTTTTTGTTGTTGTTTGTTTTTTGAGAGGTTTTCGCTATAGGGTGCGTGCGCTCACCAGACAGACAGAGAGAGACAGGGAGACAGCAAGCAAGAAATCACCCCCCAGGGGGGATGGCCACGCCGCAATCCCTTCTCCTCCATTCTCCTCTCGGGATCTTGAGCACGCACGCACACGCACCCGGTGTGAGTTTTAAGCCACCGGGTCCGGGACACGAACTACGTGGGAGTCGGCTCCGTGGGAGTCCGGCGACACAGCCATTACGCCAACTGCTGGTCCCGCGGCTCACTGTTAACTAGATGCTCTGAGCCTGCCTGGAGGTGGCGAGAGGCACAAGAACCTGGCTAAGGGGCAAGCATTTCCAGCCTCGAGCAGCCCAGGGGCCCTGTCCAGGCATTGCTACAAGGCTCTTAGAGACCCTCAAGGAACACGCCTTCTCTAAAACAGCCATGCGGGAGCCTCGACGTCATACGTGCCAAAAGGAACCTGTGCCTCAGTTCCACGTTCCCAGACTCTGCACTCCCCTCGTGGGCGGCACGGCAGGCCCACTCTGAAAGCATGGGGTACCTGACAGCATGGGCTTTACCTTCTTACTCTCGTAGTCTTTACTTAAATTTTCATTTCCAATCATCAGAGGGTGTGTGCACTCGCCAGGGGACAGAGAGGGAGAGAGAAAAAGCAGCATCGCCCGGTGGGACCCCTTCCCACTTCGCCCGGATCTGAGCCATAAACACCCATCCAATGTGGTTTTCAAGCCGCCAGGGCTGGGGTTTGAACCACAGTCAGCCACGTGGGAGCAGGCTCCCTTAAGCCCTAGGCTATGGGGCTGACCCTCCATTTTTATCAGTACCTTCGAGAGGCGGTTTATCCAGAGTGCCTCTCGTGTCATTGCTGACCACATTAACCCGTGTGTCTGAGCTACGTGGAACATTCTACAGGGGGCCTCAGTTCTTCATCATGGGGGTCCCGGGTGGGGACGTGCAGGGAGCCTGGGCTGGCGGGTCAGCAACAGGTGGGGCCTTGTGGCCGAGGCCCGTGTGGCGCCCCCTGTCCAGGGCCCCAGGTGTGGTGCAGGCAGAGCCAGCTGACTGAGAAGCACCAGGTGGAGGGTCCCTGCTCTCTCTCCGTCTCACCATGTCCTGGCGAGGCTGTAACTTGCCTCTCAGCTCCAGGTGAGAAAGGGACATGCATGTCACGGGCAGCCGTCTGGGCTTAGCAAGGAGCAGGCCCGGAGGAGAGACGGTGTGGCTAAGTGTGGCAGAGGGGTGTCTGTGTGTCACCTGTCCCAAGATCTGGGTTAGGAGAGTATGACGGACAATCTTAAGTTTGTGCTTTGACCTTTAAGAGAAGAGGGACTGGGGCCAGCAGGTGACATGGTGCTGGACTAGCACATGGCTGACCGTAGTTTGAGTCCCGAGCCTGGTGGCTTGCTTTCTCACTTTCCCCTTCTCTCTGTCTCTCTCTGGTGAGTGCACGAGCCCTGTAGCAAACTAAGAAGCAGTAATCATGATAAATAAAATGTGAAAAGAGAAGAGGGACCTAGCCCACTGAGGTCTGGGGCAGCGTGGCAGTCTCTGAGCAGGAGGTTTGCAGAGCAGAAACGTAGAGGCCTGGTGGAACTCCCTTCTGATTGACATCCATAGCTCCGAACTCTAGATCTTTCGTTTGCTGCTTAAGTTTTAGAAGTTGTTAGTTTATTTTGGGGCCTGGCAATTGGAAGGGAGTCTTCCATGGACTTAATTTAAAAACCTGTCTTGGGGCCAGCAGGTGGCATGGTGGTTGAGGCACTGAACTTCCACATGGCTGACTGTGGTTCGAGTCCTAGACCTGGCAGCTGGCTTTCTCCCCCCTCCCCACTTCTGCCGCTCTCTGGTGAGTGTGCATGCCGTCTAGCAAATTTAAAGTAGTGATAACGAATAAAATTAAATAGATAATTCTTTAATTAAAAAGAAAACTCTAGAACAGGGCCCAGCCTGGTGGCAGTTGGCAGCAAACTGAACTGCAGGGCAGAAGCCACATGGCCAACCATGGCTTTGATTCTCTGGGCCAGCCTGAAAACACACTGGGCATGTGCACAGGCTCAGCCTGAGGACATGGAGGGCTGAGGAAACAGGACCGCAGTGAGAAGAGACTCTGTGAGGCATCTCCCTCCCTCTCTGCACGTGTACTCTCTATTGTGAGTAAAATACATAAACTTTAGGGCCAGCAGACAATGCAGGGGTCATGTCTCTGGACTTGCACATGGCTAACCGCTGTTCGAGTCCTGGACCTGGTGGGTTGAAACTCATGCCAGGTACGTGTGCATGTGTGCCCAAGATCCCAGCAGGAGATGGAGGAGGAGGGACTGCGGGGTGGCCATCCCCCTGGGGGGGTGATTTCTCACTTTCCCTCTCACTGTTTCTCTGTCTCTCCAGCAAGCACATGCATCCTAAGGCAAAAACCTCTTAAAAATAAAATATAAAAGGGACCAGCAGCTGGTGTAATGGCTATGTTGTACTCCCATGTAGTTGACCACTGTTCAAGTCCCAGACCCAGTGGCTTAAACTCATGCCGGGCACGCGTGCGTGCGTGCCCAATATCCTGAGAGGAGAATGGAGGAGAAGGGGTTGTGGCATGGCCATCCCCCCTGGGGGGGGATTTCTCACTTTCTGTCTCTCCGTCTCTCTCTGTCTTTCTGGCAAGTGCATGCGCCCTATAACAAAAAATTCTCCCCCCAAAAAACCAAAACAAACAAACTAAATAAATAAATAAACTTCAAAAAAAAAAAAAAAAACCCTCTTAAGTGACGGGTCAGCAGGTGGCATAGTGGTTAAGGCACTGGACTCCCACATGGCTGGCTGAGTGTGGTTTGAACCCCAGACCCAGTGGGTTGAAAATTATGCCAGGCACATGTGCATGCCTGCCCAAAATCCCAGGAGAAAGGAGAAGGGACTACAGTATGGCCATCCCCCGGGGGGTGATTTCTCACATACCCTATCTCTGTCTCTGGCGAACACATGCGCTATATGACAAAAAATATCCAAGCAGAAAACCCCGTCTGGAGCAGGGAGCCACTTCATTCCGAGTCGATGTTTGAGGTTCTGTTGCTCACCTCTGATTACACAGTTAATAAGTAACAAGTCAGGGCCTGACACACACGGGTCTGCCCTGAAAGCCCTACCCGCCCGTCTCCCCAAACTTTTTAAAGAGTTTTTGTTTGTTTATTTGCTTTTTGCTATAGGGTGCATGCTCTTGCTGCAAAGGCAGAGAGAGACAGAGAGGCAGAAAGTGAGAAATCACCCCCCAGGAAGGGTGTCCATGTCACAATCCCTTCTCCCCCATTTTCCTTTTGGGATTTTGGGCACACATGCACATGTGCCTGGTGTGAGTTTAAGCCTCCTGGTCCAGGACTTGAGCCATGGTCGCTGACATGAGAGTCCAGCAACATAACCACTAGCCATCTCCTGGTCCCCCCGGAATTTAAAACTTCATCAGATCTGCTCTTATACACACTGGCCAGGGTACAGACCTGCTGCCCTGGTTTAAACATTGCGAATGAACAGGCTAGTCCCAACATCTGTAACTTTTCTGTTTCAAAATGTTTGCCATGGGCCAGGCTTGGCATCGGGCTACCTTGGCCACACTGAGCTGACGCGTCTGGCCAGGTAGGACGGGGTGTGGGGGACTTGGTGCCCCTCTTCCTTCAGAATCAGTCCTGCGCTCACCTGCTTTCAGGGCAGTTCTCGGGATGGCTTGTGCTCGCCTCCCCCAAAGGGACAGGAAAAGGAGAAGAATAATGCCACTGGGATGGATACCGGCTGGCCGTTGCTGCCTCGTGACACGCCCACACACGCAGCACGCCCGGCGTGCGAGTGAGGACGCCACTCACCTGCGTCCATCCCGGGGCTCAGCAGCTCTGCTTCACCTGTGACGAGAAAGGAGGGTCCGGTGCTGAATGCCGTGTCCACAGTGAGCGGCATGCACTAAAACTTGGGCCAGCAGGTGGCGTGTGGTCAAGACGCTGGGGCCAGACCCAGTGACTGGAAAGGCACACTGGGCTTGCGTGTGCCCAAAGTCCCCAGAGAAGGGAGGAGAGGGGACTATGGTGTGGCCATCCCCTGGGGGCGATTTCTCACTCTCCCTCTCTCCGTCTCTCTCTGGCTAGTGCATGTGTCCTATGGCAAAAAAAAAAAAAAAATTGTGCTCACAAAGTAACCGCACGCACTGGATAAGGATGCACACAGATGGCCAGGAGTGGCATAGTGGTGACCATCTGGACCCACCCAGGGAAGGCCCCAGGTTTGGAACCCCGTTCCTCCTAGCATACACCCAGGTAGGTGAACCGCGGGCCAGTGATCTGCCCTGCTGGGCTGGCAGGGGGAGTGGGGGGGATGGCAGCGTGAAGACCCTGTCAGGGCTGCGCTCCTCCCATGCTGCGGAATAAATGAAGGAATAAACCTTCTTTTAAAAGAGAGATTTATGCTCTAGGGCACATGCACTCGCAGGAGAGACAGAGGGCGAGAAATCTGTCTTAATCTTTGAAAGCTGGCAGAAGCAGAAGAGCAGTGCCCCGGCCCGGGGTGCAGTCACACGGTGGGGACGGGTTTAGAGCTGGGCGGCCCTGAGCCAGGCAGCACCGCAGGCAATCCTGGGGCCGGGACCTGCAGCACTATGTGGCCTGGGGACTCAAGTCACTTGTGACGAAGGAAAAGGTGGCCCCAAGAGTGGGCGGATTTCGGGTTATCTAACTGATCTAAGGCGGTAAGAAAACACCTGTAATGAAAACACGCTGCTGTTTCCTCTTGGGAGCTGCTGTGGTTTCTGGGGCGAGGTTAAAGAAGGAGGAAGTTACTCCATGGGCGGAGGTGCCCAGAGGATCCACTGGGTGGGCTTGTCCAGAGGGAGGCGGAGCAGAGGGGCAGCTGCAGCTCAGGGGACTGTGTACCTGGCGCTGAGTGCCCAGTGCCCGCCCAGTGCCTGGCGCTAACTGAATACCCAGCACTAGCCGTGTGCCAGTGCTCCCGGGGCTGTTGCTGACACGTGGTCATGTCAGGCTCACGTAATTGGTTCACTAAAAAAGAAGACGATGAGATACCCCAAGATTTTAGTAAATTCTTACCTTGATCCTCGGGTGTTACGCCTGAAGAAAAACAAAAAACATAATATTTATCAGCATGAGGATGGTTTTTAATTGAGAGAAAGCTACACACCGTATCGATGTACAACGTCCCATGGGCCACTGAAACTGTCCAGTTCGATAACACACTTTCTTGTATAAAACTACGTTTACCTCGACGTTCGGGATGCTCAGCTCCTGGGAAAAACACAGGAAACTCGCTAGAGCGAAGAGACCATTTTCATTTGAGTAAAACAAATGAAATCGTTACTACTTCAGAAAGGCGAAACAAATCGCAGTAAAGCATACTAACTGCAAAAGATAAGCGCGAGCCATAGCATGTCCTCCTCCCGCATGAGTGTTTCAGCTACATTGAAAATCACGCTGACTTCACCACAGCAAAGAAATCACTGTGGCTTAAACTTTAGATACATCTGAACACATCAACAGCAAAATTTCTGTTCAGTAACACAATGTTTCCAATTATTATTACTATTTTTGTTTTTTAGGTTTTTGCCATAGGGTGTGTGTGCTCACCAGAGAGAGACAGATAAAGAACCCGAGAAATCGCCCCGGGGCCGGCCAGCCCCTTCTCCCCCACCCCCGTCAGGAGTTGGAGCTCGTGCACACGCCAGGCATGATCTCCAAGCCGCCATATGTGGGACTCGAACTGCGGTTGGCCATGTGGGAATCTGGTGCCTTAGCCACCACGCCAGCTGCTGGCCCCTTGAATTATTTCAATTCTATATTAATGAAAGGAGGGTTTACAGAATATGCAGTTAAATATAACCCAGATATGCCTTGGTTTAGCGGCTCTGACCCGCCATCTGAAGTGGAGGTCAGTGGATAGACACTAACATTTCTGTTTCGCTTCTTTGCTCTTGCCCCCTGGGCTGAGGGGAAAACCAGGGCCGACACTGAACTCCGACGGGCAGAGGGCATTCTGGAGAAGGGTGGGCTGAAGTAGCAATGGAAGCTGGCTGCATGGGTTTCTGATACAGACTGAAGAAACTGATGTGAAAATAAGCTTTATGTTGTAGTTACTTCTTTGTAGTAGAATTTTTTCCTAAGAAACTAACAATTTATATTTCTTTTAAAAATAATCTATTTATTAATTATTATTGTTATTATTATTTAATTTACCCAGTAGAGGTAGAGAAGGGGAGAAGTAAGAAAGCAAGCTGCTAGGTCTGGGACTCGAACCATGGTCAGCCATGTGGGAGTCCAGTGCCTTTAACCACCATACCACCTGCTGGCCCCAACATTTGTATTTCTTGATGTTAAACTTGAAAAGAATTTTAAATTGAGAAATGAGGAGGGGAAAGAAAAGGAGGGAGAGAAGACAAAATCCCAACTATTATGCTGAAGCTCAGAGATCGAACCATAGGCCTTCACTGGTAGAAGCCATGTTGCACTGTCTTGCCTGAGAAAGCATTCTTCACCGAAGATGGAGCTGAGCTTCATGACCATAAAACCACTTTTCCCCAACTGCTTAATACCCTAAAAGGAACGAAATGATTTGGGACCAGCAGATGGCATAACGGTTACGTCACTGGACTCCCACAGTCTACAGTGGTTCTAGTCTCATACCCTGTAGCTTAAAACTCACACCTGGTGTGTATGCGTGTGCCCAAAATCCCGAGAGGAGAATGGAGGAGGAGGGATTGCAGTGTGCCCATTCCCCTGTGGGGAGGGAGGTGATTTCATGTTTTCTGTCTCTCTGGTGAGCGTGCACACACACAATAGCAAAAATCTCTCTCGGGCGCGTGTGCATGCGTGCCCAAGATCCCGAGAGGAGAATGGAGGAGAAGGGATTGCGGCGTGACCATCCCCCCTGGGGGGTGATTTCTCGCTTTCTGTCTCTATGTCTCTCTCTGTCTGTCTGGCGAGCGCACGCGCCCTACAGTGAAAATCTCTCCAAAAAAAAAAAAAATCTCCCTTAACAAAAAAAAAAAAAAAAAAAGAAGAAAAGAAAAAGAAAGAGGGATGAAATGATTTGAAACCCTAAAAGTGTATTCTTTAATACCTGATAACCAAATCTTATAAATCCAGATCTTGGAACATCTCGTTTTTCCTCTTAGAAAAGAAAATCAAGAGGCTGGCAGGTGTGGTGGTGGTTAAGGGTGCCGGATTCCCACATGGCCGAGTGCAGTTTGAGCCCTGGACCTGGTGGCTGGCTTTCTCACTCTCCCTTTCTCCCTCCCTTTCTGTCTCTGTCTGGTCAAACTAAAAAATAAAAATAACAAATAGAATGAAATAAATAAATAATTCTTTTAAGAAAGACAATCAACAGCATGAGTAAGTTTGAGTGGGAAGGCGGGGAGGAAACTCAGAAAGGATGAACAGACTTGAGGACTTCACAGCAAACGCGCCACTCGAAGTATTTTGGATCTTGATCTGAACACCTTTACTTGAAAACATGTTTGAGACAGTTGCGAGAATGTGAGCATGACTGTCATTAAATGACGTTGGGATTACTGAGTTATACTAATGAGAGGATGATCTATACATGTATTATAAAAACACGATATAAGTATATGAAGCCTTTATGCACTGTAAGTATATACATGCACTATAAATATATATTAATACGCAGTGTTCACACTAGAGATGCATCTAGATAAAGTGACATGATGTCTAAAATTTGCCTTAAAATACTCCAACAACTAGCTGGGAGAGCGACGAGGGCTGGCAAGGCCCCGGGGATGTACAGGGCCCACTGCATGGGTCTGTCTCTGTGCCTGTGTTTGTGAGACGCTTGGAAGCGGAAAGTTCTGAAATCGCACCGCCTCCTGAGCGGGTGCAGGCGAGGAGGTAACCATCACACCGTCCTTCCGTGCCCTCAGCAGCATTCCTCCCACTACACGGAACTGCCAGGGGTCACAGCTGACCCGAGCCAGGTCTCAGGGCCCCAGCCCTCGGTCCCGGAGAAGTCGCGGCGCCCTGCTCACCTTGGCACCCCACCTCGTCATTCCCCGTGATGCAGTCCACCTCACCGTTGCACCTGTGCTCGCGCGGGATGCACACGCCCGACTTGCAGTGGAAGCCTGTGCGCTGGCACCCTGGGCAAACGCGATGGGAGACTGTGGCCCACCTCGAGCGACTGGGCGAGGCGGGTCTGCTGTGGGTCTGGAGAAGGACGGGGCAGGCCCGGCTGGCGGCTACCTTTACAGCACAGCTCATCACTTTGGTCCCCACAGTCGTCCACGCCGTCACAGGCCTTCTCCTGAGCGATGTGCTTCCCGTTCACACACGGATAGGACGCGTTCGCTCGAGACTCTGAAGGAGGAGTGAATTGGTGGAAGTCACGTGTGGAATTGAGGCAGGAGATCCCTACCACGTCTCAGGGATAACGGGGCGATTAAAGTCGGACCTCAAAAGCAATGGGGCGGGGTGTACTGGCGTTCCGACGAGCAGGAAACCAGTGCTAGCTGGTTCTTTCTGAAAGGCGGTACTTCTGGCGGCAGTCGTGCTGGCCCAGACGGGAACGGGAGCCCCACCCGCTGCCCGGGTTCTGAGCCTTGCCTAGGGCTCCTGCCTCAGCCCTGCCCACTTCCAGGCCTGCCACGAGGGCGCCTCTCCCACCCAGAGGGGCTTCCACTCAGCACTGGGAGCAGAAGGCTGTGCTGGCCGTTGACACCCCAGTATGGCTAAATTGTCCCCATGTCAGGCTGGAGGGGCCAAGAGGCAGTGGCAGGTCGGCCGGTGGCACGGTGGCAACGATGCTCTGTGACGTGGGACCCATGCATGCGGGCCTCTGAGCCCTGTCCCAATGCCTCCCTGCCATGCGGGTGGCCAAGGCCGCCGATGTGATGTGCCGGCTCTGGCGGGCTCCGGCAGGAACAGGCAAATGCACTTTCTGCCAAAGTGCTGGGGCTGGCCCGGAGCACGGCAGTAAGGCTGGCCGGAACCTGGGTCCCCAGGCGAGCCAGGTTTGCGTCCCAGCCCGTGGCCCACAGGAACATGTCCAGGAGCCTCGCCCAGGGAGAACGGGTGAGGAGAGGAGGTGGAGGCCCGGTCCTGCTGGGGGGGTTTCGCTCTGCCCCCCAGTGCGGCATAACGGAAGGACAAGGAGGGGTGTCTGGGAAGGGAAGGGCCAGTGCAGTCACTTAGCCCTGTGGAACAGTGTGGGCCGACCCTTCCAGGGGCACACTGAGGCCCCTTCTCGCTCCTGAGGAACTTGGTTTTCCATAGCAGCCGCCATCCCCACGAAGGGAAGTGGGGCCTGCGTCCTGCCGGCACAAGTGCCAGACAGCAACGCTGGAGGGGCAGAGGTGGACAGGGAGCAGCACCTGCTTAGGCTCAGAGACCACACGTCTGTTCAGCGCGGCATGGCGGGAGTAAGTGGCCTGGAAGGGGGCTGCAGGCGACACGTCACCCACCTGCACCTGCACCTGCACCTGCACCTGCACTGCCTGTGTAGCACACCACGCCGGCCAGGCCCTGGTAGCCCGTCGCTGCTCTCCTAGTAAAAGCACACTCGGCCAGGCTGGTCTCCAGGCCGCGGCAGTGCACGTGCAGACACTGAGTGGAGTTGATGTGGAGATGCTCCGGAGACTGGAACCGGCCGTGGGTGCTGTGAGCACCTCTGTGGAAGGAGCAGCGAGCGGTGAGCACCTCGGACCCCTGCGGAGGGAGCGGGAGCAGCGAGCAGGGAGCAGCGAGCACCTCAGACCTCTGCTAAAGGAGCAGCGAGCGGCAAACAGGGAGCGGCGAGCACCTTGGAGGCCCAGCCTCAGTGCAGCAGGTGGGGGGGGGCAGCGCCATCCTCGCCTTTCTGCATGTGGGTCAGAGTGGGCGCGAGGTCATTCTCTGAGCCTCGGCATTTTCACCAACAAAAGGGGATGTGAAGAAGGCCAGCAGGTGGCATGCTGGTTAAGGTGCTAATGCCACATTTGAGTCCTGAACTTGGCAGCTTGAAAATTGCGCTGGGCATGTGTGAGTGCAGGGTTAAAATCCCGAGAGGGGAATGAAGGGGAGGGGTTGCTATGTGGCTGTCACTCCTTCCTCTTCCTCGCTTTCCCTCTCTCTCTCTCTCTAGTAAGCACACACATCCTGTAGGGGAAAAAAGAATAAAGCGCTTGATGGGGTAAGGACAAAGACATTTCCCTATTTTCAAAGAAGGTAAGGACTCCCTAAGGCAAGCACTGGTATAAATTCACACTCACTAAAGGAATGCAGTTCGATGTAGTCTGCAGACCAAGTTCAGAGGGGGAGTGGGGGG
>NW_006199647.1:1208206-1220630 GCF_000334495.1 Tupaia belangeri chinensis
GGCAGCGGCTCAGCCTTGGGCAATGCTGGCGCTGGCGTCTCAAAAACACCAACTCTCTTGTTCCTCATACCCGCTCTGCTGGAGCAGCTCAGGAGCTCACGGTCTCGGGTTACAGACCAGGAAACTGAAGCGGAGGTGATGGGAAAGCAGGTGGTGGGGAAGGTAGGGCCCAGCCCGGGAAGCCCCTGCCCGACTCGGCTCACTGCAGAAAGCCCAGGTCACGGCAGGCCACGTGGGCCTCTCGGATGCTCCAGCTGCGTTTACACAGGAACGTCTTCTGGTCTTGCCCCACGAGTTTCACCTCGACGAGTCCCTCCGCGCTGGCGTTGCCATACAAGGACACGGTGAATTTTCCTACGGTAAAAATAAAAAGAATCAGCCGTATGGAGGCCTTTACTCCCTCCTTAATGAAAACCTTTAAAATAATAAAATGTATAATTTCAAATTAGCTTTGAACACCATGAAGTGTTCTTTTTTTTCTCATTTTCAGTGGGCATACGCTCTCACCAGAGAGAGACAGACTGAGGAAGAGGAAAGAGGCACCCCCCTTTGAGCGCACGGTCCCCCCTCAACCCCTTCCCCTCCATCTCTCCCTCCTGTTGGGGTTTTGGGGCACGCACACACATGCGACTGCTGTGTTTTCCAGCCACGAGGGCCAGGACGGAACCAGCCGTGTGGGATCTGACTCACAAACCAGGCCGTGGGGCTGGCCCACCGTGAAGGATTTAACGAATGATTACAAACGGTGACTCTAGAGGTGCTTGCTGTTATGTGTCAGTGGTTGTGCCGCCTACTGAGTTATACTGAAGACGGCCAGATCATCGCCTCTGCTCTGAAGCTGAAGCCGGGATTCGCCCCATTTTCACGGGGGAAGCCTGTCTAGAAGTCACCCACCTGCGTGGTGAAGCCAGGAGCTGAGACAACCTGCACCCACCTGCGTGGTGAAGCCAGGGACTGAAACAACCTGCTCTATTAACCTTTCTTCCTTTTTTTTTTTTTGAGAGAGAGACCTCTGCTACAGGGCACATGTGCTCACCGAAGAGACAGAGAGATGGAGAGACAGAGACATAGAGACAGAAAAGAAGAAATCACCCCCAGGAGGGATGGCCGCACTGAGATCCCTTCTCCATTCTCCCCTCAGGATTTTGGGCACACATGCTCAGCCCCTGTGTGAGTTTCAAGCTGCTGGCCCAGGACTCGAACCACAATCAACTACGTGGGAGTCCAGCAATGCAACATTACACCACCTACTGGTCCCTTTAATCTTTCTTTCTAAGTTTACTCTGTTTATTTCTTTTGACAGAGAGTGAGAGAGGCGCCCTGATAGGATTTCTCATGTGGTGGTCATCCCCAGCCTTCCCGACAGCCAGGCCTGGGTGCCGTGCCTGCTGGGTCCACGGCTGGACCCTGGCCCCCTGCAGCTCTAGCATCCCGCAGAGCCCTGCAACCTGCGCCCAGCAGTTGGGCCCTGCTCTGTCTCACCCTAAAGTCCTGCTCTTCAGAGTAAGCCAGACAGCGGACCAGGACAAAGGCCGGGCTCACACAGGCCGGCTCAGTGGGCAGCGCAAGCATGCCGCTCCCAGAGGCCACACCGCACGGCCCCTGTACTTCCACTCCCGGCTCGGTCGGCCTGAAACACGCCCGGCGTGGGCCAGTGCCCAGGACTGGCTGCAGACGACCCCTGTGGAGGAGCGGTTTCTTGCTCTCACCTGTGCATGCACGTGCTGTCATGAACGACAGAGTTTATCTGTTCTCATACGTTTAAAGCAATTAACGCCTCAAGAGGAAAAGACCGACATTGCTAAGTGCCCTCCACTGCGCCTTCCTCCTCTGGGCAGTGGACACGGCTGACGGGCGCCTTTCCTGCTTTCCCGCAGGCCTCACCCGCCTGGAGTTGCAGCCCTGCAAGCCAGACCGAGTCCCGGAGCCTTAGCCGCTGTGAGTGGCCCCACCCCAAGTCCAGCCCCCGGCAGCCCAGTTCCCCCGAGCGCTCTGGGCTGCTGAGCACTGGTGAAGAGCTCCCCAGGGCCTGGGTCCGTTTCCGCAGTCTGATGCCCCAGGACCCGCCCTGACGTTCGCGGAGGCCTGAGAGGTCGCGGGTCTTGACCATACAGAGGTGGGGCTCCCAGGGGCGTGGAGCTAAATCCGCCAGACCTCTAAGCTTAACTGCCCTACCTGAACGTCAGGGTGGCTGCCCCATGTGGCCTGGACACCGGCTGAGCGGACACGGCTCCCTCTGCGCCCAGGTGCCAGGCCGGGGTCTGGCCCAGGGCAGTGGCTCAGCCTCCCTTGGGATGGACAGGTGCAGCAGGAGGTGTGTTGCGGACGGGAGGTCTGAGGTGGGCCTGTCCCCACCCAGAGGGCCTGTGAGCACCGACCTCTCACAAAGACTTCCACTAGAGCCCAAGACCTCAGGCCCTGCTCTACGGAAAATGGAAATGACCACGTGAAGCGGGAAGGGAGTAACTACTGGGCAAGTAGGGACGTCAGTGGAGCTGTTAGAGGAGGATGGGTCAGAGGACCAGAAGCAGTGCTGTCTGCCACAGTAGGACCACAGTGGGCCACAGCTTCCTGGGAGTCTCAGAGAAGCCACCAGACAGGGCGTCGAAGGTCCTTCCGTAAGAGATGACACATGGGCAGGTGAGAGGGCGCTGTGCTCACCACACCCCCTAGAGGCTGCACGGTCTGGTCAGCGCCCCCACAAATGTGTGCAATTATATATTAATGAAAAGTGACTTTTTGGCTGGGTTCTGAATTAGCTCAATGGCTTTAGGAATAACTCTTTTAGCCAAGTAGAAGTGGGAGTGGGGACACTTCCAGATGACCGTGTGGCAGAGTGGTGGGCACCCAGGGGAAGCCCTGGCCTTAGCACCCTGGGCTCTGGACTAAGGGCAGCTGGGCTCTGGCGCCCCGCCCCATGACTACTGAGGGTCTGGAGAAGAATTCTGAGCTGTCACGGTAACATCTCACAGAACAGTCCCCTCTCATGGAGAACAAAGGACGCACTTACTCCTCCATCTCGGAGCAACTTGGAAACAAGGCCTTCCCTACCTCCCTCTGTGCAGGGTCCACTATTTGAAAACTTCGCCCCTGGACGGAGACACTCCAGACTCTTCTGCTGACAGTAGGTCGGGTAGCTCCGGCCATTGTCCGAGCACACTGCGCTGCCGTTCTTCGGGCACTGGTAAGGCAGCTTGCACACGCAGGCGCCGTCGATGCACTTCTGCCATGGCTGGCAGAAGACTTTGGTGCAGGAGAGATGCGTGTACCTGTGTGCTAGGCACTCCTCATCCACCAGCGCAGTTTGAGACACGGAAGTGACCTTTAAAATGCAAAGAAAACATCCACTTAGCAACCTCGAAAGGCTGCCTTTGGAAGATGAACAAAGAAGAGAACAAAAGAGATCTCCCTGTGGTGCAGGTGGCGCGGTAGCCCGGTGCTGGTTCCCCGTGGGCACTCAGAGCTGCGTCGGCCTATAAAATGCAAATCTCCTCAGCTGTAAAACGGACACGGTAGCTCCCAGTTTTCAAGGTCATTGCAAGGAGTAGAAATATGTGTGACGGTTGGCGGGTAGCAGCCATGACATTGATGGGACCGGTTTTCCTTAAGTGCGTCGGAAACTCGTGCCCATGAAGACGTGGACGGGTGCCAGCAGTCCTGGGAGGGAATGACGAAGCCGGTGCTGAACTGTCTACTACATGTACAGGTGAGCCATGGGGAGACTTCCAATAGTCTAGGATGTGTGTAATTGGCGTCTCCAAGAGGAGGAAAGAGGAGGGAACAAAAACCATCTTTGAGGAAATAATGGCTTAAAGTTTTCCAAACTGATGGAAAGCATATGCACATAATCCAAGAAACTGAATGAACTCTGCACACAAAAATCATGAAGGAAACTCCACTAAGGCATATTATGTTCAAACTGCTCAAAAACCAGTGAGGGGGCCAAGTTGTGTGGTGGTTAAGTGCTGGGTCCTACATGACCAACTCCATGGTTCGAGTTATAGCCCCAGCGGCCTGGAAAATTCACCAGGGACATGAGCATGTGTTCCCAGGACGCTGAGAGGAGAAGGGGGAGACGGCGTTGTGGTGTGGCCATCCACCTGCGAGCTGATTTCTCACTTCCCCCTCTCCGTCTCTCTCCAGTGAGTGCATGCGTCCTAGGGCAAAACACACACACACACACACCCCTCCAACAAAATATCAGTGACGAAGAGGAAACCTTCAAAAGAACCAAAGGAAAAACACAGTATGCAGAGGAACGAAGACAAGGAAGGTTTCTCATCAATAATGCAAGTGAGAAGAGAATGCAGCAACATTTTTGTTTAAAAAAGAATGAATTTGGGATCAGTAGTTAGCGTAATGGCTATGTCGCTAGACTCCCATGTAATCCACTGTGGTTCACGTCCCGGACCTGGTGGCTTAAAACTCACGCCAGGCACACGTGCTTGCGTGCCCAAGATCCCGAGAGGAGAATGGAGGAGAAGGGATTGTGGCGTGGCCATCCCCCCAGGGGGTGATTTCTCCCTTTCTGTCTCTCTGTCTCTCTCTGTCTGTCTGGCAAGCTCATGTGCCCTATAGTAAAAACCTCTCCCCCCAAAAAAGAATGAATTTGATTTGCTATTATTATTTTTTAATTTGATGAGAGAGAGGGAAAGTGAAAAACCACGCTGTCAAGTCCAGGACTTGAACTGCAGTTGACCATGTGGGAGTCCAGTGCCTTAACCACCATGACCACTGCTGGCCCCTGCAGCAACATTTTTTAAGTACTGAAAGAAAAGACTGTAAACCTGTAATTTAATACCCAGCAAAAATATTATTAAAAAATTAAGGCAAAATAAGAACTTCCTTAGACAATGAACGCTGAAAGAATTAAACACTAGCATACCTGTACATTAGAAAAAATAAAAGTGCATCGAGAATGAAAAAAATTATGCAAGATGGAAATCGAGATCTACACAAAAAACGAATAGTGAGACTGGGAATTTTGGTTTTGGAGGGAGGTAGCCTTTGCACCTTTTCTTGTGGTATCTTTGATTGACTTTGGTATCAGGGGAATGTCGGCCTCACAGAAGTGCTCCTTCCTGCTTTCTTTTCTGGAAGACCTTGAGAAGGATTAGGATTAATTCTCTGTAAACAAGGAGACTTCGAAAAATTCATAGAAAAATGGAATTAAAATATGAGTTAATTTTGGAGCACAATTTAAAAAAATCCATTTCATGAACTTTCTGAAGGCTTCATGTATGTTTAGTAAATTCACCACTGAAGCCATATGGTTCTGGACATTTTTGGGAGTTTTTTTTTAATTTTTAAATTTTTTTAATTGCTGATTCAATCTCATTACTTGTTATATATCTATTCAGATTTTCTATTTCTTCTTGAATCAGTTTTAGTAATTTGCGTCTTTTTATAAATTTATTTTTTTTATCTCGGTTATCTAATTTGTTGGCATAAAATTGTCCATAGTGTCCTTAGTAACGCCTCCAATTTTATTTCTGATTTTAGTTATTTGCATCATCTGTTTTTCAAGTCCAACTAGTTTGTCAATGTTGTTCTTTCCAAAGAATCAACTTTTTATTTTGATGATTCTATTTTATTGCTATATTTTGTTTGTCTCCACTCTAATTTTATCTATTTATTTTTGCTAGCTTTCTCTCTCCTCTGTCTAGTTCCTTAGCTTATAAAGTCAGGTTATTAATTTGAGATCTTTGTTCTTCTTTAATGCAGACATTTACTGCAATAAATTTCCCTCTGTTCACTGCTTTCACTGCATACCATGTTTTGGTACTTATATTTTTGTTTTCACTTATTCCTAAATACTTTCCAACTTTTATAACTTTTCTTTGATCATTAGTTGTTAAAGAGTTTATTATGAGACCAGCAATTGGCATAATGACTATGTCGCTGGACTCCCATGTAGTTGACCATAGTTTGAGTCCTGGACCCAGTGCCTTAAACTCATGCCGGGCGCGTGTGCATGTGTGCCCCAAATCCCCAGAGAATGGGGGAGAAGGGACTGCGGTATGGCTATCCCTCCTGGGGGGTGATTTCTCGCTTTTTGTCTCTCTAAAAAAAAAAGAAAAGAAAAGAAAAGAAAAAATATATGAGAAAGTATGGCTCATTCATAGAAGGAATGAATATAAATGGTTCCTAAGGAAGCACAAATTTTGGGCTTCAGAGCCTAATCTTGTTACATACTTTAAAAAAATGTATTATTTTTGACATTTAATCACCCTATATCATTAGAGCATACGAAATGAACTTTCCCAGCATGAATACACTGTATATTAGTCCAGTCAAAGTTATTACTATACGCGTTGTCGTCAGCAGATCATTTTCCATTTTCATGTCCCTTAAGTATTTTGCTTCTTTCTTTTTTCCCTTTGATTCCCTCCCTTTCATCCTCCCCATTTCCCACCACCCTCCTGCTGTTACATACATGTGATATGTAGAGCGTTCTGTGTGTCAGGCATAACCGAAGAGCATGGCTTTGAGGAAGACAGCTGAGTCAGTCCTTGTCCAGTGTCGTACTCACATCAGTGTGAGGATAAGAGGACACCCAGTTGTAGGCAGATGAAAGGGGCCTGTATTAAGCCAGCGACTGAGAGAGGACTCACGTCACCCCAGAAACTTGCAGCACCAGAGCGGGGGGGGGGCAGGGGGGGAGGGGCAGGGGGGGAGGGAGGGTTATGAAGGCAAAAACCCCAAAGGAAAAAACTGCACACCTAAGAGAGTATAGGCCTGGAGTTATGTAAAAACTGTTAACAAAAGCTTAAAAAGCGAGTTATCAGGAAGGACAGTTATAATTGGCTGCATCTGCTGGTGACAAAGACTCAGGAGGACAGGGCTAGACGGCAGTGTCGGCTGCTGGTGATGAGCATTCAGTGTGGAGCAGGGTTGGGTACAGGGAAAGGGGATGGCAACAAGCGAGAAACCCCCCCAGGGGGGACGGCCACGCCGCAGTCCCTCCTCCTCCACTCTCCTCTCGGGATCTTGGGCGCGCATGCACACGCGCCTGGCATGAGTTTAAGCCACCGGGTCCAGGACGTGAACCGTGGTCGACTACATGGGAGTTCAGAGCCATAGCCATTACGCTAACTGCTGGTCCCCAGAGTCATATTCCGAAGGAGGTGTTCACGCTTCACCAGTAACTAATCTTGCCAGATAGCTGAGATCGCTGTTAGCCTTACATTCCTGCTGCTGCTCTGCCCTGCATTACATGAAACCAATTCAAGGTCTTGGGTCACGTGCCCAGTGGCCCCCAAGCAGGTTGGCATAGACAGACACGATTCTTTCTGAATAAGGTCTTCTCTGCTCCTTCTAGAGCTAGGGACCAGGCTCCTTTGTTGGGGATGCTCACTGCCTTCTTTCCAGAGCGCTGCCAGACCGGAGAGGGTGTGGGCCAAGAACTATCGCCGCCAAGCTTTCCTCCGGTCTCCATGTCGCCTCTTCCTTTGGTGGTCACTTGAGCGCTACCAGCCTCTCACTGTTCAGAGCGCTGAACATTTGGTCCTGACGGTCTCTGCTCGCTATGCCCGTGTTTCGCAGGGACGAGTGCCGCGTGCCGCGTTCACCTACTCTGCCATTCTTTACATCTGCCTTGCAGTGCCCCTGCCTATATATTCGCTCGTTTTCCAGCATCTCAGACCCCGTTAGTACGGACCTCATTCTTTCTCTCTGAAATGCACCATGTAAGTCTGAGTTTGTAATGAACTATCCGTGTGAAATACGAGAGCATATCTGGGCGGCGTCACTGCGGAGCACTGTCACAGTAGATGCCCATAATGACCGAAACTCCGGCTTCCCTGTCCTCCAAAGCCCTCCGGCTGTTACCACGCGAGGCTCGACAGCCGTTCCCTCTGGAAGCGGCACGAGGCGCTTCCTGGCTGGAAGGGTTGGGGAACACCCCCTTCGCCATCACTACTCAAGTCCCGTTCAGATTTAGGTCCAGTGCAGATCCTGCTTGGTCCATGATCCCTTCCTGACCTCTGAGCATGACGTCTGTCCTTTCGTTAAAGTCCTTTGTCACACATCTGTACTGTTTTTGGCACTTGAATGTTTAACAGTCGCTTCTTTTACCTTTTAAATGTTATTTACGTTTCGTTTATTATTCCTGCACTGGCATGTCTGCATCACCTTCCTCAAGTCTACGAGCAGGCTATTTAAGGAGGCCAGTCTTCCCATTTGCTAGCACTCTACCCTGCACGTAGGAGGCGCCTGATCAACATTTAGTGATTTAATATAACTATTGCAAAGTACAGCCTTGAATTGGGAAAATTCTTATTCAGTTCGATGTCTACGCACAAACATAAACATGTAGGAAGGACAACTTTCTTACAAGTCTTTCCTCAAGATATTAACATACAACATTTGCTAGTGACTACGTGATAGCACTCTTGGTAACTGGGCTATGGAACATTTAACTCAAAATATCTCCTCTAAGATTTTTTCTAATGTTTGTAATCTTCAAAATATGTAAACTAGTCTTCACGAGTACTGACTCACCTTGCAGAAACTTAAGCAGAAGCAGGAAAGTAGCAGAGTGGCCTGAGTCAGCTTCATGGCGGAGGTGTTCCGGGGCTGCGTCTCTGCTGAGGACTCTTCTTCATCCCAGAAAGTCTTTCTGAATTTAATTTTTAACCTCTGAAAAAATATTTAAAAAGAGAACCTCTTCCAAAGAGCTTTGTACTTTTGATCTCTGAAAGACAGTGGCACGAATCCAAAGACTTTTACCGTAACTGAAACCAAAAATGCCCTTCCTAGTAGCTAGCCCAGGGAGGCAGCCAATAGGGACGGGGTTTCCTGCAGAGGCCGATTTCCCCACCTTGGTCATGGACAATGCCTTGACTTTGTTTTCCAGGAAAGACCAAACTTAGGAAGCAAATTTCTTTCTTTCTTTCTATATATATAGTTTTTTCCCTTAATGTTGAGCATTGGAAGATGGTAGGAGTAAAAGCACAACATGTTGAATGCTGTGTTAAATCCATCAGAAGCTCTCTAAAGCAGACACATCCGTACACACACCAGGACCACACACAAACAGCTCCTTTACCACGTGCTGGTCGTGCTGTGATCAATTAAGTCTCTGAGCACACAGGACTCTGAAACAAGTACTCTTGCCGCAGTACTAACTACGGGGCAGGTTCCACGTGTATTTCGGAGCTACCTTTGTGAGGGTACTGTTGCCATTGCAGTTGGGGTTCTCCGTAAGCAGACTGGGGTGCAGATGCTACGGATCAAAGCTGTGGGAGGGTGGGGAGGGACCGGGATTGAGCAGAAGCTGAACTGCGATAGGCGCTGCGCGACGCCTTGGCTCGTGTACAGGGAGCTCTGGGGTGGGACGGGCTGGTGTCCTTCAGTCCAGGAAAGATGGCCGGGCCATCACACTGTGCCTGCTCAGTCACTTGGAGCGGGTTACCTGGGAAGGCCATGACCTTGGGTGAGCCAGTCCTTCGTAGCTGGGGCATATTCTGAAGGGTGTCATATTATCTATCAGGAGGAGGTGCCTTCCCACCACACTCCTCACAGCCAGTGGCACGACCTTTGAAGGGGGATCTGGAACACTCAAGTCTGTCTGTTGGAGTCTACTACCTGCATCTTGTAGATTGCTTTCCATGCATACTCCAAGAATGGCTCCTTCAGACTTCCAGTGGGCCTCTCTTTTGGATGTAAAACGTGGAAAAGGGATTTAGTGGGCAAAACTGTAGCCCTGTCCTTGCAGTTGACCTTGGGGCTGTAGTTCTCATTTGCAACCTCCTCTCTAGTCTAGATTTCCTTCACCCTGAACTTCTACCTCTGCTGGCCCTGGTGGCCTCTCTGATGGCATGACCCTCCATGACCCTCAGCCTCTCTGAAGCATCATCTGAGCTCTTGGTCACCATTTTCTTCAGGCCAAGGTGTGATTCTGTCTTTACTCTCGAATTCCACACAGATTCCTCCCTGCCTTTTTTTTTTTTAATGATTATTTTATTTAACTTTAATTTAACTTCATTTATTTATCTAAATTTGACCAGAAAGGGACAGAACAAGAGAATGAGGGGGCGAGAAAGTAAGCCGCCAGGTCTGGGACTCAAACCATAGTCAGCCATGTGGGAGTCCAGCGCCTTTAACCACCATGCCACCTGCCGGTCCCGCTCCCTGCCTTCTCTGTAGTAAAGCAGCCTTACCTCCTCTGAGTGAGCGGCACCCATCATCCTGCCGGGATGGCGACTCCCCTTCTTCCAGGCCAGTGGCTAGACCAGGAGCCCGATGTGGCCAAGGCAGCAGCTGCAGAGCCCATGCTGTGCCCCGGTGAAAGTGCGGTCCTGTGGGGACCAAGACTTCTGACTCTGCAGGACTGCAGTTGGGGGACAGGAAGTACAAAGCCCGACTGGTCACCGGGCCTAAGTGTGGCATTCCAGCCTGCCTTTTGGTTGCATGCCCACTGCTTCCTGGAGGACAGCTCATCTTCAGAGTACCGCTTCCAACGAGCACCTCCGGTCTGCAGTGCACAGGCTCCTGAAGCTCGGTCAGCCACAGCATTCTGGGAGGTGTGGTACGTGACATGACCCAGGGCCAGAGGCCCTCTCCCGCATCTCCTTGTCTAGCAGGATGTCACGTGGGCTCTCTCGCAGGATGACCGGACCTTCTGTGCTGAGGCCCTGCAGGCAGGACAGCCATGCCTGTGCCTCGAATAAGGTCCACTCCTGCTAGAATCTGTCACCGCTCCCCGGGACTGAAGGGGCCAGACGCGGTTCGCCATCCTGTGGCTTGCGGTCTCACTGACGAACTGTGCCACCTTGTGGACATGAGACCGTTCTCCACTGCTGTCACCCTGGCCCTTTGTTGACAGCAGAGCTGATGTGTGTGCAGGGATGTAGGTGGCGGCAGTGAGACACGCTAATATGCACGCGCTGACCTCCAGGGCAGTCTCCATCTCAGCCACCGTGGCTGCTCTGCCATGCCCACCATGCTAGCGAGCTGGGAGCTGGTGTGAGCGTGACTCCGCGCCTTCTCTCTGGCGGGTTAGCGGAGAGTCTACACTTCACACCTGCTCCCACATGTATGTCAGTGTTTCTATCCCAGACCTCCTAGTTCTTGATCTTCAAATATTTCTCCTTCTAAGAAAAAGGACTGCCTGTGACCCCACACCTGCCAGCCGTGGCTCTGCCCTCGGGAGGGCGTCTCCCCCAGCGTGGTGTGACGCAGGGCTGCCTACTTCCAACGTGCACCAGGCCAGTCGCAGACAACACAGGCTGCCTCCTCCTTCAGCTGGTTGTACGCGATTCCCTGGAGAGCCACAGGCGTGAGCTGAGCGAGCAGTCAGGGCCATGAAGCCCATCCGGCTCCCCCTGAGCCTCTCCTCAGGAATAAAATGGAGGCACCCACCTTCCTCCCACTGCAGTGACGACTCTCCGGCAGAGTCCTGGTAAATACAGGCCGGGCGAGCTGTGGCCCGCTCTCCCTGCCCTCCCCACACTGCCACTGAGGGGCTCCTTAGCGCCAAGCCTGGCTGCAATCACCACGCCTGGATGTGTCAAGGGCAGACCAGACCAGAGACAGCCCTGGACAGTAGAACCAGAACAGCAGGCAGGTTTTCACTCTAGCTGCAATGTGAGAAGTGGGCGAAAGTGATTTTTAGTAGCCTGTTTTTTAGGCGCAAGACAAAAGTGAGTGGGAAGAGTAGGGTTCCTGCATGCCCTGGACACCCAGGCAATGACTGCACCGGGGGAAGTGGTCCTGCGTCCGGGGTGGGGAGTAGAGGTCCAGAGCAAAGGTCACCGCAAGTTCTGGGGGATGGTCAAGACACCGTTGACTTTCTGGAGAGCTAAAAGCGATACTATCTGCTTATTATAGGGGTTCTCGGACAAAGTCAGAGGGAGCTCTAGCCGGAGTCCTCCCCAGTGCTCCTGCAGGCTTCTCCGCGAGGCCAGCAGCCACCTACAGTCCCACTTGGCTTCCTTTTAAATCCTGATGTTGAGAAGATGTTAGAGGTAGTTTTCTTCGGTTAATCATGTGAAAGGACTGCACTGATATGGTCAAATTCCTGGGACCCTCAGTTCTGTAGGGACGTTCTAAACGCCCAGTATCATTGCTTATTAGAGCACGTGGAGGAACCAGCAGTTGGCACGATTATGTCGCTGGACTCCCATGTAGTCGACTGCGGTTCGAGTCCCGGACCCGGTGCCTTAAACCCCCAAAGCTGCAGCCGGGCGCGGGTGAGGCCCGGCCGCCCCCTTCCCGCAGGGCTCCTCCTCCTGTCGAGGCGACGGGCGTCCCCGGCTCCTTCACCATGGCCTCTGCGCGGGCACTAGGCTCGCCCTCGCGAAGAGGGCGGCGAGCGTGCGGATGCGAGCTAGGGTCTCCGGGGCCGGGGCCGACCAGCCAAGCCCAGGCAGGACGCCGCCCCCGTGCTCGCGGCGGGCTGGGCGGCTGTTGGCGTTGGGGC
>NW_006199647.1:1220675-1221083 GCF_000334495.1 Tupaia belangeri chinensis
CCCGGGCGGGCCGCACGGGGCAGGGACGGCCCGGCCGGAGAACGGGAGGGGCGGCGCCCGGGGCCAGCTGTCTCCCGGGGCAACCTCGCGGGGCGCTTCCGGCGACGCCATGCAGCCACGGACGCCGTGACGTCACTTCCGCCACGCAGCGCCGGGCGCCTTCACCACACTGTCGTAAACTGGAGGGCGCGCTTGGATCTTTTTGCCGCTTTTCCGGCACTGAAGGCAGCTTTGAAAGCTTGCAGTTCCCGGCTATTCCGGTGAGTTGTAGTGAACAGGCATTCCGGTTACTCAGAAAAGCGCTGCTGGCACGGTGACCCGAGAGGCCCGAGTGCGGCGGGAGCGCCCGGCGGGGCGTGTGCGCGGGGCCTGGGCGGCGGCGCACGTGGCGGGGTGAGCGGCGGACCG
>NW_006199647.1:1221415-1229492 GCF_000334495.1 Tupaia belangeri chinensis
GGGGTCTGTCCGCCCCCGGGCCTCGGCTGCGTCGCGGTTTGCGCGTCCGGCCGAAGGCGGAGCTGCCCGGCGCCGGTGCAGGAGCAGCCTGGGGCGGGGTCCCTGGGAATGCCCACCGGCCCGTAATCGGACGGGCTTGCAGGCGGAGGTCGGGAAAGCTGGAGACCCTTGGCGCGGGCCGAGCTTGGGCCGGAGGGCAGGCAGTGATGGCGGGGCCTGATTTCCTCGGAGCGGGCGGCAGACCCGATTCAGAGTTGAGGTTGTGTGTGCTCTGGTCAGAACACGGGCCCAACTAGTGTCCGCGACTCGGGCCGAACACCCCAGGACGCCCACCCTGAGCGCGCCCTTCTGCCTCGGAGGGGGGAATGGGGAAGGCTTCTGGAGGAGGGGGCCGGTCCCCGGCTGAACGTGCGGCCTTCCCTGCCCGGCCAGTGCTCGGCGAGTTCATGCACCCCTGCGAGGACGACCTGGTCTGTAAGTGTACCACGGAGGAGAATAAGGTGCCTTACTTCAACGCTCCTGTCTACTTAGAAAACAAAGAACAGGTCGGGAAAGTAGACGAAATATTTGGACAACTTAGAGATTTTGTATCCTTTTCTAACCGGGAGATCTAATACTCTCCTTCAGAGGTGACTGTTTTTTCTGAGTCTCTTACTTACAACTGAAGTGGAACCCGGCTCCTGGAATCAGACAGTGTTGCTACAGATGGGGCAGAAGGTGTGGGGGGGTACTGTCTATACTCACCGTGTGGCGTCCACACACACTGCAACTAAGTCCTGGGAGGCTGCCTCCTGTTGAGAAATCCTGGAGCGAGGCCTGGGTAAGCACTTGGTTGGTTGCTGTGGATATGATGTGTCCCGGCATTGTGCAGTAGAAGTGAAAGCTTTTTTTCTCAAAGCTTCGTTTATTCTATGGGACTCGTGCATATGGCCTCCGTTGTTCTTAGCAAATAGTGTGCATTCAGAAGGCTTCATACCTCCTCCATCTCAGTTGCTTATTCCTTAATTTAATAGTATTTTTCAGTTAAATTGTCAGAAAACATGAAGGCATCTTCCTTTAAAAAACTACAGAAGGTGAGTCCAGCCTACACGGCGTTGGGTCCTGGGATTGCTGCCCTCAGACAGCTCTCCCTGGGGCACTGGGCTCCCGTGTCACGGATGAAGCTCTCATGGAGATGCTCTGGACCACTACAGCATTGCTCTTGGGCGTATTATTTATTTATTTTTTTTTGGAGAGGTTTTCGCTATAGGGCGCGTGCGCTCACCAGACAGACAGAGAGAGACATAGAGACAGAAAGCGAGAAATCACCCCCCAGAGGGGATGGTCACGCCGCAATCCCTTCTCCATTCTCCTCTCGGGATCTTGGGCACGCACGCACACGCGCCCGGCGTGAGTTTTAAGCCACCGGGTCCGGGACACGAACCGCGGTCGACTACGTGGGAGTCCAGCGACATAGCCATTACGCTAACTGCTGGTTCCCTTGTATGTATTATTGACACCCTTAGACCGTACCAGTCGGTAACTGCTAGCATATTGTTTTACTCTGTGTAAAACTCACTGAAGAGCTTGTGTGAGCAAACATTTTAAGTAAAATGTTAAATTATAAAAGTGACAGCTGGGGAGAGAAGGTAGGTACTACCCCATAAATATTTCAATAAACACATGCCCTCAGCAGTTAAAAAGGAAAATGAAAATGAGCAATGAAGGGACCAGCAGTTGGCGTAATGGCTATGTTGCTGGACTCCCATGTAGTAGACCACGATTCAAGTCCCAGACCCGGTGACTTAAACTGATGCTGGGCGCATGTGCGTGCGTGCCCAAGATTCCGAGAGGAGAATGGAGGAGAAGGGATTGCAGCGTGGCCGTCCCCCGTGGGGCGGGATTTCTCACCTTCTGTCTCCCTGTCTCTCTCTCTCTGGCGAGCACTCACGCCCCATAGCAAAAGTCCCTCCAAAAAAAAAAAAAAAGCAGTAGACAATCCAGTGCTGAGTCACATGAGCTACGGGCCAGTGCCCAGGAGCTACGTGTGGCTGCCTGCTGCGTCCCTGTAGGGCAATTTGCCAGCGGCCCCCAGCCGGGTTACCTCACCGTGGCGTGTAGGTAGTCCACAGCCCAGTGTTCTCTGGGCCCGAGTATTTCGGATGGGGCACACTCTACTGTACTGAGAAGTTTTAAGAAATTAAGTCCTTGCCCAGAGCTACCGTAATAAGTGGCAGATCTGGGATTTGAACCCAGGTGGTTGATGATACATCGTGTGCAGATTCTTGGCGATTGTGCTGTACCACCCCTCAGGTCATCACAGTAATTGCTTCTCTTCTGTTTCCAGTTTTATATAGCCCCATATAAGTTGCTGCCACTGCAGAGGTTTTTACCTCGGCCTCCGGGTGAGAAAGGCCCTCCCCGAGGAGGCGGCAGGGGAGGTCGGGGAGGAGGAGGAGGAGGAAGAGGCGGCGGCGGCGGCAGAGGCGGCGGCAGAGGCGGTGAGTTACTGGTGGGAGCTGCGGTGCGATTTCGGCCTCGGCTCCCTCGGTCGTGCAGTTTTAATTAGCAGAGACAGACTTCCCTGTATTTGTTTTCAGGTATCTGCAGATGCCCATGATGTAACTGTTCGTTCCAGAATTTTAGTTTGAGTTAATGTCATTGAGTGTTGATTGTATGCTGAGAATTGATCACATATTATTTTAATATTCACATACTTTTTTTTTATTAGTCAGCAAAGACCCCCCCCTTTTTTTAAGAGAGATTTTTGCTGTAGGGCATGTGTGCTCACCAGAGAGAGACAGAGAGCGAGAAGTCACCCCTGGGGGCCTGGCCATGCTGCAGTCCTTTCTCCATTCTCTCCTTGGATCTTGGGTGCACACACACATGTGCCCGGCTTGAGTTTTTCTTTAAGCTGCCAGATCCCAGACTATCTGTGGTCGACCACGCGGGAGTCGATGTAACCACTACGCCATCTGCTGGCCCCCAGCAAAACCTTTTAAGATAGGTGAAATCCTTATTTTATGGATGAGGGAACAGAAGCTAATGGAAGTTAATTTGCCCAAATCTAGCAATTGCAGACCCAGAATTAGACCCATACCTTCTGGTGTCATGTCGGGAACTGTCACCCGTAAGTCCCTTGCTGTGGCTTTAGGATTCTGGTCTGTGCACTCTCCACAGCATTGGCACATCCGTGCGGCCCCAGGGCACTCAGGCCTCACGACTCACCAGTGTGAGCTTCGCAGCCAGGCCATGTGCAGGCCAGCTGGCCAGAACTCCCGCAGGCTCCCCGAGTGCCACTCCCAGTTCGGTCAGGGAAGCGGTCGCCTTGAGGAAAGGCCAGTGTAAGCGTTCTCTAACGGTGGGGCTAAATCATGCTTCAGGAAGCTCTTCGGATTGGTTATGCGGTGACCTTGGCCTCTGCCAATCGGGGAATACCGCAGTGTCTCCGTCTTTAGCTCCAAGGGTTCTCACTGCAGTGGAGCACCTGGGGCTGTGTTCTCCGTGCGGGTAGGAGTCAGTGCGCTTTGTTGTCGGTGTCGTGCCAGCCTCGTCTGATGAACGCTTCCCTTTCCAGGTGGTTTTCGAGGTGGAAGAGGAGGTGGAGGCGGGGGCTTCAGAGGAGGAAGAGGGGGTGGTGGCTTCAGAGGTGAGTGAAGAAAATGTCTTAAATGACGGCGGTTTCAGGGTTTACGTGACTGGCCCTCTCTCCCCGCCCCGTCTTCGTTTCCGCCGGCAAGTGCGCAGACGCTGGTGCTCTTTGCTTCAGCCTCACCCTTGGCCTCGTTCATGCCACGCTTGATGGCTCTTGTCTGTCTTTGTCAACTTCTGGTGTTGCTATTATAAACTAAAAAATAAAAAAAATATGAGTGCTGGTTAAATCTGGCCAGTGACTGTTTTGAAATCACAGACACTAATGCTGACTTTGAATTTGAGATTTGGGTACTAGTGCTGTTAAAATCCATTCTTCGTACCACTAAGACTTTCTTTTTCTCTCCACAGGGAGAGGACGTTAAGGGCGACAGCTGACAGGCGCCTTCAGTGGGTTTCTGCGCTCGCTCACGTCAGCCGCCTCCGCTGTGGACTGGAAGCTTGTATTTGAGCAGATCTTGAAGATCTGGGAGTTTTACGATGGCAGAGCTAAGACGTCCATATTACGTAAGACGGGTGCAGCCGGCCAGTCCACGCCGCTCGAGCAGGGCACGGACGATCTCGCGTTTCATACAGCGCCTGGTACGCTGTGCGTGCTCAAAAATGGACCCAAGTTTTCATTTGAAGCTTACTTGAATTTTTAAAATAAAGTGTTTTATTCCTGTAAGTTATTTAGCATGTGTTCATTAAACCAAACTTATTTTTAAGATAAAAAGAATCCACTAACGCTTGCACCTGGTGGGGTTTATGTATATATGTTGCTGGCTTCGTAAGAACGACGACTGGGCCGTGCTTTGAGGCTGTTGTAAATTAGCACTCCTTTCAGAACGTTTCCCTTTGTGCAGGAGAACATGTATTTCCCATGTGTGTCTTTGTTTTGGTTAAGATTTTTGCCATATGGTGTGTGCACTTACCAGAGAGATAGCAAGGGAATGTGAGAAAAAAGCCCCCTGCAGGGAAGGCCTTGCTGCAGCTCCTTCCCCCTCCTCTTGGAGTTTTGGTCAACACACACACACACACACACACACACACACTCACCTGGCAGTTTTTTCCTGCCACTGGGTCTGGGACCTGAACCACTGCAGTCATTTGTGATCCAGTGCCTTAACCACCATGCCACGTGCTGGTCTCCCTGTTTGAATTCTTTTTCTTCAAGAGGTTTTTTTTTTGGACGCATGTGTTCACCATAAAGGCTCAGAGAGAGAGACAGAAAGCGAGAAATCACCCCCCTGGGTGGGATGGCCACATCACAATCCCTTCTCCATTCTCCTCTCTGGATCTTGGGGACGCACGCACATGAGCCCGGCGTGAGGTTAAGCCATGGGGTCTGGGAATTGAACTGTGGTCAGCTACGTGGGAGTCCAGCGACATAGCCATTACGCTGACTGCTGGTCCCCCTCCTGTTTGTGTTTTAATATGTAAGTTAGTGAAGCAGCTTCTATTAGAGCAGTCGACAATTTCAGTACCACGAGGCTGTTAGAGATGCTGGTCCAGGTCTGTTCAAGCTAGATTCAGTTCGAGCAGTTTCTGAAGAAGCATTTCATTGATTTCATTCAACATGGGTGAAATATTGAAAGTTTAGTTTTGAATGTTCTTTTTTTCACTTATTTCTTTGTGAGCGACAGGAACAGGAGCCTCAAATATGGTGTCCCCACACAGCGATCCTCCCACAGGCTCTGCTAGTCGGGATGGGGAGCCCTGTGTTCAGGGTGACTCTCACGTGGCTCCAGGGTGTGGCTGGGCCTGTTTTTACTTTAAAAGGAAACGAAGGTTTAAGGCGTTCACCCTCGGCAAACCGTTGATGTGCTGCTGCGTGCTGGGTTCCTGGTTGGGATGCTAGGACAGCGTTGCCAGTGTAGTGTCAGGAAAGCGGGACAGTGACTCCGAGTACCGTGGTGTGGCCCCCTTCACCCTGGCACTGTTCTTTTGCCGTCTTTACGGTGTTATTTCTTGGCAGAAAGGACATTTCCATGTCATCCAGTCACCTTTTGGGTATGATTGAACCCTGGAGTGCCGGGCTGAGAGTCTGACAGTGCTCAGGCGTTACCCACCCTCTTGGTTAATGGACTTCCCACGGTTAGTACAGATGTAGGCCAGGCACATGATGAGTGAGTACGTTGAAAATTACTTTTTTTTTTTTTTTTGGAGAGGTTTTTGCTATAGGGCGCGTGAGCTCGCCAGACAGAGAGACATAGAGACAGAAAGCGAGAAATCACCCCCCAGGGGAGATGGCCACGCCGCAATCCCTTCTCCTCCATTCTCCTCTCGGGATCTTGGGCACGCATGCACACGCACCCAGTGTGAGTTTTAAGCCACCGGGTCCAGGACGTGAACCATGGTCGACTACGTGGGACATAGCCATTACACTAACGACTGGTTCCTGAAAATTACTTTTTTGAAAAAGAATTCTTTATCGTTATTATTTTTAATTCAACCGTAGCAAGACACAGAGAGTGATGAGCAAGCAAGCCGCCAGGTCCAGGACTCGAACTGTGGTCAGCCACGTGGGAGTCCAGCAGTTTTAACCACACCATCTGCTGGCCCCAAAAACTACTTTTCAGGGGAAGAGACAATGATGCTTTTGCAATTTAGGGTAAAAGACTTGTTTATGAAATAGTATTAGGGCCAAAGTTTTTACTCTTTTTTTTTTTTTAAAATTTAAATAATTACTTAATTTTATTTGTTGTTATTATTTTTTTATTTGACCAGAGAGAGAGGAAAAGTGAGAAAGCAAGTCGCCAGGTCCAGGACTCAAACTGTGGTTGGCCATGTGGGAGTCCAGTACCCAAGCACCTCGCCACCTGCCAGCCCCACTACTCTATGTTTTCTACCCACCGTGCCACCTGCCAGCCCCACCATTTTACATTTAAGTGACCCGAGAGATGGCGCGCCTAGTCGGCGAGGTCGTGCTACAGCCCTGCCGTCTGTCCAGTCAGGGATGCAGCATGGATACGCACATGCACTTGCTGGCATGTTTTCCAAGCGGCTGCACTGGGATTCGAGCTGTAGTCAGCCAGCGAGTTCCAGCTCGCTTACGCACCAGGCTACGGGGCTGGCCGGGCAGCTAGGAGGGGTCTACCCATGGTTTACAGAGTACGTTAGCGACCACCAGGAGGCCATGGTGTTATCCTGAACGCAACCGTGCACCGTTCTGTAGGCTTGCCAGGGTGTGGGGAGACCCCAGGGTGGTCATCGGGCATCTTCGTGCTCACCTCCGTGTCGTCCTTACAGTATAGTTCCTTCTGGTCTCCTCTGTGGCGTTCGATTTTGAGTCCAGCTCAGAGGCGCGGCTTGTTTAGGGAGCCCGGCGCTCATGAGCTTAGCGCTGCGGCCACTGTCACTCAGTTCCATTGTAAAAGATTTCGATTTCTACTTTAAACCTTCTGAGTTGATCACAGCATTCGGATTGTTTTCATCGGTTCCCGTGCACTGAGGCCAGGGCAGTGGAACAGGAGTGGGACACCAGTGTTCGCATCCCAGCAGTCTGAGGGAGGGGGCTGGCCTCGGGCCAGCTGAGAAGGGCGTACTGCAGAGCGAGGTGTGCAGACGCGATGCGCTCACGGTCTGGCCTTTCTGTAGGGCTCGCGAGGGAAGCTCGAGAAGTGTGAGTGCACTCCGCTCACATCTGTAAAACTTCTGCCCGGTAGGGAGATGGCCATCCGCGGTTATTTTCTTCAGTTCTTAATAGAAATAATTCTGGGCTGTTTTAGGTGGTTGCTGCAATTTTGTTATTTACTACAGGAAAGAAGGGGCTTATGAGCCAAAGCCAATTCAAAACGATTTTAATTGCCAGAGGGCATGTGTTCTCCAGAACCCTGTTGGGATTGGAGCACTCCCGCTCACATGCCCAGTGAGTTTTCAAGCTCCCAGGACATCTTGGGTATCACGCTTATTGCTTCAGGATCATTGGAGAGTGTTTCGGTACTTTGAAATAATACCAACGAGGTCACTTTCCTAGTATGTGTGCCACTCGGCACTGCAGCCGCAAGGCTAGGACAGCCCAAGCAACCTGCTCACCTGGAATTTATATGCAGGTAAGAACTGAAGCAGACCGTTATCTGAGGCCCCTCCTGTGCTGTTCTGGGGTAGGTATGGCCTTCTAGCAGTTCTGTGAAGTTCACGCTTCCGTATGACCCTTGGTAAAGCTAAGCCTCTCTAATGTTTCTCATTTTAAGAAATTTACGCCATCCAGCAGATGGCGTAATGGTTACGTCACTGGACTCCCATGTAGTTGACCGCTGTGTGAGTCCTGGACCTGGCGGCTTAAAACTCATGCCAGGCACATGTTCATGCGTGCCCAAAATCCCAAGAGGATAACGGAGGAGAAGGGATTGCAGTGTGGTCATCCCCCCGAGGGGGGATGATTTCTTACTTTCTGTCTCTCTGGCGAGCGCATGTACCCTATTGCAAAAAATCTGGGGGGGGGGTGGAAATTCACTCTTGAATT
>NW_006199647.1:1229853-1244133 GCF_000334495.1 Tupaia belangeri chinensis
TGCAAAAAATCTGGGGGGGGGGGGGGAAATTCACTCTTAAATTCAACTTTAATAATGTTAGTGGCATAAAAAATATGGGAAAAGTAGTGGGGCTACCTCAGCATTCTCACAGTGCGTGTTCATGTTGGGTCCCAACCCAGTTTCACCTTATAAGATGGTCGTGCAGACTGTCGAGGTCACTGGGTGCTAGACAGCGTGCTCAGTGAGTCCAGAGGCTTATTGAGACGCACGAAGGTCACCACCACCGGGAAGGGTTACTGTGTGCATATCAACGTGTAGGGGACACAGGTGAAGGGGGGGGTCACAGTATAAAACACACAGCTCTTACTGATACACTAGGTTTATTGGCCCGGAATTCATATTTTGTACTTCAGGGGAAAATAGCTTGCATAATGTTTATATGTGTGTGTGTGTGTGTGTGTGTATCCCTCTTTTTCTTTAAAAGAAGAAAAGGTGGGGGAACATCAGACTTGTTTGAAAACATGCTTGTATAAGCGAAGAAAACCATGGGCCAGCAGGTGGTGTGATGGTTAAGGTGCTGGACTCCCACAAGGCCCACAGTGGTTTGAGTCCTGGACTGGTGGTTTGAAACTCACGCTGGGTGCATGTGGATGTATGTCTCAAATCCCGGGAAGACAATTTAGGAGAAGGAACTATGGCATGGCCATCTCTCCTGGGGGGTTATTTCTCACTTTCCCTCTCTCTGTCTTTTTCTGTGTCTCTCCAGCGAGTGCACTCACCCTATGGCAATGACCTAAAATACGTAAATAGTACATTTATTTCAAAGAAGAACCTAAGATTTACACAAAACAGTGTGAGTGCCATTTTGGGGAGTGAGATTTGGACGCATACTTCTTTATCTATCGCTAATACTTAAATGGTAGAGAAAAAGACAGCAGGGAACTGAAATGGAAACCCGCTCAGGGGTGGCAGGAAGGAGGGGCCCCAGCCTGCAGGGTTTGGAGATGGCTGCTCGTCCCTGAGCGGATTTCCTGCAGAGCAGGGCCTGTCTCCACGCCGATTCGGGGTCTGTTGTTCAGTGGGATGCCTGTGCTGGGTAATCTCCTTACCCAGAAGACCTCGCACCAAGGGCTAACGTGCTTAGTATTGCTCTTTGTTTCGCTGGTAAGCTTTTTCGTTATTCGGGGAATTAAAATCCTTTCCTCTTGAGCCCAATTAAATTTGTTAAGAGAAGGCCTCTGTGGAAAGGCCCTTCTTCGAGGGCTCCAAGTGGAAATGATTGTTCCGGAAACGTCTTTCCTCAGTCTCGGGAACAGGTCACAGTGAGGCTCAGGCACGGGCTATCTCGTTATCCCCCTCCAGGATGCTGGGGAGCGACGCGGGCAACAGTTCCAACTTGGGAAACGAGGACAGCTCTGCCTTTTCACAGACGGAGCACAACATCGTCGCGGCTTACCTCCTTACGGCGGGTAAGGGCAGTCAGCACGGATGGGTCCCTGCTCGGAGGTCGGACGAGGCCTCTGCAAGGAGGGCCACTGTTTCCAGCTCCGTGTCGTAGGTCAGTCCCCACAGGTTGCATGTCCCTCCGTGCCGGCTTGCTCCTGTGTGGAATGAGGACAGGAAGGCTGTGTTTCGGGGCTCTAGGGGGCAAGTACGAAGTAGGTGGCAATAAACGGAGGCACTGTTAGCGGTGGTGGATGCAGCGCTTATTCTGAGTTCTGATCAGTAGTGTGAGGACGCGCAGGTGGGGCTGAGAAAAGCAGCCTATCAGATGAATCCCTGCTTCATGAGAATCTTACCTGGTTACTACATCGTCACAGTGTCTTCATTGTGGGGCAGTGTGCACCGTGGGGAGAATGGGCACCTCATTTCCTGTCCGACGTGATTTTTACAGGTTTATCCTTTGTTGTAGACTTCAGCTAAAGATCAGAAAGTTCTGGAAAGAACAGCAAATCCTATAAAGAGCAGAGTGTGTCGTCCTTGAGGTGGGGCCGGAAGGCTCAGCTCCCTGTAGACTGCTGTGCTGGGAGATGCTGGAGCTCACCTCGTCCTTGGTATTTGGGAATCAGGCAGCGGGGCCTTCATGCTCTGCGCGCAGTTTCTGAGCTGGAAGGCGAGTGCGCTGCTGTCATAGTCGCCGTGAGGAGCAGAGGTGAACGACATGAGTCCCCCTCTGACCGGTTCTCGCTGCTTCTCCCCCGTACGCACGCATGCATTGAGATAAGGACCCGTTTGCAGGAAAGACGTGGTCGGAAATGACAGGAATTCTTTATCTTTTCAATGTAGACACTGAGTTGTGGTATTACACTGCTAATCAGTTTCTAACGTTCTGCTTGTGACAGTTTTAGAAGTGGTTGTCATAGCGGGCTCATGACTTTTGGGGTTGATGTTTAATGAAAGAATTTCGAACATATTCCAAAGAAGAGTGCGAAGTGTAGTAGATCCTTCCTACTTAGCTAACTTTTTACGATTGTTTAGCTTCTTCCTCATAACTCACGGTTACATTATTGCTATTTGTGCTGTAAAACAGTAGGCTGCCTAGAAAGCCGTGATGTATTTTTCTATGCAAAGATGAGCCATGGCTTTCCCAGTGACCCAGTAGGAACCCTCAGTTGATTTTGATCATTTTAAATGACACTTGAGTATCTCTCTAGGGTGAGCACTGGACAAGTTCCATATTTTTTTATTGTTTTTTTTTGTTGCAACAATAAGTGAAAACAATGTATTACCTAAGAGAAAAACCTCATTATCACAATTATATGGGAATACTTTGTATACAAGTTTTTGATTTAGATAGTATTTTTTTTTTTTTATGATCAAGAAAGAGCTATCCTTAAAAAATATGACTCCAGGCCAGCCAGGGCATGGTGATTAAGGTGGCTGATTAAGGTGGCTGGGTCATGCGTGGCCAGCTGCATGGTTCAAGTCACTGACCCACCGACTTGAGAAACACGTTGGGTGCATGTGTGTGTGTGTTCCGAGTACTGAGAGGTGAGTGGAGAAGGGGTTGCAGCGTGGTCACCCCCAGCCCCTGGGGCCTGACTTCTTGCTCTCCTCTCTTTCTTTTGTCTGTCTCTCTGGCAAGTGTGCAGCCCTGTAGCAAATTATGACATACATGGTTATAAAAGCAGCACACAAAGGAAATTTGCTAAGAAAACGTTCTACGTGATGACAAGGGAGAGTAATCTCACCGCAGATGGCGTCCTCCAAATGCTCGTGACCCTGTGTACAGACAGTGCGCCCCTACCCGAGTTAAGGAACTTACTTCGTAGTTTTACTTTCCCCGATAACACACATGAAGTAGTTTGTAGAGTTTAATACGCTCGTCTAACACACACACACACACACACACACACACACACACACACACCCTGCTCCGTAGTTACGGAGTTGCTGAACCCACGCCCTTTGGTTCTCAAGCCCTCTGTGGAATGACAAGGCTCAGTGTCCGCAGGAGGACCAGGGGATGTGTGGTCAGTGTGCGCGGTTGCTGGCTGAGCCAAGGGCAGCAGCTCTGACTCCGGCCCGTGTTGACATGTCTGCTCTTTAGGGCCTCCTCTTTTCGTCCTTTAGCAAAACCCACTTACACTCCCGAGTCGAGACCATGAGGGGCCGGGGCAGCCAAAGTGTGCACTTCATTCATCACCTTTACAAAGAGCAAATGTGGACTTTTCATTTTAGATTTTTATTTTTTGATGGGTAGAGGTTTTTGCTTAGGGCAGGCATGTGTGCTCACTGGAGAGAGAGAGAGAGACAGTGAGAGGGCAAGTGAGAAAGTACCCACACGGGATGGCCACGCTGCAGTCTCTTCTCTCCGCCTCTCCTCCTGGGATCCTGGGCACATACACATGGTGCCCAGCATGAATTTCAAGCCACTAGCTCTGGGACTTGAACTGTATTTGTCTGTGTGGAAGTCCAGTGACGTAACCACTACACCATCTGCTGGCTCCAGATTTTTTAAAAAAGATTTTTACCATAGGTATATGCATTTGCTGGAGAGACAGAGAGAAGGAAAGAGAGAAGTCATCCCCTGGGGGGATGGCCATACCATAATCCCTTCTCCTCCGTTCTGCTACCGGGATTTTGGGTATGCACGCGCACCCAGCATGTTTTCCAAGCTGAAGGGTCTGGGGCCTGAACTGCACAGCCCACCACGTGGGATTCATCCACTTTAACCTCCATGCTAGCTGGCTGGCTCCAGGCTTGAACTTTGGGGCTGACCTGGAAGGCACCGGCACCGGCCTTGGCACGTGTGGACCTGTGCGGACCCTGCAGAACACATGCCGATGTGCAAAGAAGGGCTCTGGGCAAGAGCTGGGCAAGGCCCACTCCGTAAAGCAGGGATGGAGGGCGGCCAGGAAGCGAGGGGTCTGCCAGAGAGGGTGGACGCAGCCTCTGAAGCCAAGGGGGCTGTCAGAGTGGAGGACCGTGGACGCCAGGTGCTGCTCGAAGTCAGGCTGGCAGGAGATAGGTCCCAGCTAGGCCCAGCTACTGAAGGGACAGGTGTTTCCTGCTCAGTGGGAGACCCCCACCACTAGGCCACAGTTACACCCACTGCGTGGAGGCAGCCACGTCGCAGCAAGCCCGCCCTGCCAGCTCATGGAGGGAACAGAGCAGGAGCCCGGCTGCAGCGCCAGAGGGTGCCAAAGGACGTTCTGGCCGAAGTGCCAAGCAGGTCGAAGCCCTTGCTTTGCTGGTACCTGCGTGCCGGTCCCTGGCCACCTTCTCCTTCTCTTTGACAAGAGGTGAGCATGGCCCGCCCTGGGGTTCTTGTCTGGATGTGACAGTTTGAAAAACGGCAGGGGCTCTTCCAGTAAATGAACTCCACTGGAGTTGCGGTGACTCTGAAGGTAAAGTTTAAGTAACCGTGCATCTGCTGTCACATTTGGAGTAAAAAGCTGCACGGTGTTTGTGTGTGTTTTCTCAGGTGTGATCAGCATTCTCAGCAACATCGTAGTGCTGGGCATCTTCGTTACGCACAAGGAGCTGCGGACACCCACAAACGCCATCATCATTAACCTGGCCTTTACGGATATCGGGGTCAGCAGCATCGGCTACCCCATGTCTGCTGCCTCCGATCTGCACGGAAGGTGGAAGTTCGGACATGCAGGCTGTCAGGTACGGGGACCTTTGAAACGGCAGACAATGGAATGTAAATCTAAATGTCTAAAAACATCCCAGGGGTCTAGATCAGGTAAGCCACGGTGGAACGAGATGAGGTGCTTCGTGGGAAGCCGCGTTGGAAGTGGCTGGGGGCGTGTCCTTTCACAGAGGTAAGATCACTAGGCACCATTACGTTTTCTGAATTACCCCAACGCAAAGGGAAGACCCACTAACAAAACAGCTAGTGAAGGGTGGCAGTTTGCATAGTTAAATCAAAATTTCTATGTCGCAGGTTAAAAAACACCGTTTTCATTTGAAGCAGTGAAGTACTTGCTGGATTGCAGTGTCTAAGGGAGTAGTTAGGCCACCGTGTTCCTTTTTTGCCTGTAGAAAGTCCTCCACGAGAACTGTTAAACGTGTTTGCTGTTCTTACCGACACGGAAATGAATTTCTATAAAGTTGCATTAGGATAGGAGGCAAATAGAACTTCTGGCCAATTTTTCTAACAGTTTACTGCCAGGTGGGCAGGAAAGTCATGACGTATTTTCCTATGCAAAGATGTGTCAGGACTTTCCAGACGGCCCAGCATCGGGAGCCGTACAGTTACAGAGAATCAAGTCGGGGTAGCAGCGAGTTGGACTCCCACGTGCGCAAACCCCGTTTCATCACGTCCTGACGGCCAGCGCTCCGTCCTCAGTCCGCCCGGCTCCCTGGGCAGACACAGCTGCAGGCCTAGAGAGCGCCCTGTCGGTCCCCCGCCCCATGGATGCTTTTCTCTCCCTGCACATGTGGGAGACCAAACCCGACACGCTCAGCTTTGTGTCCACGATGGCGCGTTTGCCTGTGCACTCTCGCGCCTGTTGGGTATCCGTGAGTGAGGCTGTCCATGCTGACATGTGCTGGGACGCCCAGCGGGATAGAGCTCACGGACAGCCCTGCCGGGCTTGTTCGTCTGTGCCCGGTACGTATGAGCATTTGTTCCCTATGGTTTTCTGCCACCACCAAGCTCCATGAATATGCAATGTGGGTGTCTCTAGCCGGGATGCCGGAGGAGCTGCTGGCTCGCAGCGAAGGCTAGGTGCCCCAGGGCTCTCTGCCCCTGACCTACGAGGACACCTGCCGGTCAGTGCTGCCCAGCACTGGCGGTCTTGGCGTGTGCATGCGTCTGGTTACTTACAGGGGTTGTCCTCTCCTGTGCACAAACATTCTGTAATGTAACAGGCTGTGCAGAGCCGGGCAGGCTATGCCGTTTCTCGGTTATTCTCTGCCCCCCGGGGAGCTGCCTGTCTTCAGAAAATGACTTTTCCACAGTTGTCATGCCCACCCCCACTCACCCTCTGTTTACAGAGCACATCACGTAGGGGCTTACCTGGAATCTGAAAAAGTCCTAGAGCTTATTTTAACTGACAAAATCTCAAAATGCTTTCTATAAATGCCTTTATTAAATATAATTGATGGGACCAGCAGTTGGTGCAGTGGCTATGTCGCTGGACTCCCACGTAGCCTACCGTGGTTCAAGTCCTGGACCCAGTGGCTTAAACTCATGCCGGGTGTGTGTGCCTGTGTGCACAAGATCCCGAGAGGAGAATGGAGGAGGAGGGATTGTGGTGTGGCCATCCCCCTGGGGGGTGATTTCTCGCTTTCTGTCTCTCTGTCTCTCTCTGTCTCTCCATCTCTCTTTCTGGCGAGTGCACATTCCCTATGGCAAAACCCTCCCCCATCAAATATATATAATTGATAAATGAAAGACGTATTAAAATAGATAATCATTTAATATATTTGAAACACATTCTAATGATGGGATAACGGTCTCAGTATTTCTCAGGAGGGCTTTAGAACGTGGATTCTTTCCATTTTGTTTTTCAGATTTACGCCGGCCTGAATATATTTTTCGGGATGGCGAGCATTGGGCTGCTCACGGTCGTGGCCGTGGACCGCTACCTGACCCTCTGCCGTCCTGCCGTAGGTACCGCCTTCCTTCAGCCTTCTCCACGGAGCCCTTTCTTGCCAAAGCTCTGCTTGAAACACATGCACTTGAAGTATGAAGTGAACGTGTTTATTAATACAATAGTTAATTCATGACCGTTTGTAATTGGGGTCAGCCTTTCTTCAATCCTGGCTCACAAGTGTGCATGGCTTCCTCTTGTTCTCAGAATAAGCCCAACTCCCTGGCGTGGCCTGCCAGCTACAGGGTCTGCCCGGCCCTGGCCAGGTCGGCCGGGCCACTCTTGCTTTGGGAACCGGCCCAACCCTTCCCCCCTTGGGCCCGGGTCTGTGCTGTTTCTGAGCCCTGGCAGCTCTTCTCACTCTTCTCCAGTGGTCGGCCCTTTGTATCTGCCAGCCTGAAGGTCCTGTGTGAAAATGCAAATTCACGAGCCAGGCTGCGCGAGAACTGGGTGTTCGCCAAGCACCTGCCCGACGATGTGGGTTCCTGGGAATGCCGGGCAGGGGCCAGCACCACCCAGCATGGCTCTCATGTCCCCTGTGTCAACAGGAAGAAGAATGGGCAGCAGCACCTACGCAGCCATGATCCTGGGGGCCTGGCTCAACGGCCTGTTCTGGGCTGCCATGCCCATTGCCGGATGGGCTGGCTATGCCCCGGATCCCACAGGGGCGACCTGCACCATAAACTGGAGGAAGAATGATGCGTAAGGGACATGCTCACACGTCACAGCCCTAGGCTGGTGAGGCAGAAGCCCTATCTCCACATCAGAGCTCAGCCAGTTCTCATGTGCAGTGTGGCTGAGACTCCTCGGAGCACGTGCTAGGTGTGCTGACGTCCTGGTGTGCAGTGCTGACGTCCTGGTGTGCGGTGCTGACGTCCTGGTGTGCAGAGCTGACGTCCTGGGTGTGCAGAGCTGATGTCCCGGGTGTGCAGAGCTGACGTCCTAGTGTGCAGAGCTGACGTCCTGGGTGTACAGTGCTGACGTCCCGGGTGTGCAGTGCTGACGTATGCCGAGGATCCTGGAGTGCAGAGCGGACGGCCTGGGTGTGCAGTGCTGACGTCCTAGTGTGCACAGCTGACGTCCTGGGTGTGCACAGCTGACGTCCTGGGTGTGCAGAGCTGATATCCCGGGTGTGCAGAGCTGACGTCCTAGTGTGCAGAGCTGACGTCCTAGTGTGCAGAGCTGACGTCCTAGTGTGCAGAGCTGACGTCCTAGTGTGCAGAGCTGACGTCCTAGTGTGCAGAGCTGACGTCCTAGTGTGCAGAGCTGACGTCCTAGTGTGCAGAGCTGACGTCCTGGTGTGCACAGCTGACATCCCGGGTGTGCGGTGCTGACATCCTGGGTATGCACAGCTGACGTCCCGGGTGTGCGGTGCTGACGTCCTGGTGTGCAGAGCTGACGTCCCGGGTGTGCGGTGCTGACGTCCTGGTGTGCAGAGCTGACGTCCCGGGTGTGCGGTGCTGACGTCCTGGTGTGCAGAGCTGACGTCCCGGGTGTGCGGTGCTGACGTCCTGGTGTGCAGAGCTGACGTCCCGGGTGTGCGGTGCTGACGTCCTGGTGTGCAGAGCTGACGTCCCGGGTGTGCGGTGCTGACGTCCTGGTGTGCAGAGCTGACGTCCCGGGTGTGCGGTGCTGACGTCCTGGTGTGCAGAGCTGACGTCCCGGGTGTGCGGTGCTGACGTCCTGGTGTGCAGAGCTGACGTCCCGGGTGTGCGGTGCTGACGTCCTGGTGTGCAGAGCTGACGTCCCGGGTGTGCGGTGCTGACGTCCTGGTGTGCAGAGCTGACGTCCCGGGTGTGCGGTGCTGACGTCCTGGTGTGCAGAGCTGACGTCCCGGGTGTGCGGTGCTGACGTCCTGGTGTGCAGAGCTGACGTCCCGGGTGTGCGGTGCTGACGTCCTGGTGTGCAGAGCTGACGTCCCGGGTGTGCGGTGCTGACGTCCTGGTGTGCAGAGCTGACGTCCCGGGTGTGCGGTGCTGACGTCCTGGTGTGCAGAGCTGACGTCCCGGGTGTGCGGTGCTGACGTCCTGGTGTGCAGAGCTGACGTCCCGGGTGTGCGGTGCTGACGTCCTGGTGTGCAGAGCTGACGTCCCGGGTGTGCGGTGCTGACGTCCTGGTGTGCAGAGCTGACGTCCCGGGTGTGCGGTGCTGACGTCCTGGTGTGCAGAGCTGACGTCCCGGGTGTGCGGTGCTGACGTCCTGGTGTGCAGAGCTGACGTCCCGGGTGTGCGGTGCTGACGTCCTGGTGTGCAGAGCTGACGTCCCGGGTGTGCGGTGCTGACGTCCTGGTGTGCAGAGCTGACGTCCCGGGTGTGCAGTGCTGACGTCCGGGTGTGCACAGCTGACGTCCCGGGTGTGCGGTGCTGACATCCTGGGTGTGCACAGCTGACGTCCCGGGTGTGCGGTGCTGACGTCCTGGTGTGCAGAGCTGACGTCCTGGGTGTGCAGAGCTGACGTCCTGGGTGTGCAGAGCTGACGTCCTGGGTGTGCAGAGCTGACGTCCTGGGTGTGCAGAGCTGACGTCCTGGGTGTGCAGAGCTGACGTCCTGGGTGTGCAGAGCTGACGTCCTGGGTGTGCAGAGCTGACGTCCTGGGTGTGCAGAGCTGACGTCCTGGGTGTGCAGAGCTGACGTCCTGGGTGTGCAGAGCTGACGTCCTGGGTGTGCAGAGCTGACGTCCTGGGTGTGCAGAGCTGACGTCCTGGGTGTGCAGAGCTGACGTCCTGGGTGTGCAGAGCTGACGTCCTGGGTGTGCAGAGCTGACGTCCTGGGTGTGCAGAGCTGACGTCCTGGGTGTGCAGAGCTGACGTCCTGGGTGTGCAGAGCTGACGTCCTGGGTGTGCAGAGCTGACGTCCTGGGTGTGCAGAGCTGACGTCCTGGGTGTGCAGAGCTGACGTCCTGGGTGTGCAGAGCTGACGTCCTGGGTGTGCAGAGCTGACGTCCTGGGTGTGCAGAGCTGACGTCCTGGGTGTGCAGAGCTGACGTCCTGGGTGTGCAGAGCTGACGTCCTGGGTGTGCAGAGCTGACGTCCTGGGTGTGCAGAGCTGACGTCCTGGGTGTGCAGAGCTGACGTCCTGGGTGTGCAGAGCTGACGTCCTGGGTGTGCAGAGCTGACGTCCTGGGTGTGCAGAGCTGACGTCCTGGGTGTGCAGAGCTGACGTCCTGGGTGTGCAGAGCTGACGTCCTGGGTGTGCAGAGCTGACGTCCTGGGTGTGCAGAGCTGACGTCCTGGGTGTGCAGAGCTGATGTCCTGGGGGTGCGGTGCTGATGTCTGAAGTGCTGGTCCCAGTGGTGAAACCCAGATGAAAATACAGCCTGTTTGCAACTACGTGCTGTTGGTACTTCATCCCTGACTCTGCCCCACCCTCCCTCTCCTTGCCCTCTCCTAAGGCAGCAGTGGGGTGACAGTCACCCTCCCCACATATGCACACCGCACAGGCAGGGCCGTGAGCGGGAAAAGGACAAGTGACTCCAGGTGGTGTCCCCGGCTCTCCCCGAGCCCTCTGGGGTTGAGTGCGTCTGGGAACTCCGCAGCCGGAGTGCCATCACAGCAGCGCGCCTGCGGGTCGGCTACAGCCTCTTCTGCAGGGAAAAGAGGATCGTTCAGTTCATTAAAGGAAGCAAGTGATGACTCAGAAAAGCAAACACTTTTCCAAATCTCAGACTAAATTCAGGTCTAAAGGTTTGTCTCTGCAGAGTCAAACCGAAACCATCTGAGCTCTAAGCTGGCAGTGTGTGCACCAGCTGTCCGGTGGCCGCGGTGCAGGAAGGCATCAGGTCTGCACGAGGGCACGTGGCCGTGGTCCAGCGAGCCACGCACAGGGACGGTCGGGCTGGCACCCGCCTGCAGGCCGCACTTTGCCGCCGCTGGTCTAAATGAACCGATCGTTGAAGACCCTTTGAAGCTACGTAGTGGCTCCTGGCCGCTGCAGTGTGACGCCGCAGGTACGGCCTTGCTCTGCCGCCCGGACCTCGGAGGGGTAGCCACGCGGCCCAGTCCTTCGTGTCCCTTGCAGGTCCTTTGTGTCCTACACGATGGCCGTTATTGCGGTGAATTTCGTGGTGCCCTTGACGGTGATGTCCTACTGCTACGTCCTTGTCGCTCGCGCCATCGCAGGGCACGCTGCCTCCAGCTGCTCTGAGCACCGCTGCCGAGACTGGTCGGAGCAGGTGGATGTCACCAAGGTGAGGAGCCAGAGCCCGCGGGGAGTGCCCGTGACCGGGCTTGTAGGCACACCGTCCGGAGTCCCAACCGCCACGGCCCCCCCGGCCATGCACCAGTTCCCCTTTAGGTGTTTGTCTCTGTATCTTTCTTTCTTTCATCTCAAGTTTATCAAGTTTTTTTCTTTTTTTTGGAGAGGATTTTGCGATAGGCTGCGTGCGCTCGCCAGACAGACAGAGAGAGACAGAGACAGAAAGTGAGAAATCACCCCCCAGGGGGGATGGCCACGCCGCAGTCCCTTCTCCTCCATTCTCCTCTCGGGATCTTGGGCACGCACACACACGTGCCTGGCGTGAGTTTTAAGCCACTGGGTCTGGGACGCGAACCGCAGACTACATGGGAGTCCAGCAACATAGCCATTACGCCAACTGCTGGTCCCACACCTTAAGTTTATCAAGTTTTTAGAGTGACAGAGAGAGACAGATCTAGCATCCTCACTAGGGCCGCCACTTGCGACCACCCCGACCTCAGTCAGGGCTGGATCGGACCACGGGCCAGCATGTGCAGGGCTTACTCAGCGAGGGCTCTGGATTTGAACTGGGAACCTTCCCAAGTGAGGTTGCTCACAGAGCATCCCACCCGTCTGGTGCTCCCTCATGAGTTCCACGTGCTGTGGCTATCCCCTTGGGGAGGGCTGTTGCTCTCACCTCCTGCGTCCTACCAAGGATGAGGGTTTATTTCCCTCGGCCGCCAGCCTCCCCCCCGCCCTGCACAGGTCTGCCATCGGGCAGCCACCTTAGCAGCACTAGGTGAGATCAGGGGGCGTTCTCCCTCCACCTGGAGTGTTCGAACCCCCCACAGACCTGGTCCGCTCCCTTCTCTTCTCTGAGCATCCCTCCTGGGCCTGCAGACCTCCTCAGTGGTTCAGGATGGCTCCGGAAGCCGCGTGGCCAGCGCCCTGCCCCACGCTGGCCGGATCCCACTCTCCGGACTGCATCCCCCCCTCCTCCCCTCCCTCTGATCTGACGGAGCGTTCCACGAGGTTCCCGCGGTCACGAGGGGGGAGATTCCGACTCTGCGGGCCTGCACATGTCTGAGTTCTGCACTGTAGGGCCTGGGGCCTGACTGGAGTTCCAGGTGAGAAGTGATGGTCACAGGATGGCGAAGGCCCTGCTCTGCGGTGTCGGGCTCCGGGCGGATCGCAGAGGCTCTGCGGGCTCTGCACGCCATGTGGATGTGCTCGGGGGTCTGCTCATCCTGGGCAGGGTACTTGGCGAGTACCTTCAGGCGACGCCCGAGGCCTTTCCTTCCGGAAGACTCCTGGTGTTTCTCCAGTGATTCTGGATTCCGTTTTATGTCTTTTTAGTCCTTTTCCCCATCATTTTAGTGGGCAAGCAGGAGGAAGCAGTGGGAAAAGTGTAAGTTTTTCAGTTTAACAAGACACAAGGGGGCTCTGCACACAGCCCTCTGCACTGCCGTGACCTTTGGCCGCCCTGACGGCCGTGCCGACCCACCGGGCTCAAGATAGAATTATGCTCATTTCCAGATTGAAGTGTGGGGAGAAGGTTTTTCAGACTGACAGAAAAATCGCAGCGTGGGGGACAGTCGCAGTCCACGTCACAGTTGGGGAGGAAGGCCGGTGGCATTCCCGTCTTTCATCAAAGCTCGCGTGTGTGCCTCTCCCAGCACGCCATAGCAGGAGGCCAGCCGCTGGGTGTGTGCAGTGTGTACGAGAGCAGCAGGCCAGCGGGCGGCGTGGTGGTTACGCTACTGGACCCCCACACGGCCAGCCATGGCTGGAGTCCTGGACCGGTGGCTTTAAACTCACACTGGCTGCGTGTGCATGCACGCCCAAGATCCCAGGAGAAGAATAAAGGAGGAGAAACTGTGGCATGGCCTTCCCCCACAGGCATGGTTTCTCACGTTCCCTCTCACTGTCTGGCAAGCAGATGAGTCCTAAGGCAAAAACCTCTTAAAAAAAAAAAAAGCCATGCAGGCACTGGCCAGGCACCCACTCCACAAACTCTTGTTATCAAAGCGATTCAGGGGCCTTGGCAGACAGTGCGAGGGCCAGAGCTCAGCCATCCGCCTCTGTCCTCAACAGCGCAAACGGACCCAAGTCCCGATCTAGGCCATCGGGCATTTCTAGACACATTCGCTGTGCCAGTGCTCAGTGTGGCCTGGGCCTCTCCACTTCGTTTGCAGATGTCCGTGGTCATGATCCTCATGTTCCTGGTGGCCTGGTCCCCCTATTCCATCGTGTGCCTGTGGGCGTCCTTCGGTGACCCGCAGAGGATTCCTCCCGCGATGGCCGTCGTGGCCCCACTGTTTGCAAAGTCCTCTACGTTCTACAACCCATGCATCTATGTGCTCGCTAATAAGAAGTAAGTGCTGCCTACAGTGCTTCTGCAAGAGCAGACAGAGTGTCAGCAGGCAGCGGGCGGGCCCGCGCTGGCATGGCGGTTAAGGCACTAGACTCCCACACGGGCAATGGTGGTTTGAGTCCTGGACAATCACACCAGGCATGTGTGTGTGTGTGTGTGTGTGTGTGTCCAAAAACCTAGGAAGAGAGCGGAGAAGGGACTGGGTGTGTCTATTCCCGGGGGCAGGGGGTGTTTCTCACTTCCCCTCTCACCGTCTCTTTCTCTGTATCTCTGGTGAGTGTACCAGTCCTATAGCAAAAAAACCCTGAAATAAGTAAATAATAAATAATGACTTAAACGGCAGTGGGCAGTATTCCAAGCCTGTCAAGGCAGACGTGCGGTGCTCACACCAGCCCAGGGTGAAGCGGCCCGGCTCACACAGCTGGGACAGGATCTGGGACTGCGAATGTCCAGGGCTCCTGCTCTGAGGCCCTCCCCACAGGACGGCAGGATGGCAGGATGCCCCGCACAGCCCAGGGCCCCGCTCAGCCCAGGGCCCCGCTCAGCCCAGGGCCCAGCCCCACCCGCCAAGTGTGCTCAGACGCTCTACTCAGATGCGGGGGAGCGCCGCGTTGTCGATGTCCTCTCTCCCAGCTGCACGGATGGTGATTTCCAGGGACAGTGGCTCTGTCACCGGAGTGCACAGAGCCGTGTGGCTTCGTCAGTGCTGGCTGGGGTGGACTAC
>NW_006199647.1:1244148-1247611 GCF_000334495.1 Tupaia belangeri chinensis
GCAGGAGAAGAGCCCACTGCTAACAGCACTCCCATGACACCACCCCCACCCCAAGTCTCTCAGCAAAGAGGTCTGTTCTTGACTCCTCGGTAAAGTTTAGGTGGTTTCTTTTGCTGTCGCTGCTAGAAAGATGTCGAGCCCGTCTGCTGGGCTGAGATACCTGCCCGGACGGTCTCGTAGGGCTGGGTAGTTGCCCCTGGAATGCCCGTCCGCTTCTCTTTCGCTGTGAGCTCACACCCTTCCTGGGGAGGAGTGGCTTCCCTGCAGCTCTGCAAGGAGGCTCAGGATCGAGCATCCACTTGACAAGAATGAAGAACACGCTACTTTATTATTTATTTATTTATTTCATGCATGCACACACTGGAGAGAGAGGTGGCGGGAGGGGAGAGAGAGGGAGAGAGAGGGAGAACGACTCACCCTGGGTGCTCTCCCCTTGCCCAGCCTGCCAGCTCCCGGGAGTTCCGGGCACCTGGGAGTCTGCCCACGTGTTTTCAGCTGGAGCCGGGATCGGGCCCGCACGATCACAGGCCTTCCAGCCTTGCTGACACCCGAGCCCGTGCTGTGCCAGGATGACTGGGCCCCCATTTCCAAGGCAGAGTCTGCTCCTCGTTCTCTTTGGAAGCTCCCTAATCTCCACTGGCGTGTGCTCGGAACAGATCATGAAATGCAGTCAGTCTGAGTAAATAACTCATTACCCGACATCGGAGGGCCCTTTAAAACACACGGAGTGGCTGACTGTTGTTAAATGTCCTCAGTCTTATAATCAATGAGGCAAAGCTGGCCCTCACCCACCCACACCCAGGCGGGTAGAAGGATCCTCTGCGGAGCTGGTAATGGTGGGAGGCTGTCTGGGGTGTCTGCTGCAGCAGTGGCACTTTAGCCACAGCAGGGAAGGCTTTAGCAGCTTCGGCTCCTCAGAGGGTAACGCCAGTTTCTCTTTTATCGTAGGTTTCGGAAGGCGATGTGTGCCATGTTCAAGTGTCAGACTCACCAAGCAATGTCCGTGACGAGTGTCCTACCAATGGCGAGCTCTCCACGCCCGTTGGCTCCTGCGAGGGTCTGAAAGAGCAGAGAAGCGCGTGCTCTTGGACACCTGCTCTGCCGCGCAGTGCTTTGTCTTCGCTCTCAGTACGAGCCCGCTTAGTCTAACGCCACACGAGGAAGTGGCGCCGGGGCTCTCGGTCTGCGCTGGCTGCCGGTGCCTCTCCTCCCTCCACGGCGGCTCTCGGCTCATCTCCCGCCCCGGCCCTCTTCCTCCGCTGGGCAGCCATTGCTGTGCCAGGCCCTGAGCTTGCCTGGCCCTCTGCTAGACCAGAAGTGGCCGCTGACGCCGTGTGGGGCACGGTAACAGTGACAGTATCCGGCCCTCTTAGCGAGTGCTCACAGAAATATTGCTGCGTGGTCCCCACCAGAAAGGAAAGCATGTTTGGCATTTTGAAAATTTGAAATTGCAAATCAATTTTTAACTTATGCTATTTAATAAAAATAATAAAATAGGGACCAGCAGTTGGCATAATGGCTATGTTGCTGGACTCTCATGTAGTTGACCATGGTTTGAGTCCCAGACTCGGTGGCTTAAGCTCACACTGGGCGTGTGTGCGTGCGTGCCCAAGATCCCGAGAGGAGAATGGAGGAGAAGGGATTGCGGCGTGGCCATCCCCCCTGGGGGGTGATTTCTCACTTTCTGTCTCTGTCTCTCTCTGGCTTTCTGGTGAGCACATGCGCCCTATAGCGATAGCGTAAACCCCCCCACCCCGAAAGAAAAAGATGAAATAAACTGGATGTTAGACACTGCTGCGCCTGAACTGCACGCCATCGTCACAGGGTTATACAGTGACGGACTCTCCGCACATTGTCGCGTACTCTGCCACGCTGGTGACCATCTTTCTGCAAATGTACCCCCATCGTTTACTACTAGAATGACGTCCAGTCAGAAGGGGAATTCCTTAGGGCTGTCCTGTGCTATGTCCTGGGCACATGGACTGTGCTGTCTAGCACACAGTAGGTGCTCAACAACCATTTAGGAAGGTTGAAGGCGTTCACAGACTCACATACTTGTTTTTTTTAGAGAGATTTTTGCAGTTAGGGTGCATGCACCCACCAGAGACGGACAGTCAGAAAGTGAGAACTCACCTCCCACAGGGGGTGGCCAAGCCTCAGTCCCTTTTCCTCCATTCTCTTGGGATTTCGGGCATGCACACTCACGTGCCTGGCGTGAGTTTTAAACTTCCAGGTCTGGGACTCAAACTGCGGTTGACTATGTGGGAGTCCGGCGACGTAACCGTTACACCATCTGTTCATTCTGGACGCACATACTTGTCATTTTTAACAACCATGAACACCTTGCTTAGATATGGACGTTGAAGTGGCTCCCAACTCCTAGCTTCGTGGCTATCCTACCAGAAACGCACTGGTACAAATACACCTTCCACTGCGAGAGGCTACTCCGTCAGGCTGTGTGAGAGGCCGCGAGGCCGCGGGGTACAGGGGCGCTCCCCGCTGTGTGCAGCCGTGCCCTCCTCCTAGGGCGAACGTCGACTCAGTCCAACTTCACCCTGTCTTGCGTGTCTAACTGCTAGTGAGGCTGGCTGTCTTTGCACGCTGAGTTTCTTACCTCTAGTCTTTTATAAGCCGACTCCGGCACCTCTGATGGCCTGTTAGGTAAAACTCGGGCTCAGTTCCGTATGTCCAGTTCTCTACGCCGTGAGGCGCTCACCTGCGCTCCCATAGTAGGCCCTACAACGAGTGCTTCAAAACACGGTTGCCACCCCCACATCTGCAGCTCAAACCCTCCAGGGCCTGGGAGCGCAGACCCCTCTGCTGGCTTTTCGAGACCCTCTGCAACATGGCCCCAGAGGGACTTTCAGCTTCTTGTCTCCCCCGTGGCTGAACAGAACGCCCAGTGTCTCAGAGACCAGAGCGCCTGGCCACGAGCAATTTGCTCGTCCTGTCCCCAAAGCTGAGGCGGCACCATGGCGCGTGCCCGGTGGTGCCACTGAAAGGTGGGGGCGGTGTCTGTAATGCTATCTAGAAAATGAGGTGCAAGGCCTTGGGCTGGTCCGGCTCCGGGAAGGGGCCTCCCCGCCCAGTGAGAGGGACTGCGGCGAGGCGGGCAGACCGTGGACCCCGATGGGGTCAGGCAGGCCCGGAAGCCCTGGTGCTGGCCACGCAGCTCCCTCGTGCCCTCAGAGCGCTGGCTTCTCAGGTTTTACCTTCAGCTTTCTCTGCTCAGTTTGGCATGTCTTGTCTGCATCGGCCACAATGCCCAGGAAGCGAGTGACGCAGAGGCCCTGCCTGCTACCTGCCGGCCTGCGTCCTCCCCTGCGTCTGCCTTCCGTGCTGCCGACCGGGGACCTCAGCTGTTCTGAAACCGCCTCTCCTGGGTCAAGCATCTCTGGCTCCCGGGCGACTCCTGACCTACTTTTCCTGAAGCACAGCTGTCCACGATTCTGTACTGTCACCG
>NW_006199647.1:1248244-1263147 GCF_000334495.1 Tupaia belangeri chinensis
CCGCCTCTCCTGGGTCAAGCATCTCTGGCTCCCGGGCGACTCCTGACCTACTTTTCCTGAAGCACAGCTGTCCACGATCCTGTACTGTCACCGCAGCCAGCCCCGGGCCTCTCTGCCCTGCCGGCCCTGCCCCAACTCCCCTGCCTGACACTAGCCGTCAGGGGCCCCGCAGGCCTCCCGCTGCCACTCCTGCCCAGGCCAAGCTCTGTGAGGGGACCTAAGGGTTCCACCGTCACCGCAGCTCACCTCTCCAGCTTCCTCCCCCAGTAAACTTCCTAGGCCTTAGTGACAGGAAGGGCCTGCTCTCTGCAGGTAACACTGTCTGTTCTGTCCTGTGGTCCCACCATTCTGCCTCTGGGCGCTCTTCTTCCTGACTCTTCCGTAGGGGGACATGCAGCCCAGGTACCACTGACGTCCTGTGGTGTGTGTGTCCCCTCCTGTGGCCTCAGTTCTGTGTTCGCTTGTGCAGCCACTATGCCTCGGCCGCCTCTGGAGCCCCACACGCGGCCACGTGGCAGAGTAGGTGTTCAGCAAACGCCGGGCAACATGACTGGGCACCATCCGGTCGGTCGATGTTCATTTCGACTGGACACGGCTTTCTAGACTCTGTTGTTTCCATGTGAGTTCTGTTAGTTTGAAGTAATATCAATATTTGACATAATATTCTTATTTGTGTAGAATTGGTTTTCCTTTTTAAAAGGTTTTGGTTTCAAAGTTGATGGCTGGAGCCATCCAGGAGAATGAGATGATGTGCACCTGTCACGTAGGCCTGACCGTTTCTGTGGTTCTCCACACCCCAACCCCCCTCGGGATCTGGGGCACGCACGCACACATGCCTGGCATGAGTTCCAAGTCCCTGCGTCCAGGGCTCGCACCGAGGTCAGTGTGTGGGAGTCCAGTGCTTAGTCACCGCCACCTGCTGGCCCCAGGGCTACTCGCCTTTAGTGGCCTGCAGTGTGTGACAAATCGGTAAGTCTGTTTTCCTTAGAGCTTATGTCTTGCCCTTCTAGTTTTATTTTTATTCTTTTTAAAAAATATTTTATTTAACTTTATTTATTTTAATTTGACCAGAGAGGGAGAGAGAGAGAGAGAGAGAGAGTGAGAAAGCAAGCTGTCAGGTCCAGGACTCGAACCATGGTTGGCCATGTGGGAGTCTAGCACCCTTATCCACCACACCACCTGCCGGCCCTTTTATTCGTTTTTAGATAGTGCCTTGCTGGGTCAGGATTCTCTGCCTCAGTCTCCCAGCTGGGATCACACACGAATGACCATGCCGTCCTTCCAGGGCTGACCCACGAGCAGTGTCTCAGTGGTAAGATCACATCTTGGCCTGCTTTTTTTTTTCTTTCTTTCTTTTTTTTTTTTTTTTTTTTGAGAGGTTTTTGCTATAGAGCACATATGCTCACCAGAAAAAGAGAAGCAGAGAAACAGAGAGACAGAAAGTGAGAAATCACCCCCAGGGGGGATGGCCACACCGCAATCCCTTCCCCTCCATTCTCCTCTTGGTATCTTGGGCACGCATGCACATGCGCCCAGCGTGAGTTTAAGCCACTGGGTCTGGGATTTGAACTGTGGTCGACTGCATGGGAGTCCAGAGATGTAGCTATTACGTCAACTGCTGATCTTGGCCTGCTTTGTTTTTAAAGCTAAGTTTTGTAAAATAGATATAGATGCTGGAAAGAGGCCAGCAACAATTCTGAAACATAATGTTGGGGCCGGCAGGTGGCGTGGTGGTTAAGGGCACTGGATTCCCACATGGCCGACCACGGTTTGAGTTCCGGGCCTGGCAGGCTGCCCTTTTCCTAATAATTCTTAAACAATTCACTTTCTCTCTCTCTCATTCTGTCCTTCTCTGGTCAAATTAAAACAATAAATTTAAATAAAATAATTCTTAAACAATTCACTTTCTCTCTCTCTCATTCTGTCCTTCTCTGGTCAAATTAAAACAATAAATTTAAATAAGATAATTCTTAAACAATGTACAATGTCACGCTGTGTAAACAGCATACAGAACTTGCTGGTCTCTGCAGTGGCCGAGTCATTTTAAACAGCATGCATCTTTTCCAGCTGTAGTGGCAGTTCCGTCCCAGGGAAGGGACCGGCTAGGCTTTCATTGCGAACCTGACGTGGGCAGCTATGGACACTGTTTGGACACATGTCGGCGTTCCTTTTCTGGAGAGCGTGTCACTTTGCAGAAATCACAGCCATCGGCTGGGGGACTGCGCCCCTGAGAGACACACTTGGAGGTCAGGTGATTCCGGGTACTGGCTAATCCTTCGTAATCCGCAGCCACCAAGCCGCCGTGCGCACTCCCAGCGACCGCTCTGACCGCTCAGGACCTGACTGGCCTGCTCGTCCGGTGCCCTCCACGGAGCCATGCGTCTGCTTGCACGCCTGAGCATCACGCTGGGCCTGCTGGGAGCGGCAGGCTGTTCGTGTCCGTCCCAGTGCACCTGCGACTACGCCGGCAGCAGCGACGACACGGGCTCGAGGTATGGGTCTCCTGGGTCCCCGTATCCCACCAGGGCCCCACAGACAGCTTGACTGAGCACTGTTGGAACCCGGAGACGAGAGGTTTACTCTGCAGAAACTTTAATTGAATTGCCATAATGGCGCCAACTCCTTCACTGGTTTGCATCGAGCAGTTTAACTGTACAAGTCTCTCAAGTTAATGAAGGCTTCCAAACATGAGCTGGGTCACAAAAATATTCACTGCATCCGTATTCACAAAATGCCCCTTTCAGTGTGTGGCCAGCTCAGCTCTGACCGTAGGGAGCGAAGAGGGTAGCTCGAGCGGGTGCCATTTGCCGTCGGGGTTTTCGGTTTCCTCCGAGGATTGCCCACCCAGCTGCCTGTGGGAACGGGGGTCATGAGGGTGCAATCCAATGCTTCAAAATTAGGCATTTTCATTCTGAGCTAATGGAATTTACAAAGTAAAGAAGTTAGAAAAATATGGTCAGTTCCGGACATCGCCGGACCTCATAGGCCTCTTGGAGGTCATGCCACCTCTCGGGCCTGTCCTGGTGAGGTGAGAGCAGGTGGCTGTGACCTTACAGAGCCCCTGAGCAAGTGACATGCAAATCAGAGCTCTGCTAACTAAACTGCAGGCGACCTCGGATTTCCTTTCTATTTTTTAATAACAAAATCAGTTTATTTGTGACTTGGTTGAAGTAAACAGTGAGTCTCTTAAACAAGGACATTTGTTAAAAGAATCTGTCTTACAACTTTCGATGAATAAGTAGTGATAATGAAAACATTTGTGAATAGTTTGTCTTGTTCAATGAGTGTCATTCAACTGATTTTTGGTTTCTTTTGAGATTTTCTCAACAAGAACATGAGCACACCAAAGAGCTGCTCACCCAGGGGTGATCGGGGTGATGACCGGCCAGAGCACACCCCCGGGTATTTACTTCCTGAAAGGAGAGAGCACCGTTCTTGGGCCTCCCTCCCCCAAGCCCTGCTGCCCGTCAGGAGCTTGGGCACACGCAGCCCGTGAGGCTGATGTGGGGCTCGAACCTGCAGCCGTCCTGCGGTGTCTCCGGCTCACACGGCCCCACCCCACTGCCTGTGCCAGCTCAGTGAGGCCAGACCAGGGCGCTGAGAAAACTGCCACAGCGCTGTTCTCTGTGCAGGCCCTGATGTTCTGATTGTGATCTTAGTTTTGCCAGAGGGCAGGGGCACAGCTCAGAGAGACAGAGAGAGAAGGAAAGCCAGAAATCAGCCCCGTGGGGCGGGGTCACATCTGAATCCCTTCCCCTCCTTTTGGAAATGTGGGCACCCACACTCAGCACACACACACTCAGCATGCACCCTCACCCAGCACGCACACTCAGCATGCACACACACCCAGCATGCATACTCAGCATGCACACTCACCCAGCATGCACACTCACTATGCACACTCAGCATGCACACTCACCCAGCACTTTCACTCACCCAGCATGCACATTCAGCATGCACACTCACCCAGCATGCACATTCAGCATGCATACTCACCCAGCACACACACTCAGCACACACACTTGGCATGCACACTCACCTAGCATGCACACTCAGCATGCACACTCACCCTGCACGCTCACCCAGCATGCACACTCAGCATGCACACACACCCAGCATGCACACTCAGCATTTACACTCACCCAGCATGCACACTCACTATGCACACTCAGCATGCACACTCACCCAGCATGCACACTCAGCATGCACACTCACCCAGCATGCACATTCAGCATGCGTACTCACCCAGCACACACACTCAGCACACACACTTGGCATGCACACTCACCCAGCGTGCACACTCAGCATGCACACTCACCCAGCATGCACACTCAGCATTTACACTCACCCAGCACGCACACTCACCATGCACACTCACCCAGCATGCACACTCAGCATTTACACTCACCCAGCACGCACACTCACCATGCACACTCAGCAGGCACACTCACCCAGCACGCACACTCACCCAGCACGCACACTCACCATGCACACTCAGCAGGTACACTCACCCAGCACGCACACTCACCCAGCACGCACATGCTCTCAGCAGGCTTCTCAGGCTCTCCGTCTAGAACTTGAACCGCAGGGTTGGCCATTGTGGGATTCAGCTGCCTTAGTCACGAGGCCACTGGCTGACCATGGTGGCCCGATCATTGATGAATTTTCTAAAAATCACAGAATATTATGCCTGGCGAGAATTCAAGAAACAATCCAGACCAGGCCCTGTCATTCTATCACTGAAAAGCTAAATGGAGACCACCTGGCTTGTCCTCCGCCGGGAAGGGTTTATGGACTGAGCGATGAAGAGGCCAGGTCCTCCAGGTCTGGGGTTCCTGTCCGCACCCTAGTGTGGATGCTTGAGTGAGGAGAAACCGCTGGTTTTGGCTAAGGAGCACCAATACTGGGTACAGGGCAGAGGTGGAGAGAGCTCTGGACGTGCCCCTGGTCTCCTGGAGGAGAAGACAGGGAGGCAGTTGGGTGGCATGGTGCGAGCTTCTCACCTCTCCCTGTGCTCACGGGCCTGATGCATGGACACGCATGTTTACAGAGCGGCCTTTCACTGTTATTAGCTCTAAATGTTATTAGTGTTAGAATGCACGCGATGCTTTGCAGGTGAGTCAATGATGGGAGACAAACAGGTGCTTTTTCAGTTCAGATTCCTCGTATCGGGCTCCCTGTGTGGAGGGGCTTGTTTCCTTGCCTGTTTCTCACATGCCAGCAAACAAGCCCACGGCGATACCTGCTCAGGGTCACCTGAGGTGCTGGAAGGTACACCCGCAGTTCCTGGTGACTCCTGGGGAAGCGAGGCACAGGTCACCCTGTCAGGGCAGAGCTCCACTGTAAACAGCTAGTGTGAGTGTTTGCTTTTCTTCCTGTAAAGTGATCCTCTTAACAAAATGTATACTTTTAGCAGGGGATTCCTTAAAGTGGGCCATTTCCTGGAGCAGTGCCCTGTGGAGCTGGCCAGCAGGGAGTCTGAAAGGTGGCTCTAGGGGCCACTGCGGTGGTTAAGGCACTGGACGTCCACATGGTTGATGGAGGCTTGAGTCCTGGACCCAGTGGCTTGAAACTCACACCGGGCGCTTGTGTGCGTGCCCAGTCCTGAGAGGGGAATGGAGAAGGGGCCATTGCCCGCTGGGGGGTGACTTCCCACCTCCCCTCTTTGTGTATCTGTCTCTCTCTCTCTGGCAAGCAGATGTACCCTATGGGGGGAAAAAGTGGCCCTGTGACCCAGCAGCTGGGAACCTCGGGAAGTTGTCAATGCTGATGGGCCTTGGTTAGTTCAGGTGTGAAACTGAGGTTGTTGGAAACAGCGTCACACACCTGGAGGGTGCTTATTACAAGCCAGGGTGGTGTCACGGCTTGGGTCTGCTCCAGTCCATCCCAGCTGTGTCACATGGGAACAGGAGGCTGGGAGACTGATGAGGGACTTCCATGGCCCCAGAGCGGGTGGCGGGGATTACCTGGGGTGGAGGTCGGGCTGCCTCCAGAGCGGGCTGTCACCTGTCACCAGCACTGGCCTGTCAGGGTTGCTGAGGTGACAACACGTGGTGATGGGCATGCCCTGGCTGCACTGGTCCTGCACGGAACGAGCACGCCCCAAACGCCCTTTCATGAGTTTAGGCCCATGGCAGCTGCTGCTGTGTCGCCAGCGTCAGACAGGCCGTGTGTGGGGCGCTGGCCAGACCGCGCGGCACTCGTGGGCACTAGCAGGGGGGCGACCACTATCCATGCTTCAAGTAAGGGCTGTCTGCAGAGGCTTGGAGAGGGGTCTCCTTGCTCGGTTGTCTCTAGGTCAGTGCTGTGCAGTGACCTGGACATGAGTGAGGTCCCCACCAACCTCCCCGTGGACACTGTGAAGCTCCGCATCGAGAAGACGGTGACGCGCAGCATCCCAGCCGAGGCCTTCTACTACCTGACGGAGCTGCGGTCCCTCTGGGTGGCGTACAACGCCGTGGCCAGCGTGCACCCCCGCGGCTTCTACTACCTGCGGCGTCTGCACGAGCTGCGCCTGGGGGGCAATTCTCTGGCTGCCTTCCCGTGGGCATCCCTGCTGGACACCCCCCTCCTGCGGACCCTGGATCTGCACAACAACAGGCTTGCCAGCGTGCCCGCCGAGGCGGTGCAGTACCTGAGGAATCTCACCTATCTGGACCTGTCGAGCAACAGGCTGACCTCGCTGCCGCCTGACTTCCTGGATGGCTGGCCCCACTTGGGGCCGGCTCCTTCCCAAAACCTGGACCTTTCACCGAGAAGAATTGTCCTCGGTAAGTGCACACGCCTCCGGGCTTCGCACTTAGAGTGCTCTGCTCTGCGCAGATTAAACGTTATCCGGTCTTTCCAAGGTTTTGGGATTCGCTTTCTTGCACTTTTAACCTGCCTGCCCGTGTCAGGGGTGCTGGCTGTGTGCGTGGTGACATTACCTTGAACACACAGGAGCCTGGGCTGGCCCAGAGCCTAGTGGTTAGGGGAGTCAGATCCCACATGGCCGACCGTGGGTTGGAATCCTGGCCCCAACTGCTCGAAAATGTGTGTGTGCGCGTGCGTGTGTGTGTGTGTGTGTGTGCGCGTGCGTGTGTGGGGGTGTGTGTGCATGTGCGTGTGTGTGTGTGTGCACGTGCGTGTGTGGGTGTGTGTGTGCACGTGTGTGTGTGGGTGTGTGTGTGCATGTGCGTGCCCAAATGCTGGCAGGAGGGGGATGGAGGAAGAAGTACAGTGCAACCGTGCCCCTGGGGTCGAGGGTGCTCTCCTGCTGTCTCCCTGGGAAGCCCACGGGTCCTCTGGCAATCAGGGGAGAAACGCAAGGTCTGGGGCTGCGTGTAAAGCATTGCCCATAACGACATCAAAACGTGCAGAGTCAGGGTTTCAAATACACTGGCCGTGCCCGTAGGTTAGGGTGGTTGGAGCCCCACGTGGCTAACGGCAGTTCAAGTCTCAGACCTGGTGGCTTGAAAATCACACTGGGTGAGTGTGTGTGTGCCCGGAGTCCTGGGAGGGGAATGGAGGACGAGGGATTGGGGCATGGCCACCTGCCTGGGGTGGTTTCTCACTTCCCCTCTATGTCTGTCTCTCTCCCAGAGCGCATGCCCCATGGCAAACCTAAATACTGATGATGGTGCACTGGCTGCTAACCGTCCTCTTTGGGTGGTGGGACCCTTTTCATTTCCCTCTGTTTCTGGAATGGCCTGTAACCAGCACGCATTACCTCTATAATGGAAATGCTAACCCCAGCAACGCAGAGAGCCACGGCGGCAGAGCGGTCTGTGGTCACGAGCGGGAAAGAAGCTCTGCCCCAGAGGACGGTCGGCGCGTGTGGCGATGCGGAACTTCCTCTGGAGCACAGACGCGGCGCGCCTGCTCAGCTTCGCTCGTGGGTCCGCGATGAGGAGAAGGCAGCATGCTACGTTTCATCCTCTAGAAAGTGAGGAGGCGAGGCCGTGCTTTTGGACCGCCGCCTCTGCCGCAGCTCAGCGGGCGGCGAGTCTGACGGCCCTCTCTGCCTCTCCGCTGTGCCAGCCACGCCTGGGTCCTGCCATGGCATCAGGGCACACCGTCCGAGGACGGGAGGAGCTCCCGTTGACGGTGGCGAGTGTCTTTGCAGGGCTCCTGTCGCCTGTGTGCTGTGCCACGTTGTCCCCGTGTCACAGGTGACGAAATGCGGCAGTAGGTAAGCACTCGCCCGATTCACTAGCCGCACAGAGGAGGAGCTGGTTTGAACACAGGCGTCTCTTTGTAATGCCGGGCGTGGAACAGCACCAGAGCTGTGTCCCTCACATAGGCATTACTTTACCGATCTCCCTAAATTACACATCTATTTCATAAAAAAGAATTTGGGGAGAAACTTTTCAATCACCCTCTTTCTTCCGCATGAATAAAAAGATCAACTTAGTAACATTGTCTTTTAATCATCCACAAAAACATACAGTGTCCTGCAAGTGAGCACCTACGTGAGATTTCCGATTTGCAGCACAGGTAGATGTCCACGGCCTCTTTCTCAAGGCCAGGTAAATATTTACACAGGCAGCTGCTGTAAGGCCTGACGTGCTTATCTCGGAGGGAAAAGCCTCAGAGGGCAAGCGCGCAACATGCTCCTCTGAGCACTTTCCACGGGTACCTAGATTCACTCCACGGTCAACACGGACCCTTCTATTCGAATGGAGCTTGTCTGGCAGGCAGTGGTGGCCTGAGCGTTCTCAAGGAAGTTTTGGAAATGGCGTGAGTTTACTTCAACAAACACACACCAACCTCTCCTTAAGTCCCGGCCTCCGCAGGCATGCAGGGAAAACCCACCCTCGGGGGCTCCTCGAGGGCCCGCGTGTCCTCAGCCCTGACAGCAGCCCATGAGGCGGGCCTGCAGCGCTCAGCACCTTTGTCGGACGTTTGTCGGATGTCACCCTCCGCTCACTCCGAGGCGTGGAAACTGTTACTTCTTGAAAGGGATAGAGCGGAGTTCCCGCGAGAAGAGCTACATAAAGGATATTAGTGCGGGCGACTGAGGTGGCGGCACGCCGCCGGGGGGCACAGAGCAAGTCACGGTTTAACTTCAGAGCTCTCGTACCTTGTCCCCGGGAGAAAGACACTCGATGATGGTCAGTGCTTGGATGGTTATTTATTTTTTATTTATTTTGTTTTTAGAGAGATTTTTGCTATCGGAACATGTGTTTGATGGAGAGACAGAGAGACAGAAAATGAGGAATCTCCCCCGGGGCAGGGCCATGTCACATTCCTTTCTACTCCAGTCTCCTCTCGGGATTTTGGGTGCACACACACACACACACACACACACACACATACACCTGGTGTGAGTTTTAAGCTGCTGGGTCCAGGACTCAAACTGGGGTCGACTACATGGGATTCCAGCAACATAACCATTATGCCATCTGCTGGTCCCTGCCTCAATGGTTATTTTTATCCAGGCTTTTTTTTTTTTTTCTCCCAAATAATTATTAATTTATTATTATTATTTTAATTTGCTACAGGGCATGTGTGCTCACGAGAGGGGGAGGGGGGAGAAAGTGAGAAAGCAAGCTGCCAGGTGCAGGAGTCGAACTGTCTTCAGCCATGTGGGAGTTTAGTGCCTTAACCACCATACCACCTGCTGGCCACTTTATTCAAGTTTTAGCTTTGACCTTAGATGTTTCAAAGACAGAATAAATCAACATTTTATTTTTGAGGGATTAAAAAGTGTGTATCCATGCTTACATAACTTTCAGATGTAATGCCTGGGTTAATTTTTAAAAGAAGTCTGTTTCGCGGTTGAAACATTTTAATACTCATTTCAAAGCCTAAATGAAGGCATGAATGTTACAGCTCTTAAGTCTTCCCCGGTGCGGACACTTGAGCTCCAGGCCTACTGCCTGACGTCTTCATTTGTGGGCAGTAGGCTCCTCGCTGCCAGCCACGGGACCAGATGTTTCAGGTGACTTACGACGGAAGGAGTGCTAGCTTAGGAGGCTGGACAGCTGGGGTGTGCAGCTTGAAGCCACTTGCGAAGTTAAGGTGGTAATCTCTCCATGTCTCAGTGTCGCGTCCGGCATGACCTAAATGTAGGACCCATGGGAGGCGAGCGAGGGAGACAGGAGCACACGAGGTCTCTAACGGGGAGGCTGGGCTCGCAGTATCCAAGGAGCGCGGCCCAGGCAGGCCGATGCCCCTTCTCTGCGCGTTTACTGAGGAGGGCGCCGGCTGGGCAGGGAGCTCTGCGGGCGTCCCGGCAGCGGCTGAGGGGGCAGCACCGCGGCACCTGTCAGGACGGGACTTCTGGCCAGCGTGGCCGTGTCCTCGTGTTCAGGAGAGCGGGCGTGGGCTCTGAGTTCCGTGCTCTGGTGGCGACCATCTGGAGGCCGGCCCCTGCAACACGCCAGGTGCCCCGGGGCGAAACTGGAGGACAGCATCAGGTTCCCGGAGCGTGTAAGACAGCGTGGCGGTTAAACAACGGAGCACCCAGATCCGGGTGCCGAGGTTCAAATCCTGGTGCTCCACCGCGTGTACTTGGCCACACGCCTTCCTCGGAGCCTCCGTTTCTCGTCTTAGAAGGAGAATGATGGTGACATCACCCACTCTGTGCTGTCACGAGGATGAACACCCTCATGTGCTGGGTGCTCTGCCACGTGCTGTCCCTGGTCTCTCACCGCGGCTTGTCCTGATGCAGTCAGGCACTGCGGGCCTTTCTCCTGCACTGTCCTTCAAGGGCACCTGTCGGGGAACGTGGGTGCCCCTTGGCGGTGCTCACACTCGAGTGGGGGCAATGCTGAGGTTAGCGTGGGAGGTCGAGGCGTGTCTCCCAGAGCAGAAGGTGAGCAGGCAACTCCCTGGGATGGTACAGAGGCTGTCTCTCTCCTGACCCCGAGAGGCTGGGAAGGGGCTTTGGTCCCCCCAGCAGTCGGGTCCTTCTTAGCAAAGCTCCCTGGCAGCCGTCTCCCCTTGCGTCTGCCCAGTGCAGCACTCCGGGTGGCAGTGTCCTCGGTGGGCTGCTCATTCCGTGGAGCCTGTTTCCTGCCTTCTGTGTCTGCCGTGGGCCGCGTGTCACCCTCCCTCGCTAGGAGCACTTGGCTCTCCTCCCCTGGCCAGGCCCTTCCCTCGGTTCCCAGAGCATGCTCCCTCTTTCCTTGTGCTCTCACTGGTAGCCTCTGCAGGGGCCGGCAGGGTCCTGGGCACGGTCCGGGGGCTGAGGCAGGTCCTGTATGCTTCGCAGCTGAGTCTTGAAGGGGGCTCTGAGTGAACCTCCCACCCCACGTCCTGCCCCAGGGCCTTTACACCAGCCACGTCCTCCTGCCAGCCTTCGCTGTCCGGTCCTGCCGTGGCCTGCACCCCACTCTGCTTTTCTACACAGAATTCGGGTTCTCTCCCTATGCGACCCCGGGCTGGGGTCAGCCTGCGAGCTCTGTCTCACTGAGACCCTGGAAGTGCCCCTGGGCACTTGGGGGTCTCTGCCTCTGCAGGGGTGGTGTCGGTGGTTCTAGGTCACAGCTCTGCTCCTGCTCTGACAGCTTCGTGACCTCAGACAAATGACACGGACCCCTGCACCTCAGTGTCTTCCTCTTTACGACAGGTAGCTCGCCGTCTGTCTCACGGGGTCGCTGGGTGAGACGAGGCCACGCAGGCCTCGCGACAGAGCCCAGCCTGGATTTGAGCTCAGCACACATGGGCCGCGGGCATAAGTGGTGTGAACGGAGGCTGGGAACGGGCGTCCGGCTGTGGGGCTGCAGGCAGAGCTGGCCACGGGTGGCCCCGTGCTGTCTCTCAGAGCGTCTGTGCTTTGGGAGACAGGTCCACATCAGTGTTTCCTTTTTCTTAGGCGTTTTTGCCTTAGGGTGCCTGCATTCATTGGAGAGACAGAGAGACAGAGACGGTGAAGAAAAGTGAGAAATCCCCTCCTCTCCCCTCCCCTGTGGGGCTGGCCATGCATGCACACACGCCCGGTGTGGGGTTCAGACCACCAGACGCAGGACTCAAACAGTGGTCAGCCCTGTGGGAGTCCAACGATGTAATTGTGATGCCACGTGCTGGCCCCACACCTGTGTTTTCAAGAAGCTGTGATGGAGAGACCCGCAGATGACATAGTGGCTGGGTCATTGGACTCCCACAGGGCTGTCCATGGTTTGTGTCCCAGACCCGGTGGCTTCATGTGCGTGCGTGCCCAAGGTCCTGGGAGAAAAAGGGACTATGGCGTGGCCATCCCCCAGGGGCTGATTTCTCACTTTCCCTCTCACTGTCTCTGCTTCTCCCACCCTCCGGGAAGCCCATGTGCCCTAAGGCAAAAGCCTCTTAAAAAAGAAAGGAAATATTTTGTAAGCTGTAATGTACAGTGAATGAATGCAAATAAATAAATTTAAAACGAGAAAGCAAAGAGGCTGCGATGTGAGTGGAAGTAACAAATTAACTGTACCTCCCCCCAGGCCTGCAGGACAACCCCTGGTTCTGCGACTGCCACATGGCCACGGTGATCGAGCTGGCCAAGGCTGCCGATGCCACGGTGGTGCTGCTGGACCCCCTGATGGCTTGCAGCGAGCCCGAGCACCTCGCGGGCGTCCTGTTCCAGAGGGCCGAGCTGGAGCAGTGCCTGAAGCCGACGGTGATGACCTCAGCCACCCAGATCACGTCTGCCCTGGGCAGCAACGTCCTGCTACGCTGCGACGCCCAAGGCCTCCCCACCCCACGGCTCGCGTGGGCCCGGGCTGGTGGCCAGCCAGTGACCCACACAGGTACCTCCACCCAACCTAGCACGTGCGTTCCTAGAGGCAGTCGCGGCCCCAGGTGATCCGAACCAAGGAGAGCTCCCGAAGGCAAGCTCAGGCCCCAGGTGATCTGAACCAAGGAGAGCTCCCGAAGGCAAGCTCAGGCCCCAGGTGATCTGAAACTGGATGAGTAGGTCTTTCGTTGGATGCAGAAGACCTGAGAGGCGCATTTTGTTTTATTTATTTATTTGTGATTGCCAGAGGGCACACGTGCTCACCAGAGAGAGAGAGAGAGAGGGAGCACCCCTCATGGGGCAGGTTCACACCCGAATCCCTTTCCTCCATTTCCCTGTCCTGCCAGGATTCGGGGTGCACACGCATACGTACACGCACACACATGTACCTGCTGTATTTTTCAAGCCTCCGGGGCTGAGATTAGAACAGTGCCCGCTCTGTGGGATCAGCTCCCTCAACCACCAGGCTACAGGGTCAGCTGAGAGGCACGTTTTATTGATTAGTATTTTCCCACTACCCAGATAAGATGGGAGCATCTGACTCTGTCCTTAGGCAGAGCGATGCGACCCAGTGGTGGGGTGGTTGGCCGATCCCGTCCTGTCAGCTCCAACGGCTCCCTGCGGAACGTGCTCACGTTGCAGGGTTTTAGGAAGGAGCTTTCATGCCCCCTCTCCTTTTCGACGATATGTAGATAGCAGACCATGCGCAAACCTTGTCATGGAGCAAAAGGGGCACTTTTGGAAATGGTGCTGTGTGGGCTCTTCAGATCCTGCGGTGACCACGCCCACACGGGGCCGGTCTCCCCGGTGGTCTCACAGGGAAGGAGCATACTTTTAAACTCTTTAAAACTAAGGTTAAGATTGAAATAATAAAACCCGACAGGCAAAAAGAATTAAGGATGGGCCAGCAGGTGGCGTTATGGCGGCCTCCGTGGAGGCCAGGGCAGTTCTGTGGTCAGGGTGCTGGGCTCCCATGTGGCCAGCTGTTCAAGTCCCAGACCTGGAGGCTTGCTTTCCCACTTTCGCTCTCTGCTAAGTGTGCGCACCTTACAGCAAATCAAAATAATAGTAAGACTGATAATTAATGAAATTAAACAAAGAATTCTTAACAAGAAAAGAATTAGGGACAGACAGCCCAAGGCAGAGTGAGCAGCCGGCCGTGTTGGCTGCGGGCCCTGCCTGCGGGCCTGCCTCCTGTACTGTCATCCCTTGCAAGTCTTCCGGATCAAGGCAGAATGGAAGCATGCTCAGGTTTTCATGCTTAGAAACACAAAATTCAATGTTTATAAAAACGACGTATTATTCTACAAACCAAGGAATATTCATTCACTAGTTTATCTAAGTTAAATATAAAATGAGTAATTCGGGATAGAAATAAAACCCCGCATGCCAGAAAGCAGCTGCTGGACCTCGTGCTATGAGAAGATCATTTCATCACAGTGAGAAATGCCCTGAGAAGTACTCAAGTGTGGTGATAAACCCCTTATAGAATGAGCTAAAATGGGAAGGGACTTTTTGGGGACCTGCCTTCTCCCCTTACTTCACAAAGGCAGAGACAGGTCAACAGGTCCTGACCCCCCCGGAAGTCGCATCCCGGTTAGCAGTGTATGAAGAGTGGAGAAACCCAGGCCGGGCTCCCAGCCCACTTCTTTACACACACACCCGGGTGGGAAGGTGGGGGAGTTCGAGTGCGGTGCTCAGCTTGGCGGGAGGGTCCTGGAGGGCAGAGCCTTCCCTTCCCATCTGGCCTGTGCCTGGCCTCCCTGCCTCCCCTCCCTGTCTGGCCTCCCCTCCACCCCTGGCCTCCCCGTGGGGCTCCGCCTGGCCTCCCCGCCTCCCCTCCCCAGCTGCGCCTTCTCTCCTGCAGCCATCCAGGAGTCCCCGCGGGAAGGGGCCCGCTGGTCCGTCATCAGCCTGATGAACATCTCGCTCAGCGATGCCGGGCGTTACAAGTGCACAGCCAAAAACCTGGTGGGGAAGTCGGAGGCCGAGGTCACTGTGGCAGTGGTTGGCGGTGTCACCACGGCCCAGCCTGCAGAGGCTCCGGAAAGCGCAGCTGGTGGCGCCCCCGAGCGGGAGGCCGGGGCTGGGTCCGCAGGAGCGTCCACCGCGCCCCCGGCTGCTTCTCCCTTCACCGACGCCCCTTCGGCCTCGGCCCCGCCGCCCACGGCCGCAGCCGCCCCGCTCCTCCCCGCCGTCTCCCTGCCCC
>NW_006199647.1:1263310-1285931 GCF_000334495.1 Tupaia belangeri chinensis
CGGTGGCCCCGGTCCACCCTGCAGCCCGGCAGGAGGTACGTGGCCTGCGTCCGGCCACAGGGCGAGCCGCCCCAGCGCGACCAGTGCGTCACCTTTGCCACCCGCAGGGCCGCAGGCGGAGGCCACTCCCACGGGCCGCTAGTCGCGGCTGTCACCTGCGCGGCCTGCGTGGCCGTCCTGGCGCCGCTGGGCTTCCTGCTGTACAGAGCCCGCAAACTGCGGTGCAAGCGCGCGTCTTTCTGGGAAGAGGATCTGGCCAAAGAGACCTATATCCAATTTGAGACCCTGTCCCCGAGGTCTCAGAGTGTGGGGGAGCTGTGGACGCGGAGGCACAGGGGTGACTCGGAGACACTGCTGCTCTGCTCCTCCAGTGCAGAGCTCAGGCAGCTTTAGGGGCAGGAGGCCCGTTGGGACCACCGAGGCCGGCGACTGGCGCGCTTCTGAATGCTTTTAAAACTGCTGAGAGGCTTCTGAGCCAGAAAGGCAAATTAAGTGACTTCTGTGGTGTGGAGGGAATCCACAGAGAGAAATTTTAGGATGGTGCTTAATATAGTAATAATTTTTAGGATAATGTTTTGGTTCTTTAAAATAGCGTGGGGGTCAGCAGACGCATAGTGGTTACCTCGCTGGGCTCCCACGTGGCCAGCTGCGGTCGGAGTCTCCAGCTCCGAGACTTGAAACCTGGGAGGACGATGGCAGGGGAGGGGTAGCAGCGCGACCATCCCCTCCAGGGAATGATTATCACTTCCCCTCTCAGTCTCTCTCTCCAGCAAGCTGCACACAGCGAGTGCAAGCACGTGCCCTAAGGAAAAAACTTCTTTTAAGAAAATGAATGTAAACATAGTTTTAACAAGTGAACCCTGCATTTAAAAAGACATTTTTTTCGAGCAGTGAAGAAGGAGTCAACCAAGCCTGGACATCCCAGTCCGAAATGCTTACGGTGTTCGCTGTGAACACCCAGCGTGGCTGGCGGGGGAGCAGGAGCGTTCAGAAAGTGGCGTTCATGGAGACTGCGTCACGGGGTCAGAGGGAGCAGGCTGTCATTCGTCACAGCCGAGAACCGGCCCACGCAGCCAGGGGCATCTCCCCGCTCAGGAAAAAAGTGTTCGCCAAAATAAGTGTGAAGAGGACTGTGGCGAATTCGGCCACTTCTAAGAAAGTGGGACTAGTACATTTTTTTAAAAAAGAATTATTTTATTTATTTATTTGTTTGTTTTAATTTGACCAGAGAGGGACAGTGAGAGAGAGGGAAACTGAGAAAACAAGCCACCAGTTCCAGGACTCGAACTGCAGTCGGCCGCATGGGAGTCCAGTGCCCTTAACCTCCACGCCACCTGCCAGCCCTGGGACTGTTGTAGTTTACACACGTTACCAGACTCTGCGCTTCTTTTAAAATGTGTTACTTATCGAACAGCCTCTTCGGGGTCTCGACACTCGCTCGCTCCTGCCTCCTCCCTCCCTCCCTTCCGTGGCCACCTCCTTCCTCCATGTTCCCTCTCTGCCTCCCGGGCGACTCGGGCAGCCCACGGGCCGCGGCCAGCCTGCTTGTCTTCCGATGCTTTGGATGAAGAGAAGGCCTTCGAAGTTACGGACTGCCCTCTGAAAGTGTTTTTTATTATTTTAAAAAATAGTCATTTATTTAATTTTATTTATCATTATGATTTTAAAATGTGTTACAGGGCTTGTGTGCTCATGAGAGAGAGAAAAGAGAGAGAGAGAGAGAGAGAGAGAGAGAGAGAGAGATAGGGAAAAAGCCAGCTGCCAGGTCCAGGACTCAAACCACGGCTCTGCAAGTGCGAGTCCGGCACCTTAACCACCATGACACCTGTTGGCCCTCTGAAAGTGTTTTTTAGATTCCAAAAGGATATTTTAGGATTTTGAAAGAGAAGCTTCAATAGATTTATTTGATTAAACACTTTTTCCAGGTTAGAAACGTTTGGGAAATTGAATTGGAGTAGCAGTCCGCGTGGAGGTGTAGAAAAGGGGCCTCCTAAATAAAATCGAAGTTTCTTACAGAGAAGTTTCTATAACTGCACGTCTGCTGAAAGAGGTGTCATGGCTTCAAGGTGAATGTGAGCCACAAGGCCCGCCCAGCGCCTGGGGGTGACGCCACCCGGCCCAGGGCCTTCCTGGGAACAAGGCGGCAGGCGCAGACCCGTGGCCCACACAGCTCACAGCGAAGCGCTGACATCCCCCTGCGAGGCTGTCACGGGCATCTTTGCCCTGTGGTCTGGGGCCACTGCACTGCCTGTCCTGGACATGCTGGGGCCTCCGATGCCCTCGGGAGCCATCTGGGATGGGCAGGACCTAATCGGGTTTGGGCCTCCATGATCGGGCAGGGGTCTGCCTCATCTCAGGCCCCCAGACCTGCTGCAGGGCTCCACTCCCTCCCGGCCTGCATGGCTGTGTGGTTAGCAGGGCCCTTTGTGGAGTCCCCACACTCCCCCTGCCCCAGCGTGCGGCCCCTAGGCCCCGGTGCCTGCTGCCCTGTCACTGCACCAGGTGGCATGTCCCATGTCCAAACTGGTTTCTTCAGAGCTGCTTGCCGATCCCTGGGTCCTCAGGTCCCACCACGAGGCGCTTCAGCTGCCACTGAGGAGCCGCCAGCCCCCCAGGCTCCGAGTGTGGCTCTGCCTCCTGCAGTCTGTCCCCTCTCCTGTGGCATTAGTACGTCTGCCCCAGGGCCAGCTGACCCCTCGGTATCTCCCAGCACTGCCGACGCGCTATACCCCCTCAGCCAGGTTGTGAGGAAGCGGCTGACACTGTTCCCATTGCTGGGTGCCCCTCCAGGACAGCCTGTGCTGACCGGGAGCCCCCCAACCACGGCGGCCTGGCCTCCTGCCCTGAGGTGCTCCTCTACCCACCATGCACGCTCACCCGACCCCTCGGTTCCCTCTCCTGTGCCCTGGCATGACTGGACACCCTGCTCTTTCTGGACCTTCACCCACTGCTCCTTTCAAATGCCACAGGCCACAGTGGGAGCACCCAGCGGCCGTCGTATGAAACCACGCTGTCCATGTGCAGAGTCGGGAGGAAGGCTAGGTTTCTAGACCCAGGAAGGAGCCCGAGATACCCTGAGAGCGGGTGCTGAGACAGACGGCTGTACTCTGCTTCCTGAGACGACGGCTGGGGGGCGGGCAGCCGCGCAGAGCCCGGTGGCGTCTGGGCCCTCCTGCCCTCCCTCCCCATGGCTGTCCTCGCGTGTCCTCGCTCCGGGCAGTCTAATGATCTAATGGCCCTCAGCTCAGTGTCCATGCTCAGGCCTGTAAGGTACCTTCCCACGGGCCAGCCGCGGTGGCACAGCGGCCACCAGGGCCCGGGGGTGCTGAGCCTGCCGTGCATGCGGTCTGGGCCTGTGCCTGCCAGTGAGACTCTGTGAGGGCGACCTCTATGTCAATAAATACTATTATTATTTTTTAATTTGACCAGAGAGAGAGAGGGAAAGTGAGAAAGCAAGCCACCATGTCTGGGGCTTGAACCATGGCTGACCCCGTGGGAGTCCAGCACCTCAACCACCACACCATCTGCTGGCCCCAAGAAATGCATTTAAAAATACCTTTCACAGACAATTTTGTATTTAGCTTCAACTTAAGTCAGACCTGCTGATTTGAGTTCAAGGGTTGTAAAACCTGCGTTCTTTCCTGTTACAGATGTCATGCAATTTCATGGTCATGTGGTTTTCTTTTTCTTTTTTTTTTAGGTTTTTGCCTACGGCATGTGCTTGCTGGAGAGAGAGAGACGAAAGAGGGAAAGTGAGAAGTCCTGCTGGGGCGGATGGCTGTGCTCCATTTGGGATTTGGAGAATGCCTACACATGTGCCCAGCATGCTTTTCCACCCACCAGGTCTGGGACTCGAACTATGGTCAATCGCATGAGAATCCAGCTCCTTATGCACCATGCCACCTGCTGGCCCATTGCCATGTGTTTAAAAGGCTGGTGGAAGTGGCTCGGAACTGGAGCCACATTAGCCATGGAGATGGCCAAGGCGGTCAGGGCTGCAGCCCCAGGCAGACCCGAGGTCACCCACACTCGGGCAGGGCTGTGGAGGAAGGAGTGCGGGCCACTCTAAAGACGGACTCCAGACTCCCCTCAGCTTCCCGCGAAGCCTGCCTTCTGAGAGAGAGAGAGAGAGAGAGAGAGAGAGAGAGAGAGAGAGAGAAAGAGAGAAAACAACGCGCGAGACTCTAACCGTGGTCAGCTATGTGGGAGTCCAGTACCTAACCACCATACCACCTGCTGGCCCCCTGTTTTAGAAGTTTTTGCCATGGGATGTGTGAGCTTGCGAGAGAGAGAGAGAGAGAGAGAGAGAGAGAGGAAGTAAGAAATCGCCCCCCAGGGGGATGGCCACACTGTGATCCCTTCTCCTTTGTTCTCGTCCTGGGATCTTGTGTGTGCGTGCACACGTGGCCAATGTGATTTTCAAGCCAGCAGATCCGGGACTCGAATCACAGTTGGCCATGCGGGACTCCAGCGACGTAACCCCTATGCCATCTGTTGGCTCCCAGATTGTACTCTTAAGGTCTGTTCATGTTATGCAAATCTTCCTTCACTAAAAATAAAAAATAAATACATGTCAATTGGAATTTAGGCTGGGAAAACCCAGTGAAAGCAGTTAAATTTATTTTGTTCCTCTGCTATTGGAAAATTTTAAAATGTATCACTCACTTAAATGTTCTCTTTCTGTCTTTTATACATTTTTCTAACTTTCAGTGGCAAAGCATGGTTATTTTCACCCAAATTAGTTTCGTCTTTGGAGATAGAAGAAAGGATTAAGGGGCCTGAGCTCTGCTTTATCAAGGCCGTAGGAGTGGACGGAGCCCTGCAGACAATGGCTGGACCCCGTCAGTCCCGGCCAGCAGGGCTTGGTGTCCCAGTAGTGCCAGCGCTCTGGTAGCCAGAGGAGCTGTGCGTCCTTCAGATTGCGCCCGGAAGGTCACGGGATGGCGGTACTAGGCAAGGCAGCCAGAGATCTTCCCCAGACTTTGCCTCTCCGTTCCTCCGCTCCTCCTTCCTCCCTTTTCCCATGAGCTGCTATAGGTCTTGGCGCCTCCACCACCTCCAGCCTTCTGCCAGCCCAGGTCCCAGACAAGCACATGCTCTACACCCAGGGAGTCTCTGGACTTGAACTGGGAACCTTCCTGTTCTGGGCAGACTAAGTCCGGCTGCTGCTTTTCCTGGTCAATGAAACAAAAGGCAGAGGCTGGAGAAGAAGGGGGTTCTTTCTTCTTCTTCTTCTTCTTTTTATTTCACCCTGGAGAGACAGACAGACAGAAAGTAAGAGATCAGCCCCCAGATGGGACGGCTGTGCCGCATTCCCTTCTCCTCTGTTCTCCTCTCGGGATTTTGGGCATGTATGCTCATGTGCCGTGTGAGGTTTAAGCCACTGGGTCTGGGACTCGACCTGCAGTCGACTACGTGGGAGTCCAGTGATGCGACCACCATGCCACCTGCCGGTCCTGAAGGGAGTTCATCTCCACGGCTGGGTACCGGTAGGCAGCACGCACCAGCGCTGTCTCCGGGCACTCCCACGGCTCAGTGTTTAGCGATGCGGATCCAGGCAGGCGCGATCGCTCCTCACGGCTGTCGCTCGGAGTTCATTACTTTGCCTTTCAGATGCGCACTCCTGGTTTCTCATCTGACTCGGCCCTGGGTCACATGGTCCCTGTCACGGACCCTTCTTGATTTTGAGTGGCGTCGTCCCGCCGAAGCACATGCAGGCTGCGTCGTTCCCCGGCAGGACTGCCCTGCGGAGCGTCGCCTTTGACCACACACCAACGCCGCCCAGCTTTGGCAATTTTAGAAGTTAAATTCTTGGAGAATGAGGAAGGAGGCATGTGAGACTGTGTAAGTCAATGCGATGCATTTCCAGTGAGCATTTCCGTTTCCGATGTGAAATGTCGGCGCTGCTTGGCAGAATTACGAAGGACGTGTTAGGGACGTCATGCCCCTTCTCCTGAGGCCCCATCCTGGACGTGTTTCTCCGCCTGGCCTGAGGGCGCTTGCTGGGTGAGTCGGGTAGGCTTAGCTGGGGATGCGCGGGCAGGCTCTTCCGCAGTGCTCCTGTCTTCCAGACGCTCCAGGGCCTGACTTCGCGAGGCGGAAGCATGGCACCGATTTATCTGTGCAATGTTAATTAGATCGTAACCTCCTCCCCCTTCTTAAAGAATAGACTACCTTGGGGGGGGGAGTTTAAAGTATACAGAAAAAGCACAGCAAATTCCCACCCCAGGATGCTATTCGCATCCTGCATGGTGTGATACACCCACTACGATTGAGGAACTGGGGTCAGCAGGTGGCGTGGTGATTAAGGCACTGTACTCTCACATGGCTGACCATGGTTTGAGTCCTGACCATGGTTTGAGTCCCAGACCTGGCTTTCTGTCTCACTCTGTCCGCCCCCAGTCAAATAAAAAAATAATAATTACACGTAATATTAAATAAATAATTATTTTAAAAAGCAATTGAGGAGCCAAGTGCACGATTATTATGAACTAAATTCTGTAGTCTGCATCAGGGTGTCTGTCCTCTGTGGTACATTCTACAAGTTCCGATAAAAGCAAATGGCGCACTTTCAGCGCTACAGAAGAGAAGGCCCCATCCCTGCGAACTCCTTGTCTTCCACCTGTTCACCCCCCCCACCCAGGCTCTTAGCCATCCCTGATCCCCATGTCCCCGGTTCTGTCTGTCCCAGAGTGTGGCATACTGAGTTCGTGGAGCATGCTGCCTTGCAAGTCGGCTTGTTTCCCTCGGCAATGTGCATTTCTGCTTTCTCCATGTCGTTCACGGCCTGACGGCTTTTATTTTTGCTCACCCCCTGAATAAATGCTTCTCCGTCTGACTGTGCTGCAGTTTGTCTATGCATTTGTGGACTGGACACCTGGGCCGCTCCCAGGCTTGGCGGCTGTCAATCAGCTGCCGTGTGCTTTCCCTGGCAGTCGTGCTGCGGACACGCTTTCAGCCCACCTGGTCAGTCCTAAGGCACACGTACCCTCCTCGGTCGGACTTCTGCGTCCAGCGTTGGCAGGTCGTAGCTGACACCTGCGCCTGTGCCACTCCAATGTTTCCCTCTCAATGTCGTTCGGTTTCTCCACCGTGAGTCATGGAGACGCCGGACATATGCCGACCACTTTCTTCCTGAAAAACACGATGCCTTCGATTCTCATAGGGGCTTCCCTGATCCACTGACACATTGCTGGAAGTGGTCCGGGGAACAGCACGTGTCCACCTACAGGAAGCCGCGCCATCCCCTCCGGCACGCAACGCCCTGCCCCTTCTGGCCTGCACAGGTGCAGGCCGCAGGCATGTTCTCGCTCTTCCCTTGGCGATGCCCACCCAAGACCCCGTCTGAGGAGGGAGCGGTGGCTGCAGGGTTCACGTTCTCCACCCAGGTGTGCACTCGTGGGGCCATGCCCAGCCTCGCCGGCCTTCAGTGCTCTCCTGTGTGAACTCACTCTGGCTGCCCACACCTGTCTTGCAAGCTGGTGTTCAGGGTGGGCGGTGACCGGAGATGGAGAAAGCCTCTACTTCCTCTCTGCGGGCACGGAAGAGGCCGCCGGCTGATGTGCGGTGCTCACGGTGGGAGGGGGAGCTCTCGGAAAGGGGTGCGTCGCATTTCCGTGGGGAAGTTTTATCTACATGCAAGAACAGCTTGGCCGACTAAGCGAGTCTCCCGACAGCCTCCTGTGCCAATCCAGCCTGTCCACGCCCCTTAGGAGCCTTCAGTGCTGTCCCCTGCCCAGAGGCCGGTGCCCTCACTGACCTGCAGGTCTCTCTGCCGACGGTGCCCTCCAGGACCCGAGGCTCTCACGAATAAGAGGCTCTTTCTCCGCTCCCCCTCCTGCACGCCCTCCCTCCTACTGACCCAGTGGCTTCCCCTCCCCAGGCCTATCTCGTCTTCCTTGCTCTCCCCCAAACCACGCAAATGTCTATCCACGGAGGCCATTGCATTCCCGTTTCCCGGCTCCCTCGGGATCCTCGGTGACTTGCCCTCACGGATTCACGCTCGGGTTCTCATCTTTCCTGCTGTCAATCAACGTCAGCCAGCTCTTCAAGGGGAGGCCACTGTGCTCCTCAGGCTCCGTACAGCGCTGCCACATGTGACTGCCGAATTAGCCAGCCAGCCAGTCAACCAGTTAGTCAGCCAGTTAGCCAGTTAGTCAACCAGCTAGTCAGCCAGTTAGTCGGTCAGTTAGTCGGTCAGCTAGTCAGCCAGCTAGTCAGCCGGCTAGTCAGCCAGCTAGTCAACCAGCTAGTCAGCCAGCTAGTCAGCCGGCTAGTCAGCCAGCTAGTCAACCAGCTAGTCAGCCAGCTAGTCAGCCGGCTAGTCAGCCAGCTAGTCAACCAGCTAGTCAGCCAGCTAGTCAGCCGGCTAGTCAGCCAGCTAGTCAACCAGCTAGTCAGCCAGCTAGTCAGCCGGCTAGTCAGCCAGCTAGTCAACCAGCTAGTCAGCCAGCTAGTCAGCCGGCTAGTCAGCCAGCTAGTCAACCAGCTAGTCAGCCAGCTAGTCAGCCGGCTAGTCAGCCAGCTAGTCAACCAGCTAGTCAGCCAGCTAGTCAGCCGGCTAGTCAGCCAGCTAGTCAACCAGCTAGTCAGCCAGCTAGTCAGCCGGCTAGTCAGCCAGCTAGTCAACCAGCTAGTCAGCCAGCTAGTCAGCCGGCTAGTCAGCCAGCTAGTCAACCAGCTAGTCAGCCAGCTAGTCAGCCGGCTAGTCAGCCAGCTAGTCAACCAGCTAGTCAGCCAGCTAGTCAGCCGGCTAGTCAGCCAGCTAGTCAACCAGCTAGTCAGCCAGCTAGTCAGCCGGCTAGTCAGCCAGCTAGTCAACCAGCTAGTCAGCCAGCTAGTCAGCCGGCTAGTCAGCCAGCTAGTCAACCAGCTAGTCAGCCAGCTAGTCAGCCGGCTAGTCAGCCAGCTAGTCAACCAGCTAGTCAGCCAGCTAGTCAGCCGGCTAGTCAGCCAGCTAGTCAACCAGCTAGTCAGCCAGCTAGTCAGCCGGCTAGTCAGCCAGCTAGTCAACCAGCTAGTCAGCCAGCTAGTCAGCCGGCTAGTCAGCCAGCTAGTCAACCAGCTAGTCAGCCAGCTAGTCAGCCGGCTAGTCAGCCAGCTAGTCAACCAGCTAGTCAGCCAGCTAGTCAGCCGGCTAGTCAGCCAGCTAGTCAACCAGCTAGTCAGCCAGCTAGTCAGCCGGCTAGTCAGCCAGCTAGTCAACCAGCTAGTCAGCCAGCTAGTCAGCCGGCTAGTCAGCCAGCTAGTCAACCAGCTAGTCAGCCAGCTAGTCAGCCGGCTAGTCAGCCAGCTAGTCAACCAGCTAGTCAGCCAGCTAGTCAGCCGGCTAGTCAGCCAGCTAGTCAACCAGCTAGTCAGCCAGCTAGTCAGCCGGCTAGTCAGCCAGCTAGTCAACCAGCTAGTCAGCCAGCTAGTCAGCCGGCTAGTCAGCCAGCTAGTCAACCAGCTAGTCAGCCAGCTAGTCAGCCGGCTAGTCAGCCAGCTAGTCAACCAGCTAGTCAGCCAGCTAGTCAGCCGGCTAGTCAGCCAGCTAGTCAACCAGCTAGTCAGCCAGCTAGTCAGCCGGCTAGTCAGCCAGCTAGTCAACCAGCTAGTCAGCCAGCTAGTCAGCCGGCTAGTCAGCCAGCTAGTCAACCAGCTAGTCAGCCAGCTAGTCAGCCGGCTAGTCAGCCAGCTAGTCAACCAGCTAGTCAGCCAGCTAGTCAGCCGGCTAGTCAGCCAGCTAGTCAACCAGCTAGTCAGCCAGCTAGTCAGCCGGCTAGTCAGCCAGCTAGTCAACCAGCTAGTCAGCCAGCTAGTCAGCCGGCTAGTCAGCCAGCTAGTCAACCAGCTAGTCAGCCAGCTAGTCAGCCGGCTAGTCAGCCAGCTAGTCAACCAGCTAGTCAGCCAGCTAGTCAGCCGGCTAGTCAGCCAGCTAGTCAACCAGCTAGTCAGCCAGCTAGTCAGCCGGCTAGTCAGCCAGCTAGTCAACCAGCTAGTCAGCCAGCTAGTCAGCCGGCTAGTCAGCCAGCTAGTCAACCAGCTAGTCAGCCAGCTAGTCAGCCGGCTAGTCAGCCAGCTAGTCAACCAGCTAGTCAGCCAGCTAGTCAGCCGGCTAGTCAGCCAGCTAGTCAACCAGCTAGTCAGCCAGCTAGTCAGCCAGTCAGCCAGCTAGTCAACCAGCTAGTTCTGGGACTCAGTTCCAGAAGCTGAAGTGCATGTGGCAAACCCAAGTTATAAAGAACTTCTGGTCCACTTTAAAGTAAGAAGGGTGCTCCCTCACCAGGAAAGGGCTTTCACCGAGAGGCAGGATGAGGGACTTGCGGGTGTATCTGGCGCCCTTTCTCCTTGGGAAAGTCTGTCTGACTTGGCCATCTGGACGTTGCTGGTTGTTGGGGGCCAGCTGCCATCTGGATGGTCTTTAATGTGAGTTATCTCTGCGGATGTGCCTCCCTGTCCCCCATCGTCTCCCGCGGGGCGGATGTGCAACAGTAAGGCCACTGGCCGGGGGACGTGTAACTGGAAGGCGATGACAGGACACAAGGTCCCAGACCCACACAGGACACGGTGGAGGGCTATGTCTCGTCCTTCCCCACTGCTCTCCCTGAGGCGGCCGCTACCTGGCTGCCCTCGGAGCCCTTCCTCTGCGTCAGTGACACTGGCTGCGTGTTCTGCGGACAGGATGCTCATTCTACCCGGAGTAGTCGCTGCAGGCTGGGAACAGGCACTCGTCCTGAGGCCACGTCTGAGAGCCCAGAGAGCCACGGAATAGTCCTATCGGGGTCAGAGCTGCCTGGCAGAGGCTGGCTGAAGTCGTAATGCTGGCGTTAGCTATTTCAGAAAAGCAACCCAGTCTTCAAGGGGGTAATCAGGACATAGTTACATAAGAGTACAGCTCCTTTGTGATGGGTGTGCACTGGGGTACGATGGGTGTCCATTAGTGTGCTGGGTGTGCACTGGTGTGTGATGGCTGTGCACTGGTGTGATGGGTGTGCACTGGTGTGATGGGTGTCCATTAGTGTGATGGGTGTGCACTGGTGTGATGGGTATGTGCTGGTGTGATGGGTGTCCATTAGTGTGATGGATGAGCACTGCTGTGACATGGGTGTGCACTGGTGTGTGATGGGTGTGCACTGGTGTGTCATGGATGAGCACTGCTATGACATGGGTGTGCACTGGTGTGTCATGGATGAGCACTGCTGTGACATGGGTGTGCACTGGTGTGTGATGGGTGTGCACTGGTGTGTGATGGGTGTGCACTGGTGTGTCATGGATGAGCACTGCTGTGACGGTGCTCTTTACTTCGGTGGCTGTGACTCCATCTGCATTGTGACCAGCACGTGAAACACCCTGGGCGACTCTCACGGAAGTCTGTTTCCCAGGACGGAGGACACTGGCAGAAGTTTCTATCGGTGTCCGCTCCAGTGGAAATGGTCCTCCTGACCTGACTGTTCTGGTACAAGGTGTCTTCTAGAAAGGCCTGCTGTGGCGTGAGGAGGGAAGGTGCAGACGGCCAGTGCGTGCGCCCTGCTTCCGCTCCCCATGGCAGAGCCACGAAGCTCGCTGAGCCCTCTGAGGAGCCGCGCTGGCTGTGCCAGGTCCCCAGCACTGCACGGCTCTGCACTGCAGCTTGCTGTTTCCAACGCCACGGCTCTGCAGTAATAGCCCCCTCCTTCCATGCACCCCAGCCCCTCGTGGCGTTTTTTATGTTCTCGCTGAAAGAAAAGGCGCCTGTGAAGCCTGTGTCTCTTCATTTGGCGTCAGGGATTCCCTTCGCCTTGGAAAGACCCATTTTTCAAATTCAATCACGAAATATACGGGAGGAAAAGCGGCTGCTCCGGGCTGCACTGGTGCTGACGTGGGGTCGGAATGATGAGAGGTGAGCGGGCGGTATCAGCATCGGTCCCACGGCACGTGGCATCCCACGCCGTCCGTCCAGGTGTTAACCCCCAGTGCTGGGGAGGTGCTGCCCGGGCGCCCCAGCCTTCGGAGCCCGGGCGCGCTCTGCCTGGTGGCCTGGGGTATTTCCGTGGCGCGTTATCTCCGGGCAGCTGTGCCAGCTTTCCTGCCACACGGAACTGCCCGGCTCGCATTTGCAAACAGACGCTCATTCAAGTGTCTCTCAGGATGGGAGGCGGAGCCAGAGAGCTTTAAAAAGAAAAGGGAGTCATTCTACTTTTCAAAAAGAGAGCCGGTGTTTGGGGAGGACTCCTATCTCTGTGTTCTGCTGCATCCAGGTCGAGCTCAGAGCTTCCCCGTCTCCTTCGCTCGCTTCTCTTTGCGCACTCCACCTGTCACGTGAAGTCAGCCCTGCCTCCAGCGCTTGGCTGCTGCTCTCCGCGACATTCGTCACAAGGCTGTCAGGTATTTCTTCCTGGCTTCAAAGCACACTTGGGTAAGAACGTTTTTCTAGAGCGTCCTTCCCAGGCTGTGCTCAGAAGCTCCCTGGAGGACTGAGACCTGGCTGGAGGGCACAGACAGCAGCGCCAACCGCCCCAGGACTGCCGGCCGCTGGCCACGCTCCTCGCCCCGGCTATGCTCGGGCAAAGTTGAGCTCCTTCCTACTGAATGTTTACCCGTCAGGCGATGCTGCTCCTCTTTCCCGTCCTGCTGCCGGCCGTTTCTCACGTGTGTGTGGCGAGCGCCTCGGCGCTGCAGCACCAGAGCTGCGGCCCAGGTGCTCCCTCGGGAAGCGGGGGTGCTCTGCGAGCCGGTGAGTAGTCCTGGGAGAAGGCTCTGCGGCCTCGGGGAGCCGGCTGCTGACACTCGCCGTGGCTGGCATGCGTGGGCAGCTTTGCAGACTGGCTTAGGGCGTGTGTCTTTGTTTCCTGATGTGTGTTCGTGTCCTTGCTGGGCGTCAGGTTTATAAACACTCACAGCTCTCCAACTGTCTGCTCGTGTGTGAGCAAAGATGTCTCTTTAAATGTGCTGAACAATTTTTTAAAAAATGTAAACCTGAGTCTTTATTCTGACCGAAGTAACTGTCTCTTAGCTGATCAGCTTTTATTGCGAATTGGGAAACCAGCTGGGCGGGATTTCTGGGTTTCTGAAATTATTTAGGCCATACGGGAAAAAACCCTTCCTGCCCATAACTTTTTGAAAGAACCGAGAAGCTGAACGTGGGAAGGGTGCCATGAACAGAGCTGATTCTGCCCTGGGGGAAACTAACCGGCGTTTCAGCCTCAGCCTTCCCGCCCCGTGCGCCTGCGTCCGGGCAGCTGCGACAGTGCCTCTCAGCAGCAGGTGTGCAGTGACTCTGAGATGGCTGGGAGGTGAGCCAGGCCTCTGGAGTGGACAGGCTTTCACCAAGGGGAAGCGGGAGTTCACTGAGTGCAATTACAGTGCTGCCCGAGGATGGTGCTTGGGGCGGTCTCTGTCGATTCGTCTCTCTGTTCCTCGGAAAGGCCCCGCCCGCTGCCCAGACCAGGCCGTCCCACAGTCCAGCCTCAGCTGCCCTGACAGCCCTTTCTGGTCATCTCGCCCTTTCGAGGTGGGATTTGGCTTCTGCAAAGAGATAGATCAAGGAAAACACAGGCAAGGTTCCAGGAGAGAAGCTTCTGGAAGACAGAACAGCACAGTGGGAATGAAGAGGCAGGATGGGCTGACCGCCCCAGTGGTTCTGTCCTGGCTCCCCTGGAAGGAAGGCCTGGTGAGGAAATCGGTGTTCTGGCTTGAACCTGCAGCAGGTGAGGGAGTCAGAGTATATGAGGGGCACTGCACCCCAGCCACCCCTGCACCCCAGCCACCCCTGTGCCCCAGCCACCCCTGCGCCCCAGCACTGGGAGCGACTGCTCTCCACACAGCACGCAGTACTCGCAGAGTGAACGCACTTCTCCTGGCCTGCTGGTATACCATCCTAGGGACTCCCAGAAACTACCTTGTGGGCCTCCTCTTGGCCGTTGGAGGCAGGAGTAAGAGCTACTGGCTGGGCAGGAGCCACTCTGGGTGAAGCAAAGGAACCGTGAAGGTGGGCTGGGCACTGCCATCCGTGGGATGGGACGGGTGCAGATGGGGCGCTCGGGCATCTGGGCTGGAAGGAAGAGCCCAGCCCATTGAGCAGAGTCCGGGGAGAAGCCGAGTTACAGAAATGAGCCTTCGGTCTCAGGCTGGCGTCTGATCCCCGCCCCAGCAGGCCTGGGCCTTCCTTCCCTCCCACGCTGGATCTGGCTCAGAAGTGCCCCCACCGAGTCTGGCTGCCAAACCAACACCAAGCCCAGGGTGGCGACGGTGAGCTGGGGACTCACCAAGAAGGAACGAGGTTTAAAGAGCAGACAAGCCTCACCTGCAATCCGTGCTACCTACTCAGGGGTTGCGGCACCTGCAAACATCACTGGGAAGCTGCACCCGTCTGGGTGGCCGTGGGCTCGCCCAGGATCACGCTGGGGCGGAATCTGCTCAAGGACGCTGGCCTGGTTCTGGGTCTCGGCTCAAGTCACTCCCAGACAGGCCCCAGGGCAGCGCCATGGGGAGCCCCCATCTCCATGCCGGAGCCACTGTGAGTCCTGCCTCCCGCTCCCTCATGCTCCCATCACTGGTCTGAATCCTCCTTTACGCTCTAGGCTCACAGAGGTGGTGGCCGCCTGGTCATGCCCTGTCCCCCCGCATGTCGCAGGACACTGTCTCTCCTCCCCGAATAGATCCGTGCCACCGTCTGGGCTCCCGTGTAAATTCCATGTGCTTTGGCTTGTGTCCCTGGCCTGGGGACAGGCCACTACCGTGCCAGCCTGACCTGGCAGGAAGGGTGCCCACAGGTCTGACGAGGCTCAGCCATGCTGTCACCACACCCTTGGTCACATGACCATCTTCCTGGAGCCGGCGGTGGCCGTGCAGACTGGGTTTCCTCCTGCCCTTGCCCCTTGGCTGGGTTGTCTAGGCAGCTGCGGTGTGTGAGGCCCAGGAAGGGAGCAGAGGATACCACGAGTGAGCAGCTCCTGGCTGTCAGGCCCGTTCACCCTGGAGCGCAAGTACAGTGGAGAAGGACCTGTCCCGGTTTGACGTCTGCACCTGCTTTACTCGGATGGCCCTTCCCACGCACAGCGAGGAAGAAGTGTGACTTCCGGGCTGCCGCAGAGGAAGCCGGGCAGCAGGGCCAGCCGTGGGCCACTCAGCCCAGCAGCCAACACGGAAACCTGGCTGCAGCCCTGAAGACGTGGCCTGCTCTCCAGCCACGTGCAAGCTGGTGTAATCCCAGGAGTGTTTATTTTTTCAGCAGAGTTATGCAAAAGCTTTGTTTTTAATGAAACCGCAGAGAGTGACAGAAATGACCTTTTCTGTGTGATATGAATGGCACCATCCCCCAAATACCCTGTGTGCCTGGTGTCTGGGGTGGCGGAGTTAGAGGGAAGGGCAGATGTGGAGACAGACGACCACCAGGGCTGGGATCCCAGCTCTGCAGCCGCGAACCAGTGTCCCGTCTTCCTCGTGTGAATCTGGACAGTCACCCCAGGAGGGCCAGGACCGGGGTTCATGTCCGCGCTCATGGCCGCTGCACTGGCATCTCCGCTGCCGGGTGCCCACCCGCCGACCCGGTCCGTCCCGGGGGGGTCTACATGCTTTCTTTGGACACTCCCTTGGCGGTTCTAACCCGCAGCCTGGGTTAGAACCAGGCTGAAGCCACCTCAAGCGGCGTGTGTACACGCAGTCTGGCATACAGCAGGCCGGCGGCCAGCCCAAGCATCGACTCACAGCTTTTTGTTGCTAAAACCATCTTTATCGGTGATGTGAGCAGTGACAGTGCTCACTAAATGGCTTGGTTTCTGTGTAATCCGTGCACATGGAAAATCCAATGATGCTTTTACATTACAAATAATAGAACTATTTCAGCATGTGTAACTCCTATTTTTAATACTTGGAAAATGTTTGTTAAAAATCCATCTGTAAAATAATTAACAGGAGGGCATAGTGCATGCCCACACAGCTGCTCGTCCATCCCGTGTGCATGTGGGGAAGTGCACGTGTGAACACACGTGTCTGTACGTGTGACAGCATCCCACCGCGCACAATGTCTGGCTGCTTCCCCCACCCTCACGAACCACCTTCCCATGTCAATGGCGTGGTCGTCCTGCTCCGTCCTGCGCCTCGTCCGTCTCTGCCAGAGGCCTGTGACTACACGGCTGGTGCCTGGAGCTTGGCTCCTGACGGCTGCGCTGCCGACAGACGGGGTCGAGGTGGGGCTGGGTCCTGGACACTCGTGCCCCTCCCGGTTCAGATCCTCGGTCCGACCTCTCGCAGTTCTGCCCTCTGGGCCCCTGCTCCGATGGGCCCCTGCTCCAATTGGCCCCTGAGGGAGTGTCTGTCTCTCACTCTAGAACCTCGCCCCTGAGGAAGGAATGACAGCCCACCCCCACGTGCTGCTGGGCCCCCAGGACAGTGAGCACGGTTGCTGGCAGCTATGCTTGGAGGCTGGAGGCGCCCGTGTGGCCTGGGGTGGGACAACGCCAGCCCCCGGCACGGCTCTATGTGCGTGCAGCCCTACCTAATGGGTGGGGGGCCAGAAGATCATGACATGGCCAGGCTTGGTCAAATACCTATAGCCCAGCCCAGACCCCAGGAGGCCCCTGTTCTCTCCTCGGCCCACCCTCGAGGGCCGGGCCTGGCAGTGCATGCCTGTGGTCCCAACGGCTGGGGAGGCCAAGGCACAGCCCCCTGGTCGCCACAGAGCTTCACTTTACTCCTAGCTACGTGACTAAATTCCCATCCAGACAGACGGTTTCCACGGTAGAACACTCCGGGAGGGTTCTTTCTGAGTATGGAGATAGTTTACAGTGGGGGTAGCTCAGTTTTCATAATTTGGCTCAGTTGTTACAATCTGACTGTGGAGAGGATGGTTTCAGCATTGACCGTCTGCAGAAACTCCGGCCGCCGAGTGATTCTGTGCCGTCTGCTGGAAACGTGAGCCCAGGAACTGCGGGTTCATTCAGTCCTGGCGTCTGGGGGGAACTTGTCCATCCCCAGCGGAACAGCCCTGCGAGGTACAGTGTGGGCTCTTCCTTCCCACGCAGGTCCCCTGCCCGTTCTCGTTTTTTCCCATGGAAATGACATCTTCAGGGTCGACCTGGAAGGGACGAAGTACAGGCGCCTGGTGGCCGACGCCGGCACTGCGGTGATCATGGGTTTTCGCTACAGCGAGGACAGAATCTACTGGGTGGATTTGGGAAGCCACGTTTTGCAGAGAGTTTTCCTGAATGGGACAGGGCGAGAGGTAAGTGCCATGGCTGTGGTGCTGGGGGTTGCAGGGGGATGCCCAGTACACGGAGAGCGGGATCACTCCTGGTTCCAGCATGCGTCTGCCAAGTGTAGGAGCTTATTTCATCTGTATCCGCTCCCAGCTTGATATTCAGAACCCCGAAAGGTTAAATAAGTGAGCTTATGAATGTTTACAAATGTCTCCATGATTAAGCCAGATCACCCCTTTACGGGTCAAACCTATTTTCGCATGGTTCTTTCCTGCCCCAGTGGCTCCAGCTGGGGGCCGTTTCTCCTCTGAGGGACACTGGGGAGTGTCTAGGAGCACTTTTAGTTGTCAGCACTGGGTGGGTAGGAGCAGGGGATGGTCCCAGCATCCAGTGGGTGGGGGTCAGGGCTGCCGCTAACCAGCTAACCAGCTAACCAGCTAATGAGCTGACATGCAAAAGCCCATCCCTGGAGCCATGTGCTTTCCAGCCCAGAATGTCGCTAGGGCTGAGGCCGAGAACCCTGACTTATCCACACCGAATCTGATGAGGGCTGAGGCTGAGAACCCTGACTTATCCACACCGAATCTGATGGGTCCGGCACCTTGACGTCAGGAGCAAGACTTTTGTCGTCCTTTTATTCAGAAGGTGTTTGCATGGGGTCCGGGGAAGTAAAGCAGACAACAGGCGTAAAGCGTTTCACTTCAAGTACCTACAGAAGCCCCCTAATCTTTCGTTTTAACTGGTAGAATCCTTACATGAGTCGGGGTTGGGGGGGTGTTCTCTCAATTCTTCGGAGATGGATTACAGAGCGCGTGACCGGAGAGAGCTGAGCGTTCTTCCCAACACAAAGTGCCTGCTGTTTCTTGTTTTCTTTAAATCAAGCCTTTCTCCCTCCAATTATTCTTACAAACTTCAATTAGGTGCTAATCTGTTTTATCACATCCCTAATACTTGCTAATCTCACTTTTCACAAGGATGGCTACTCATTAGTCTCCAGCCAGCGGTGGACTAGTTTCAAAATCTTGCCTAAGAATCTCCATGGTTTCCTGGCACGGCACAAGAAAAGCATCGAGGAGCTGGGAATTGCCCGAGCTCCAAGTCACAGCCCCTCCTGGGGTCAGAGCGTCCATGGACAGCAGTTACACGGCCAGCTCCCCAGCGAGCTGCCCGAGCATGTCAGCGGGGGCAGGCGGTGGGCGGCCGGGTCGGGGAGAACAGCTAGCAGGCTCCTCGTGGGGGACACAGGAACGGCAGGATGAGGTGCTGTGTTTCTGCAGCTCCGTGCTCAGATGTCACGTACCCCGGCAGCTGGACTCTGTGATGTGGGGCATGCCCACTCCATATCTGCAAGGTGTGACTCAGGGAGTCTGCCCACCTCGTCCTGCTGACGGGCTAGGAGACAGACGTTCCTGCATCTTCGCGTCAACTGTACCCACTCCCCTGCAGGGCCACTGTTTCTCTTTTCTCTGTGTGAGCTCTCTCTCTCTCTCTTGCTTTCTCTCTGGCTCTTCATTCCGACATGCGTGAGCTCATGTGATGTCTGTCTGTCTGTGTGTGGCTTCTCCCACTCAGCATGTCTCCCAGGTCCACCCACATCGTGGGGAAATGCGGAGCCGTAGGGGGAGGCACCAGCAACCCACGGCCGACCGAGGCGCGGTTAATAGGACGGTCGTGCCGGGCTCTGGGTGACTGCAGTCCAGCCGCTCCAGAGAGCCCATGTGGGAGCACAGATAAGCTAACCTGCTCACTGCAGTGGCACTGCAGCCTGCCATCGTAGTGCCTACACGGCCCGCCGCGTTGCTCTCTAAAACTCCGCCGTACACAACCTCATCAAACAAGTCCTAGAATAAATGTGAGGGCCAGCAGGTGGCGTGGTGGTTAAGGGCACTGGACTCCCATGTGGCTGACAGGTTGTCATCCTGGAACTGGCTGCTAGCTTTCTCACTTTCCCTCTCTCTCTCTCACTTTGTCCCTCTCTGGTCAATGTTAAATAAATAAATAAAGCTAAATAAAATAATTCTTTAAAAAAATAATTCTGAATATATTAGTGAAAGGGAGAGAGGTTTTTGCTGGGTCACTTCTATCCCGAGAGAGCCAGAATGCAGCCAGGGGTGGGTGGGTGTGGGGAGACCCTGGCAGCTCTACCCCCGCCTGGCACAGGCCCAGAGGAGAGGCCGGAGGGGAGGAAGGGCCTGCGGGAACACAGCCTCAGAGGAGCGCTGGCTCCACAGCTGCACACACAGGCTCCAGGCACTCGGGACTGTCACTAGAACGGGCAGTGCGGGGAACTGGGGCCAGGCAAAGATCTAAACAATCCCATTAGCAAGTGGGACTGGGTGAACTGTCTTTAAAGTGGCACTGGGATTCCACAGCTGCCAGAGCGGACTTGACGCACGTGTGAGGGCTGTTGCCCAGTTCAGCCGTGCACACGGTCATTTCCAGGGTCACAGCTGCGGCGAACATACAGCCAGAGCTGCTCACCCGGCCAGGCAAGGCCGCTGCGTCCAGACTGCGGCACCCGACCTGCGGCTACTCGGCATGGAAATCCTTTTGGAAATGCGAAAAAGTGGCCATACTTGAAAGAGCAGGCTTTTTATACGTAACAGCACAAGAGTCCGGGAACGGGGAGGTAGTAACGATGTGGAAATTCGGTTTTACAGAGAGTGTGCCGGATTGGGAAGAGTGTCTCTGGGATGGCAATCAACTGGGTAAATGGAGAGATCCTCTGGTCAGACCCCCAGGAAGGGGCCATCACGGTGACGGACATGGAAGGAGGCGGTACCCACACTCTGTTAAGCACCCCGACACTCCCTGCGAATGTAGCGGTTGACCCGGTAGAAAGGTAAATTCTGCTCTTCGACATGGAGATCCGTTTCAAATGCAGCGAAGATTCGTAGGGTCGTAACATTTTGAACTCAGAGGCCCTTTTGCTGGAGACGGCAGTCCTCTTTCACAGCACAGACACCTTCTCAGTAGGGCAGTTGCCGGGATTTGAACCGAGGTAGGCCCCCTCTATGAACACCCCGCACTACCACGGCTTTCTGCTCCAGAGACACCATTCTAAACTGCTCTCATGGCATTTCCATCATAGGGCAATACATGCCAGTTGAATTGGATATTCTTTCTCTTTTTAAAAACAGTAATTGATTGATTGATTGATTGTGATTTTCAAGCCACCCAGTTGAAGGCTCAAACCGGGGTTGGCCATGTGGGAATCCAGTGCGTTAATCACCATGCCACCTGCTGACCCTGAACTGAATTATCGTTCAAAATAGCCCCTGGGCTGCAGCTCAGGCTGCTAGACAGTGCTGGTCGTTTATGGGCCCCGCGTTCAGGCCCGGGTCTGTGTGCTGTCGCCCTCAGGTTTATATTCTGGTCCTCGGAGGTGCCCGGCAGCCTGCACAGGGCCAGTCTGGGAGGTGCCGACGTGCAGACTCTGTTGGAGACGCCAGATAGAATAACGGCTTTGTCTCTGGATGTGCTTGGCAGACGGCTCTTTTGGACGCAGAGTGATGGCGAAGGAAGCGACCCTGGCATTTTTTCCTGTGATTATGGTGGGGGCTCCGTGCGACTTTGCAAACGTCCCATGCAGTGAGTGTTGCCTTTAAAGTACAGCAATAGCTTTAGGGTCTTGTATGACAAATTACTTTTACTTCTGAAAACTAAACCGGTGTAATTAACCGGTGGTAGTTCAGCACACGAGCGTCCGAGTTCAAGCCCTGGATGTGCCAGTATTACGTGAGTGCCTTCGGAAGGGTCACACGGCTCTTCTTACTTTCGGTTTCCTTAAGGTGGGGCAGTACCGGTACCTACCTCTTGCCGTTATTGTGAAGGGTCGGTAAGCAGCTGCAAGCGAAGTGGAGAGCCTGCTCCGTGGCCCACACTCAGTCTCGTATGTTGGCCAGCTGCTCCTTTCCAATGAGGATGCCACAGAGCACGTGTCTGCAGAGCACCTGCGTCTCCGGACTTGCAGTTGTGCTGGCAGCGAACTCTCCAGCTGTGGCAAGGGGCAGAAATGAGCGAAATGCTGAACGACAAGGCCAGAAGCGCACTCGGCCCCGCTTCCGGCCTCCTCCCGTTTCCACGCTATGTGAGGCTGCGGCAGGGCCCGGGCAGCTGCCGAGTAGCCGTGGTCGTTATGACACACGTTCGACCTTTCGAGGAACCGGTCACGCAGCTGAGGCCCAGCCCGGGGGCAGAGCTGGCCGCAAACTGACCTGGGTGAGGCAGGACACGGGCTGGCCTTGGCCAGGGTCCCCGGTCAGCCTGAAGTCACACTGCACGTGTGCCCAAAACCCTGCTGATGTGGAGGGCCAGGACAGGAACCACAGGGACTGGACCTGGGTGGGGATGCTTTCTTTCTTTCTCTCTCTCTGTCTCTTGAGCACACATCCGGGCTCTATCATGAATAAGATAAATAAAAAGTGGGTAATTAAGTTGCAGATGATAAATTAAAATGAAGTGAATTTTTTTTTTTAAGAATTATTTTATTGAGGGACCAGCAGTTAGCATAATGGCTACGTCGCTAGACTCCCATGTAGTCAACCGCAGTTTGAGTCCCAGACCCGGTGGCTTAAACTCATGCTGGGCGCATGTGCATGCGTGCCCAAGGTCCAGAGAGGAGAATGGAGGAGAAGGGATTGCGGCATGACCATCCCCCCTAGGGGGTGATTTTTCGCTCTCTGTCTCTATGTCTCTGTCTGTCTGGCGAGCACACGCTCCCTATAGCGAAAATCTCTCCAAAAAAAGAAAAAAAAATTTATTGAATTTTCTTTCTCTCTCTCTTTCTCTCTTCTTTTCTTCTTCTTTTTCTTTCTTCTTTCTCTCCTCCTTCCTTTTTTTAAAATTTGACCAGAGAGGGACGGAATGAGAGAGAAAGTGAGAAAGCAAGCCACCAGGTCCGGGACTTGAACCACGGTCAGCCATGTGAGAGTTCAGTGCCCTTAACCACCACACCACCAGCTGGCTCCTGAAGTGAAACTTTTATAAGCCAAAGACAAACATTCTGCCATCCTTTAAATGTATACATACTTGTGTATATACACATGCCTGTATGTGCTTCTCCTGGTTCCTCTTTAGGCACAGTCTGTCTGCAATGTCCCTTTTCGGTGAGCACATCGTCTACACAGCATGGAGAGAGGAGACAGTTTGGGTAGCCGACAAGCACAGCGGGCAGGATCTGGTTAGAATGCGCCTCGGCCCTTCCCGGGCACCGCCTGGCGAGCTTGAGGTGGTGCACCCGCTGCTGCAGCCCGAGGGGCGTGGCACCCCTGGCTCCGGTGAGTCCCGCTTGCTCCTGTTGCTCACTTAGGGGTGGGGGGCACCTTTTCTTCAATTCTCTTCAGTTCCTGGTTGAAACAGACCCCAGTAACAAGACAGCGACAGGAGTGAGGCGGAAAGTATTCACGTCCCTCCTACATGCGCGGGAGGCACCCAGGGGCCCGCCCCACCTGCCACAGCCGCAG
>NW_006199647.1:1289513-1304211 GCF_000334495.1 Tupaia belangeri chinensis
CGGCAGCGCCGGGGCAGGGAGCTGCCGAGTAGCCGTGGTCGTTATGACACACGTTCGACCTTTCGAGGAAGCCGTGGTCGTTATGACACACGTTCGACCTTTCGAGGAACCGGTCACGCAGCTGAGGCCCAGCCCGGGGGCAGAGCTGGCCGCAAACTGACCTGGGTGAGGCAGGACACGGGCTGGCCTTGGCCAGGGTCCCCGGTCAGCCTGAAGTCACACTGCACGTGTGCCCAAAACCCTGCTGATGTGGAGGGCCAGGACAGGAACCACAGGGACTGGACCTGGGTGGGGATGCTTTCTTTCTTTCTCTCTCTCTGTCTCTTGAGCACACATCCGGGCTCTATCATGAATAAGATAAATAAAAAGTGGGTAATTAAGTTGCAGATGATAAATTAAAATGAAGTGAATTTTTTTTTTTAAGAATTATTTTATTGAGGGACCAGCAGTTAGCATAATGGCTACGTCGCTAGACTCCCATGTAGTCAACCGCAGTTTGAGTCCCAGACCCGGTGGCTTAAACTCATGCTGGGCGCATGTGCATGCGTGCCCAAGGTCCAGAGAGGAGAATGGAGGAGAAGGAATTGCGGCGTGGCCATCCCTCCGGGAGATGATTTCTTGCTTTCTGTTTCTGTCTCTCTTAGTCTTTCTGGCTAGCTCACGTGCCCTATAGAAAAAACCTCCCTCCCCCCCCCCCCCAAAAAAAAAATTATTTTTTTTTTATTTTTTTCTGAATTTTCTTTCTCTCTCTCTTTCTCTCTTCTTTTCTTCTTCTTTTTCTTTCTTCTTTCTCTCCTCCTTCCTTTTTTTAAAATTTGACCAGAGAGGGACGGAATGAGAGAGAAAGTGAGAAAGCAAGCCACCAGGTCCGGGACTTGAACCACGGTCAGCCATGTGAGAGTTCAGTGCCCTTAACCACCACACCACCAGCTGGCTCCTGAAGTGAAACTTTTATAAGCCAAAGACAAACATTCTGCCATCCTTTAAATGTATACATACTTGTGTATATACACATGCCTGTATGTGCTTCTCCTGGTTCCTCTTTAGGCACAGTCTGTCTGCAATGTCCCTTTTCGGTGAGCACATCGTCTACACAGCATGGAGAGAGGAGACAGTTTGGGTAGCCGACAAGCACAGCGGGCAGGATCTGGTTAGAATGCGCCTCGGCCCTTCCCGGGCACCGCCTGGCGAGCTTGAGGTGGTGCACCCGCTGCTGCAGCCCGAGGGGCGTGGCACCCCTGGCTCCGGTGAGTCCCGCTTGCTCCTGTTGCTCACTTAGGGGTGGGGGGCACCTTTTCTTCAATTCTCTTCAGTTCCTGGTTGAAACAGACCCCAGTAACAAGACAGCGACAGGAGTGAGGCGGAAAGTATTCACGTCCCTCCTACATGCGCGGGAGGCACCCAGGGGCCCGCCCCACCTGCCACAGACGCAGCTGCTGGGATGGCTGAACACAGGAGGGGAGGAGGGCACGCGCGGTGGGTGAGTGGGACCGGGCAGGCCACCTGCTGTCCCCTACGCCCTCAGTCGGGAACCAACGGTGACCTGACTTCATCTGGATCCTTAAAACACCAGCTAGAAACTTAATTTAACTTCTGTCATGACTATGCCTTCGATGAAATAACGAGGAACAGCAAAAATGAATCCCAGAGACGACGGCCTCATTCAGAGGTTACACGTCGTCCATCACTCATTCCTCGAACCCACGTACTCCAGTTCTCAGCAAGAGCTGTGGGACCAGCTCTCGTGGGCTGTTGCACATCCAGTGGCGGCAACCTGGTGGCCGCACTGTCACTAGATGGGAGCTCAGATATGATGGCTGCCAGGAATCCCCACGGGGAAGTGTGTCCCCTGTCCTCAGACACGCCTCCGTCCCAGGGGTGCGGCTCTCAGCACAATGACCACCGGCTCCTGCGGATGAGGACGTACGAGTGTCCCTCACCACAGCTGTTTCCACGGTCCTATGAGAGCTAGGGTTCCAGAGCATTCTCCTGTGGGTGCCTCAGGGCGACTCTGGCAGGTGTTCGCTCCTTCCCGGGGGAGTGGGAGGCCCACGCAGCTCGGTAACTGACCAGCAGTCTCTCCGGTCACCGCCCTTCACCATAAACATTCTCTCCTCCTGGCCTTTTGCTTCGACTCAGCGTCTTTGGCAGGGAGTTCAGTAGGAAAACTGGAAGCGTGAACTGTAGAAAACATGCCCAGCGATTCACTAAAGAGCACGTTCAGTGTGGCACACAGTGGAATCGGGCCAGAAACTCCTGACAGTGAGGGACACAGACCCAGGGCTGGAGGCCAGCTGGCTTTGGAGATCAGCTGTTATTGACCAGGGGTGACCTTCACGTCACTTCAAGTGCAGAGCATGTCTGAGTCCAAGAGCACTGTGACTCTGGCCACACGAATTAGGTTTAAGTTGTCTTAGTACCTTAGAGAGCAGGGTCCTTTACCGGGCCCACGGCCTCTCGATCGTGTGTCACGTGAAAACACGCAGCTGTCCCCAGGGAGGCGGTTCGTAATTGTCAGGCTCTCTGCGGGCTGATTCCAGGGTCCCCAGAGGCCAGTCAGTTCCTCCTGGATATGGTGTCCACGCTGGCAACTCCCTGGTGGGGCTGGGGGGGTGGACAGCCACCCGGCAATGTGCGTGTACTAAAGTTTGTCCTACAGCAGACCAGGAGTATGACAGGTCACACGGGAGCAGGTGTCTCGTAAAGCCACCCAAGCCCAGGGAGACCTCAGGACCTCGTCCCGTGCGGCCTCGGTGCTGTGGATCGCGGTGTTTCTGCCGCGCAGCGTGGGTGGCCGAGGGGCAGTTGTTTTAGCTGCTGCGAGGCCGTCAGTCTGTGTACGCTTGATTCTTACGGGCTCTGGTGGGTGGGGACACCACGGAGTCGGATCCTTGCGGGTGACTCTTTGCTGTGACTGGGAACCTCACTAGCACAGCGTGGCCGTCCTTGGGTTCCTTGCTCACGTATGTTTCACGAGGGGCTCGAGCAGCCATGATCGAGACCCTGCTAATGGAAAAGATTCTATGCAAATGAACCGAAAATACAACTGAGTTTTCATAGGAATATCGTAAACCCCAGTCCTACCTGTGCGTACACGTATAGAGATACATGCACAAGTGCACACACACGCACACACGCACACACACAGTGCTGCGAGAAGGTCTGAGGCCGGGTGGGGAGCCCTGCCAGACCCGTCTCCTCATCCGCAGAGTGGAGGCTAACCTTTCTGCCGCCCAGCGGAAGGTGGTCGTGAGCACTTGGTGACCGTGGAGTTGCCTTAGAGGTGTCACTCCCATCTCACCGCGGTGAGCGGAGTGCCAGGGTGCGAATATTTGTCCAAGGACAGCAGAAGTGGCGTGCTTGAATGGGAGCGACGAGAGGCGTGGTGGAGGAGCAGGTCGTGCCCAGAATTTGAGGTAGAGAGCAAAGGTGTGGCCAGTGGGCGGCAGGATGGTGACCCAGCGTGCTGCTCCCGGCCTGGCTGGGGGAGAGCCGCAGACTGTGTGGCTGTGCTGAAGCCGGTGAGTGCGTGGCACTGGCCGCCGTCCCCGAGGGCACTGCTGGTGGTGAGCACCGTGCCCACGACGGGGAGCTCTGAGCGGCCGCACAGGGAGGGCAGCCGTGGCGGGGCCGGGACGGTGCTCGCTGAGGTCGGCGCAGCACTCCGGACGCGGGTTTGGCCTAGTTTGAAGCTGGAGAACAGCAGGTGAAGCAGATTATGCAAAGGCATCACCTCCATCCCCGTGTTCCGGCTTCCCGTGGTGACCTTTGGAAGTGGCGTGTCTGAGTCAGGCCGCACGGCAGCACATGCGCGTGGCAGGGAGCCTTGCTGCCGCCCCTGTGCCGTCCCAGAGGAGCGAGGTGCCCTGGGGAGAAGGGTTGTTAGACCCTCAGCACCAGCGGCCGCGGGGACAGCACCCGGCTAGCACAGCCTGACAATCCGAGTTCCGTCCGAGGACAGCTGGAAATGACAGGGACACCCAGGAAGGGAGTCGGCGAGGGGGGACCCAATCCCAGGTTTCATGCCCATTCCCGGGGGTCCTGTCCACCTCCGTCATAAAGGAGGCAGACGCTGGCCAGGGTGCCGAGGACTGTCGGGTGAGTGGGGTGTCTTCAGAAGCTTGCCAGTCAGTGAAGAAGAGGTGCACGCATGGGGGCCGTCACGGGAGTGGTGGTGCTGGAAGGGCACGCACAGCCCTGGAGGGGTCTCAGGGGCAGTGAGCAGTGCCGGCTCCAGAACAGAACATCCCTGCGCCGAGGGGTGACCTACGCGCCTCAGTAGTCAGGTTGCCCCTCCCCATACTGAACCCGGAACTAAGGCTGGAGAGTCTTCGGGGTAACGCCGGAGGGATTTGCCACAGCGTTTAATTCGGCTTAGCTCAGAGCCATAGAGCTTTCTTTCTGAGGCAGGATCTCAGAGCCCGTCTCCTCCAGCGCTTGCATCCTGGGTCAGGAAGCGGGATCAAGATAAAGCGATTTCTGGGAAAGGCAGGCCAGGGCAGGACTCGGTTTTCCTGACTCTTCCTCGGTGGCCACTTATCCCACCGGGGCAGGAAGGCCTGTCTGAGGCTCTCAGAGGAAGCACAGCCTCTCGGGTGTTCTTACTCCAAGAAAGTGTAGCTTCTTGGAAACCGTCCTGGGCTTTTGTGGTGTGCATTTGTAAATTTTATAAAAATTAAAGTTAAAAATATTACATATCCCTTTTTCTGGGAATTCATTGCTCAGACGCTCTGCTCCACAGGCAGCAGCCACTGGGGGGCACGGGTTTGATTTCTGGTCAGACCTCAGCCCGCCGTTGGTGACTCTGGAGGCCAGGCGGGAGGAGCGGGGCCCCAGGCTGAACCGGCAAGGGCAACACCGGACGTCTGCGGACGTCTGAGAAGGGCCGAGCATATGGCTGTGGAGTGCCCAGAATCCCAGCTGGGAGGCTGAGGCAGGAGGTCGGGGGAGGGGGACAGGACCCAGTTTAAAAACCCACTACTCTCTTCCTCTTTCCTGCCCTCTCTCTCATAAAAAGAAGGGATAAAAAGAAATCCATCTCCAATAAATTTCAAATTTCTGATTTCAGCCATTTACTGTTAAACTTGGGCCATTTTATTTTGAATTTTGCTTAGTGAAATGTTAACAGTTTAAGTGAAGAGTGTAAAAATGTGGAAAATAACATGACTATCTACACTTGGCCTAAAACCAAAGCGAAGAAACAAGATACAAGAAAGAGCATTTTAATTATTATTATCATTCTTTTTTAGAGAGAGATTTTTGCTATAGGGCGCATGCACTCACCATAGAGACAGAGAGAGACGAGAGATAGAAAGCAAGAAATCATCTCCCAGAGGGCTGGCCACACCGCAGAATCTTCTCCATTCTCATCTCAGGATCTTGGGCATGCACACACACGCTCCCAGCATGAGTTTTAAGCCACCAGGTCTGGAACTCGAACTGCGGTCTACTACATGTGAGTCCAGCGAGGTGACCAGTATGCCATCGGCTGGTCCCTAGAAGCAGCATTTTTAGACTCAACATCCAAATGGCCCTTCAAAGTCCATCAGTGGGTGTGGGCAGTGAAACGGCAGTCGTTTGGGAGCTGGTAAGACCAAGCTGCCGTTAGGTCGTGTCGGCGGACCGGACCGGCCGGAGACGACGCGCTGGCTGAGAGTGTTACTTGTGACAGATGAAGGTGGAGGGATTCCTCTGCACGTCAGGCAGTGTTTGCACGGGCCTCCCAGAGAGGGATGCTGGCTGTTTCGCAAGACACGTGGGCCAGCTCCCCGTGCACAGTGCTTAGCCACCTGCGATGCCGGCCCCGGACCAGCGCTTCCCTAAGGCACCGGGGCCCTCCGGGTTCTGTCCCGCAGGTTCCTGGGCCTTGCACTGACTTACCAGCCGGGAACTCCACGGGAGCACGGCCCACACGAGGGATGCTCTCGAGGGGGCAAGAATTTGTTTCTACTGAGTCTTGCTTTGTTGTCAGCGGACAACGACTAACGAAGGTTTAGGGGAGGCCTGGATTTGATCTGAGCTCCTGCTCCAAGCCCTACAGACCAAACCAAAACGGATTCCCTCAGGCTGCGGTTCCAAGTCACCAAGCCTAGACCAAGTGGTTAGTCTGGCCTTCCTAGACAGCCACGGGCTTCCAGTGCACCCTCTGGTGACCCCTGGCTGATGTTAGGGGGAGAGGTCTTCTTTTTAAAATTTTATTTAACCTTATTTATCTATTTATTTCAATTTGACAAGAGAGGGACAGAAGGAGCAAGAGAGAGAAAGCAGGACAGCAAGCTGCCAGGTCCAGGACTCGAACCATGGTGGGCCATGCTGGAATCCAGAGCCCTGAACCACTTGCCACACTTAAGAGCCACAAAGGCCTCATGCCCTGCCAAAGCATGGCCCTTCCCTTTCAGAGCCGAAGCTTTGCGAGCCGGGTGGCGGTGGCGGAGGTGGCAGCGCGTGCACGCAGCAGCCGGGGACGCGGGAGGGCGCCTGTGCCGAGGGGTTCGCATGGAGCCAGGGCCGGCGCGCCTGCGAAGGTAACCCCTGGAGAAGTGGTCACTCCCTCCGCTGTGCGGGGCCTGTGTAGTACCCGCAGGGCCCTCCCCTGTCCCGGTGCGCGGCCGCCTGACGCAGGGGCTCTCCAACCAGGACCCGGACCGGCCTCCCCCACGGGGGTAACCAGCGCAGGGTCGGCCCAGGCGTCCAGGCTGGAGGTGGTCAGGGCCTGTGACTCGAGCCTGTCCCCATGAAGACTGGAGAGGGGTGGCTCCCTGGGGCCCCGGGAAGGGCTTGCTCCGGAGAGGCCTGGTCTCACGGGTGACCACTGGGAACCCCTGCATGGTCAGCAAAACGCAGGTGCTGGGAGGCCGTTTGCCCGGGCTGAGGGGTGGACCAGGCCTGTGCACCGTGCATCTCTCTCCCTCTCTTCCTCTCTCCCTCTCTCTGCCCCTCCCCCCTCCTCTCTCCCCCTCTCTTTCCCCACCCTCTCCCTCTTTCCCATCTCCCCCACGAGCTCTATCATGAATAAAGGGGGAACCCAAGCCTAGGGAACTGAAGCTGCGGCTCTCGGGGCTCCCCTCTGGCTGACGGCCGTTGGCGAGCTGCGAGAGTCGTCCTTTCTCCTGAAGGCACGGGGAGGGTTGGCATGGAGGATCCGGGGTGTGCGCACATCTGGGCATGAGCGGGGAGTCCTGGGGTAGACGCAGCCCCACGGGTGCTGACGGTGCCCTCTGCCCTGGGCCCCGGGCGGAGCCACGCGTGGAGACACAGTTGCCCGGCCAGGACCACAGGAGCCCACGGCGGAAAGGCTCTGTCCTGGGCCTGTCAGGAGCTGTCCAGAGTCCCTGACTCACCTGGCGGCCCACTTCTTTTCAAGGGGCATAGCACACCTTTTTCTCTGGGATAGATAGATTTAAGCTTACTGACTTCTTCCGTGAGTGTGAGCGAGTGAGAGAGAGACAGACACACAGAGCACCCCGGCAGGTCCCCGACTCCGTCCACCCCGGCCTTTGCCGGGGCCCTGATCTGGGCGGGCTGGGCCAGGAGCACCCCAGGTCTGACTTGAACTTTTCCGCGGGTGCGGGGTTTGCCTCTGCACCGGTTCCAAGGGGAACTGGGCTGTGTCCAGCCCTCCCGGAGGGGAGCCAGCCCCTCCCTCAGGCTCAGGGTGTAAGCAGCAGGAGACTCTCCTTGCCCACCTCCCGCCAGCGCAGGTTGTGTTGGGAGCTGAGACTCCGTGTGCTGCCCTCCTCTGCAGACGTGGACGAGTGTGTGCTGCGGACCCACGGCTGCACGCTGGGCTGTGAGAACACCCCCGGGGCCTACTACTGCACCTGCCCCGCGGGCTTCGCCCTGCTCCCCGACCGCCGGCGCTGCCACCGTGAGTCCTCGCCGCGCTGCCGCCTGGTTCTCGGTGGCCTGCCTTTGTAGGCACCTACACGTTGGTTCCGAAATCTCTTTCTTTGCTTTATTACTTTTATTTTTCTTTATTTTTAAAGTGTATTTCATAAGCTCTCATTTACCTTTAGTATTTGAACATCTGCGGGTTACGTTGTGATTTTTCAAGGCAAGCGGTGTGAGATCAGGCCACGTTGCCACGTCTGTGAGCTCCAGAGGGCACCTTCGGCGTCCGTTCTGTCCTCCTGGGGTGTTTAGGGGTATAGATGTGTGACCCTTGCTCACTGATGGTTCTAAGCCTGGGGTAGTCCTTACTCGGCAGCTTGCGTCAGACTTACCTTGGAGCCCCCTTTTTGTTTGTTTGTTTGTTTATTTATTTATAAGGTGCTCCAGGGCCCATGTGTGCCAAGCACGACACCCATACGCACCCACTGGTTCTTAGAACTTTTCTAACTTCCATGGCACAGAGCAGAAGCCTTTTGTGTACCGGGAATGCGTTCCGCAGTGGCATTGGCAGGGATTAACTGCCCCAAGTGTTGCTCGATTATTTCTCATCTGTTCATTGGCTGATCCTCCCGCACCTGCGGATTTAAAGTAACACCTCCCCCAGGGCGTCCTGTACGAAGCAGTCCTTTCCAACACGAGGTTTCTGCCTTTTATGTTACCCTTCCTCTACTCCTGCACCGATTCCTCACTGTTTTAACTATTGTACATTCATCTTGCTATTTTTTTTTTTATTTCCAGGAGGCCCAAACACTTGCCAGAGAGAGACAGAGAGAGCAGAAGAGGGAGAGAGCACCCCACTGGGGCGTGGTCACGCGGCAATCCTTTCTCTTCTGTTTCTCAGTCCTGTGGGTATTTCAGGCATACACAGATGGCCGGAATGGTTTTCAAGCTGCCAGGGCTGAGATTTGAACTGCAGTTGGCCATGTGGGGTCCTGGTCCCTTAGCTATTAGGCCATGGGGCCAGCCCGCATGCTTTTTCATATTTCTTAACAGCCTGTCATTACCTCCCACACCTAACACACTCACGCAATTTCCTGGTTTTTCTTACACATGCAATTTGTTTTCCAGATGAAGTTGAGTGGCATTGGGTTGAGTTCCATTTAAAATATTTTGCAATTTTGGGACCAGCAGAGGGTGTAACAGCTACGTCACTGGACTCCCATGTAGTCAACTGTGGTTCAAGTCCTGGACCCTGCAGCTTAAAACTCATGCTGGGCATGCGTGTGTGCGTGCCCAAAATTCCTAGAAGAGAATGGAGGAGAAGGGATTGCGGTGTGGCCAAACCCCGGGGGGTGATTTCTTGCTTTCTGTCTCTGTCTCTCTGGCGAGCACATGGACCCTACAGCAAAAATCCCTCAAAAAAATAATAAAATTAAAAAATATTTTGCAATTTTGATGACTAATACATTTTAAAATTGGATTTGAAACAAAAGACATTCAGAGGAAACTAGTCATTTTCCAAAATCAGAGATCTTTTAAAATTCTTTTAGATTTGAAGTTTTTGTTTTTAATGTCTTTATCAAAGCATTTCATCAATGTTCGCTCTTTCATTAACATACACTTTTATAAGGTGCTCCAGGGCCCATGTGTGCCAAGCACGACACCCATACGCACCCACTGGTTCTTAGAACTTTTCTAACTTCCATGGCACAGAGCAGAAGCCTTTTGTGTACCGGGAATGCGTTCCGCAGTGGCATTGGCAGGGATTAACTGCCCCAAGTGTTGCTCGATTATTTCTCATCTGTTCATTGGCTGATCCTCCCGCACCTGCGGATTTAAAGTAACACCTCCCCCAGGGCGTCCTGTACGAAGCAGTCCTTTCCAACACGAGGTTTCTGCCTTTTATGTTACCCTTCCTCTACTCCTGCACCGATTCCTCACTGTTTTAACTATTGTACATTCATCTTGCTATTTTTTTTTTTATTTCCAGGAGGCCCAAACACTTGCCAGAGAGAGACAGAGAGAGCAGAAGAGGGAGAGAGCACCCCACTGGGGCGTGGTCACGCGGCAATCCTTTCTCTTCTGTTTCTCAGTCCTGTGGGTATTTCAGGCATACACAGATGGCCGGAATGGTTTTCAAGCTGCCAGGGCTGAGATTTGAACTGCAGTTGGCCATGTGGGGTCCTGGTCCCTTAGCTATTAGGCCATGGGGCCAGCCCGCATGCTTTTTCATATTTCTTAACAGCCTGTCATTACCTCCCACACCTAACACACTCACGCAATTTCCTGGTTTTTCTTACACATGCAATTTGTTTTCCAGATGAAGTTGAGTGGCATTGGGTTGAGTTCCATTTAAAATATTTTGCAATTTTGGGACCAGCAGAGGGTGTAACAGCTACGTCACTGGACTCCCATGTAGTCAACTGTGGTTCAAGTCCTGGACCCTGCAGCTTAAAACTCATGCTGGGCATGCGTGTGTGCGTGCCCAAAATTCCTAGAAGAGAATGGAGGAGAAGGGATTGCGGTGTGGCCAAACCCCGGGGGGTGATTTCTTGCTTTCTGTCTCTGTCTCTCTGGCGAGCACATGGACCCTACAGCAAAAATCCCTCAAAAAAATAATAAAATTAAAAAATATTTTGCAATTTTGATGACTAATACATTTTAAAATTGGATTTGAAACAAAAGACATTCAGAGGAAACTAGTCATTTTCCAAAATCAGAGATCTTTTAAAATTCTTTTAGATTTGAAGTTTTTGTTTTTAATGTCTTTATCAAAGCATTTCATCAATGTTCGCTCTTTCATTAACATACACTTTTCAGAACAGCATTTTTATTCACGGTGATTGTAGAAACGTCCAGAAATGAGATTTAACTCTAACCTCGACCTTGGTCTTCATTGGCTAGAATTAGTTCCCTGTCCACGCAACGTGACCGAGTGTAGCTACGGCTGTGTTCTGACGTCAGGCGGGCCCACGTGCTTCTGTCCTGAAGGCTCAGTGCTCGAGGCCGACGGGAAGACGTGCAGTGGTGAGCTTGCTTACCTCTTCTTCGTTGAAAATACACATTTCCTGAGCGAGACCTGAACACCGATTTTCAAGCCAGGAGAGAATAGAGTTCCCAATACTCACATTGAAAGATATTTAAGCAACAAAGTGAATATACGTTCAAACTGAGGGCTTAGAAAGCTTTCTGCAGATAGCACCGAGCAGTGACCGGCGGGGCACTGGGGCTCCACGGCCCTGAGGGGCGCCGTTACTGGCCTTGTGGCCTGGGACTCGCCCTCGTCCTCCCCAGTCTCTGCCCCCTCCACGTAAGGATGGAGCCTCCTGGGTTAGACAGCCAGGCCCACACGGGCCTCTCAGGTCCTCACCAGGACTTGAGCACGTAGGAGGCCAGATGGCACTAAAAGTTAGCAGGGCAGCTGTGTGGGCTTTTTGGTTCTTTAATAGAGAAGATGAAAGAGGCTCCCACTGTGAGAAAGGGGACCCTGTCACTCAGGAGAGTCCGGCCAGCTGCCAAAGCCAGCTGCGTCTGTACCCAGCCAGGTGCCGGTGCACTCGCTCTGGACTGGGGTAGGACCCGGGTGGGACCGGGGGCCAGGCTGCTGGAATGTTCAGGAAGTTGGGTTCTGGGACAGGAGGGCCGTGGAGTATTTGCTCCTAACCTCCGAGAGACGGCCCTGACTGTGGTCGGTCATGTGACCAGCCATGGAAGGGGTTGCAGCCATCAGCATGTGCTGGACCCGCCCCCTGCCATGACACCGGCCCCGTCTGAGTGGCTCGCGTCCTGACCCGGCGATGTCTTTGGCAGGCTGTTCAATGGCGGGTGCAGCCAGCTCTGCCTCCCTCTTGGCCTCGCGTCCTGGGAATGCCGGTGCCTTCCTGGGTATGCCCTCCGGCCGGACAACAAAAGCTGCACAGCTCCAGGTGAGCACTGCCTCGAGGGAGCGCCTGAGGACGGGTCCTTGAGAACCTGGCATTTAGAGGGAAGGCAGAGGGTCGGACTGCTCCGGCTTCTGGGTGCCAAGTCTCATTTCGAATGTATCCAACGTCAACATACGCCGTCTTGCTTTTGAAGAATCTCTCTCTTTTTTTTCAACTGCTAGACGAGGCATGCACTCACCAGAGAGAGATACAGAGAGAGAGAGAAAGCCCCCGGGGCGTGGCCTTGCCACAGTCCCTTCTCCGTTTTTCCGTCTTCTCAGGACTTGGGACACGCACGGGTGCCGGCATGTTTCCAGCCGGGTGGACCTCACTCGTGGCCACCCGTGTGGGATCCGCCTCTTCCCCACCAGGCTACACGGTCGGCCCCGGAGAATATCTCTGCGTCAGTTACCATTCAGCAGAGATGTGCCACGATACTGGGTCTGGCATTTTTGGTGTGTGAGAAGCTCAGGACCAAAATAATCCTCACACGCTCCATGGATAACGAGTCATATGTGCCACTCGGTCTGCTGTCCCCTTGTGCTGGCTGTCACACTCATACTCCTGTCCCCGTGTCAGCATTCACGAAGACGCCGCACCTTCAGCTGTGGTGGCGTCTGCTGGTGTCGGGCAGTGGTTGGGACCCCTCAGTTTACGCTGGAGCGGTTTCCTCTCTCCCGAAGCTTCCCTCTGCAGTGATCGGGCACCTCAGGATCTCCTGTGCGCTGTGCCCGAGGCCTGAGCCACGGCCTCCCCGGCCTCAGCAGCACCTTACTCTGGTCCTCACAGCAACCAGAGGGCCAGCTGGGGGTGGCGTATTCGGACATGGCTGTGCACAGTCCACTCGTCTTAAGGGCCCAGGCCGTGTGACTCGGGCTTGCAGCCCCCGCCTGGCCCAGGGAGCTGCGTTCCTGCCAGCCCTTTGTATGTGATTGGTGCTTTCAAAGCAGACAAAGGGAAGAGACACTTACAAGATGAAAGAACGTAGAGTTCTCTGTTGAAAAAACTTCTGTAATTTTTGCTGTATATTAAAAAAAATAGAAAGAAATGATAATAATTTTAAAATTAAAAAAAAGCAGACACCCTGAGAGCAGAGAATGCAGCTCTGAGTTCCGGCCAGGCATCAGCTCCTGGAAGAGAAGGTGGCTCGGGGTCCTCACCTCCCCAGGCTGCTGGGAGGCTCAGAGATGGGCTGCGGGAGTGGAGGGAAGGCGGAGCCGCCCCTGGGTTCCACCCTGCGCTGGTGCAGCCCTGTCCCCTCTGCTCACCAGGACCGCCGCCGTTCCTGCTGTTCGCCAGCTCCCAGGAGATCCGGCACATGCGTTTCGATGGGACAGACTACGGAACCCTGCTTAGCCAGCCCGCGGGGACCGTGCTGGCCCTCGATTACGACCCTGTGGAAAACAAGGTGAGGTCCTGTTGACCAGCGCGGGTGTGCTCCCAGACAGAGCCCAGAGGATTAGGTGCAGGGCGGGTTAAATATAGACAGGGAGCCCCGCGTGAAGGGCTGTCAGGGTTGTCCTGCCGCCACAACCCAACCTGGCTCTTGCTGTGTTCGGTCCTCCATCCCGGGGCCTGCACTTCGGTTTCCTCCTGGCAGAGGGTGCAGGGAGCCCTGCTCGATGCCCTGATGAAAGCAGCTCCCTGATAGCGTTTCCATTGTTTGCTGTTGGTGGGAGAAGTCGGGGTCGGGACGTAGAAAGGAGCGGGTCACAGATTCACTGACTCTGTCACTGACAAGGGACTTCCTGACCTATTATGCCGGCAAATCAGAAAGCAGAAGTCATGTGGCTCACGCGGTGACGGCAGCCAGCGTCCACAAGGTTGTGTGTAAAATGACCCCTCTGCGCCATGCCTTGTGTCTGACTTAGAGCCTGTGCGGTAACGGCCGCCCGCCTGCTCCGTTGCTAGATCGGATCGTGCTTGCAATGATGCACGTCATGACTCTGAGGCTGCGCGCCCAGTAACGGTCAGTACTCACGCACTGCCGGATGCTGCGTCCGTCCCTAGAATTTTATAAACTCTGTGCTCTTGTGTTTCCTGCTCTGAGAGTCTGGCCAGAAGTGAAAGAATGAAGCCAGCCGATTGTGTTTAATGATGTGGAATGACAAGCAAACAGAACTATTGCATAAGTAAAAGTTAGACACTAGCAAGCAGCCCTTTCTTCTTTTCCCTAAACTGAATTTACATGGCTCCAGAGAACAATGACATTAACAGAAAAGAAAATGAATTTTAAAAATCAGTTCAAGATTATTTACTTATTGCAAAACATTTTTTCTCCTGCACAGTCAGTATTTTTATAAAGAATTATTTACTTGATTGTATTTGTTATTGTTAATATATTCTTTTAATTTGACCAGAGAGAGGCAGAGAGAGAGGGGAAGTGAGAAAGCAAGCCACCAGAGCCAGGACTCAACTCAAAGCATGGTTGGCTGTGGGATTCCAACACCTTAACCAGCGCCACCTGCTGGCTGCTAGTCAGGGTTTTACGAACAGGAGACCTAGGATGAGCTTTAAGGGATGTGCGTTTCATTTCTGCTTCACGTTCTTACTTTCTTGTTACTCAAGCGGCGGTCTGTAACCAGCTGCACCCACGTTACCTGAAGCTTATTAGAAATGCAGACTCTCAGCCCCACCCCTGGCCGCTGGCCCAGAATCCACATTTTAGCAAGATCTGGGGAGACCTGTGTGCCCTGCAGGGATGGGGGACACAGCAGAGCGGGGGTGGAGGGTGAGGGTGGTTATCTAGTCCAACCGGAGGAGACTACAGCTGAGAAAAGCGGGTTAATCGAGGTGGTCCCGGCAGTCAGCCGTAGGTGGGAGAGCTGGAGTGAGACCAGGTCCCGCTGCGGTGAGCGGGGGACTGTAACCCGCCACGGGACACGCATTCCGCCACAGCCCTTGCTGCATTGCAAACCGGGCTCTGAACCGAGGAGAGGCGGGTC
>NW_006199647.1:1304470-1306442 GCF_000334495.1 Tupaia belangeri chinensis
CGGGAGAGGCCTCGCTGCTGCCCATGCCCGCCGGCCCCACCGTCTCCACCAGGAAGCGCAGGAGGGTGCGCCTCCGCCCAGGTAGAGCCTCTGGCCAGTTTGGAGCGGCAGCGGGGTTCTTGAGTCGGGTTCTGCGGGCTGCGCAACACTCCAGCACGTGCACTCCACAGCGCACTCTGCTCATCTGTGGGCTCAGGCTCTCCCCGGGACGGAGACCCCAAGGGGCACGCGCCTGCTCGCCGTCTCCACCAGGAAGCGCAGGAGGGTGCGCCTCCGCCCAGGTAGAGCCTCTGGCCAGTTTGGAGCGGCAGCGGGGTTCTTGAGTCGGGTTCTGCGGGCTGCGCAACACTCCAGCACGTGCACTCCACAGCGCACTCTGCTCATCTGTGGGCTCAGGCTCTCCCCGGGACGGAGACCCCAAGGGGCACGCGCCTGCTCGCCTGGTGGCCGGCTGTGTGGCTGGGGGAGAGGGCTACGTCCTCACCAAGCAAGCAGCGCAAACGCCTGGTCTACGTACCAGCACGAGCGTGGCTGGGAGGCCCCGCAAGTAACTGCAGAAGGAGGGGTGCCCCCAGGAAGCACTGGGAGGGCCTTCAGCAAGCCCACTCCTCATTTTTTAAAAACTCTTTTTTAAAAAAATAATTATTTATTTTATTTATTGTTATTATTATTATTTAATTTGCTATAGGGCACATGTGCTTACCAGAGAGAAAGAGATAAAGAGAAAGAGAGAGAAGGAAAGTGAGAAAACAAGCCACCAGGTCTGGGACTCAAACCGTGGTTGGCCATGTGGGAGTCCAGTGCCTTAACCACCATGCCACCTGCCAGCCCCAGCCCACCCCTCATTTCACATGGGCAGCATCTAAGGCTCAGAGAGGCAGCCCAGTGACAGGTGTGCACAGGTGTGGCTGGCTCCCCTGAGCACCAGCAGGGAGCTTAGGGGCCTCGCGTGCCCTCTGTATGCGCGTGTGCAGGCTGGCACTGAGCCAAGCGGCATGGGAGGAGGGAGGACGGGGGTGTGCTAGTGACAGCACTGTCCTCACTTCCCCCGAACTGCCACCCCGCAGCCTGGCAGGGAGCGGCAGGGGAATTCCTCAAGCAGCTGGAAGCCCCGGGGCAGCTGTCCTGACACCCACAGGCAGGACCCTGGCTGGTCGGAGGACCGGAGAGTTCATCGGGGCTCACCTCCCGGACCCGGCCGCTCCAGCAGACAGAGACCCCCAGAGCCCGAGGGCTTGGGGACAGGCTTCCCAAGCGAGCGCAGGCACTCTTTGGGCCTGGAGAAGCCATGGGACCCAGCAGGCTTTATATGGGCAGAGGGCCGGCCACAGTTCCTTCTGCCTCTGTCCTGCATGTGACCTCCATGGGACAGACTAAGCCATCCCCACGCAGTGGCTAGAGAGAGGGCCTGACGGGCTGCCCGGAAGATCGTCTTGGCATCTGGGTGGCAGGTCGGCCTCTGGGGAGCCTGTTCAGGCAGACACTGCCGGCAAGAGCAGGGCACACTCGTGGGTGTGTGCAGGGTGAGCTAGAGGGCTGTGCTTCCTCGGGGATGGGACAGGCTGGTCTGGGCAGGGTGGCTGGTGACCCCACTGTGCCCCCTCCGTGCCCCTCCGCTCCGGGCAGCTGCTCCGGGTCCTGGTTAGTTCCCTGAGAGAGCTTTGGTGACGCGTTGGTTCCTCCACCCCTGGTCATCCTTGTCACCCCACCTGGCCCTCCAGGTCCTTGTCACCCTGGCCCGGCCCCCACACGCTGGGCCCTGCACGTGCTGACGTGGGACTCCAGCTGTTGCACTTGGTCCAGGTCGACAGCTGCTTAGGTGCACCCTCTGCTCAGGGTCCCTGTCGCTCTCACCCACGTTTGCTGGGTGACCTGCAATGACCTCCAGGAGTCCTTCCCAGCCCTGTGCCGGGTCCCACGCTCTCGCCTCTCCAGGCTTCTTCTGGCCATTTCTGCCATGTGCCACCACCCT
>NW_006199647.1:1307131-1325788 GCF_000334495.1 Tupaia belangeri chinensis
CTGAACCCTGAGTTCTGGAAGGATGGGCTGGGCTCGTCCTCTGCATTTCTGAAGTTTAGGCCAGTGCCTGGCACACGGAAGATGCTCGGTGAATATTTGATCATAAAGATTCCTTCAACAAATAAACGGGAGAAACAGATGAAGTGCAGAGATGCAGAGAGCTCAGGGCCACTGTCTGCCCCAGTCCCGGTGGGGACAACCGAGCCGGCGTGAATCCCCGGCTGCCCTGTGCTGGCTCTCCCTGTGGCCTTTCAGGTGTGCTGTCCCTCTGCCTGTGGTCTCGACCCTTGGGCTGACTGCACCCCGGCCTCTGGCTTCCACCAGAGGTTGAGGCTGAGGAGAAGCAGATGGGCCGCCCCAGCCTTCACACGGGCCCTCCCTCTTACCCCGATGCCGGGAGTTCTTACTGCCTGGGGTAGCTACTGATGCTAATGAAAAGACTGTTAAAAAAAATTGAATTGGGCAAGCCCCATGGTCTAATGGTCAAAAGGATCAGATTCCACATGTCGACCACAGTTCGAGTCCCAGCTCCAGTGACTCGAAAACTCACTGGGCACAGGGGCCTGGGTGCCCCAAGTTCCAGTGGGGTGGAGAGTAAAGGAGAAGAGGTTGCGGGCGACCATGCCCTTCGGGTGTGCTTTCACTCCTCCCTCTCTCTGCGTCTCTCTGGCAAGTACACTCCTCTGACAGACTAAAAAAAAAAGAATCTGTGGCCTCGATGCTGATTTGTGTGTGTATGTGTACGCATGTGTGCATATGTGTGTACACGTGCACGAGTGTACGAGTGTGTATGTGTACGAGTGTGCGTGAGTGTGTATGTATGTGTCTACGAGTGAGCATACGTGTGTATGTGTGCATGTGAGTGTGTATGAGTGTGCACGAGTGTGTGTACAAGTGCTTGTGTGCGAGTGTGTACCTGTACTAGTGTGTGTACATGTGTGTACATGTGTGTATACGAGTGTGTATATGTATAAGTGTGAATGTATGTGTGTACAAGTATGTGTTTACCACTGTGTGTATGTGCGTGCATGTGTGTTCGTGCATGTGTGCAAGTGTGTATGTGTACAAGTGTGTGTGCATGTTTGTAGATATGTACAAATGTGTGTACAAGTGTGTGCAAGTGTATGTGTATGAGTGTATGAGTGCATGTATGTGCACGAGTGTGTACATGTGTGTACATGTGCGCGCGTGTGTACAAGTGTGAGCCTGTGTTTACAAGTGTTTGTTTATGAGTGTGCACATGTGTGTGTACGTGTGTGTGAAGGTGTGCTAGTGTGTATGTTTACGAGTGTGTGTTTGTGCATGTGTGTACAAGTGTGTGTGTGTACGAGTGTGTGTGTGAGAGAGAGAGAGAGAAAGAGAGGGAGGGAGAGACAGAAACAGAGAAATCATTGTAACATTTCAGAAGTTAAAGTCATAGAAAAGTTCTGTTTTACATTCTTGAGAATATTATCTCAATATTTCACAGTTTTTCATTTCATTTTTTGTACAGTTGGAAAATATTTAATCCTCAACAAATGAATTCCGCACTTGAACTCTGCTGCATTCCTGTGCCACCTCCTCCTTTAGAAAACTGATCTCAAAACAGGTACAAATAAGACTTTAACTTTTTAAAGAATTAAGAATATTCTTATATCTTCCATATAATTAGATATGCTAGTGTTTTTTGTAATCTTTGCTGGATTGCTTCTATTTATTAAACAATTTTACCTGAAATCTTAATCGTTGCCTTCAACTTCTACTTTTGAAAGTGTTTCTCTCTTTTTTTTAAAATTATTTTATTTAACTTTATTTATTCATTTATTTATTTCAGTTTGACCAGAGAACTAAAAAAAAAAGAATCTGTGGCCTCGATGCTGATTTGTGTGTGTATGTGTACGCATGTGTGCATATGTGTGTACACGTGCACGAGTGTACGAGTGTGTATGTGTACGAGTGTGCGTGAGTGTGTATGTATGTGTCTACGAGTGAGCATACGTGTGTATGTGTGCATGTGAGTGTGTATGAGTGTGCACGAGTGTGTGTACAAGTGCTTGTGTGCGAGTGTGTACCTGTACTAGTGTGTGTACATGTGTGTGCATGTGTGTATATGAGTGTGTATATGTATAAGTGTGTGTGTATGTGTGTACAAGTATGTGTTTACCACTCGAGTGTGTATATGTATAAGTGTGAATGTATGTGTGTACAAGTATGTGTTTACCACTGTGTGTATGTGCGTGCATGTGTGTTCGTGCATGTGTGCAAGTGTGTATGTGTACAAGTGTGTGTGCATGTTTGTAGATATGTACAAATGTGTGTACAAGTGTGTGCAAGTGTATGTGTATGAGTGTATGAGTGCATGTATGTGCACGAGTGTGTACATGTGTGTACATGTGCGCGCGTGTGTACAAGTGTGAGCCTGTGTTTACAAGTGTTTGTTTATGAGTGTGCACATGTGTGTGTACGTGTGTGTGAAGGTGTGCTAGTGTGTATGTTTACGAGTGTGTGTTTGTGCATGTGTGTACAAGTGTGTGTGTGTACGAGTGTGTGTGTGTACGCACTCACACACACTCGTGTGTGTGTATACGAATGTGTGCGTATAAGTGTGTGTATACCAGTGTGTAGGTGTGGGAGTGTGTGTACGAGTGTGTGTGCGAGTGTGTGAAGCAGAGGTGGAGGCGGTTCAGGTGCCCGTCTGTACCCCTCAGGCCAGGGAGCGGGGTGCCTCTCTGCCACCCACTGCCTCATGGCCCTCTATCGCACGCTCCAGGAATGCGCGCCTCGAAGGGAGTGACCTGAACGGAAAGCACCGCAGAGTGCTGGTCCAGGACCGCGTCTCTCAGCCGCGAGGCATCGCCGTGCACCCAGTGGCCAAGTAGGTGTCGGGGAGAACTCGCGCCTCTCTGGGGAGCAGGAGGGCGCCAGGACTGAGGCACAGGGTTTCCCTCACGCCCTCCGGTGCTCTGTGGGCTGGACCCCGAAGCAGTCGGGTGGTCTGCTCGGGTCCTCAGGAGTGGTGTGGCCGGCTCGCACGCCTCGTTTACAAAGTCCTGCCATGCCCCATTCTCGAGTGCTAACGTCCCTGCCATTCGCAGTTAGGTTTAAGCTCCTCATTTTCTTCAACAATCAGCGTTGTAGTTTATTGAGCAGAGAAGAATATTCGGACAGTAAGACTCAGATTGTATTTAGAAAAATAATTGTATGAGTTTACATAAGAGGAAGGAGAAATTGGGAGCCATGAGAAGACCTTATTAATTAGGAGTTGGTGACACTTTGGTTTAGGGTTGCAGGATTAAGAACACAGACTCCTTCCTGGTTGATAATAAGCAAAGGCAAACACCAGCCTTACTTTATTCGTGGCGGCCTGCGGGGGAGAACATACGGGTAGTCGTTGGTCATCCATGCGGAGCCAGCAGCACGACGGGGGATCTGAACGGGACGGTGGCCATCTCTGAGTGGGTCAGAGGAAGGACGTGCCGGGCTGACCTCACAAAGCGTGCCAGTGGTGGGCTGTGGGCTTCGGATGAGCCACTGGGAGGGCGGGCGTGCCGGGAACCGCAGCACCGGGCCCTGCCCTCCTGCCACGTCGCCGCGTGCACGTCACCCACGTCACCCTGCTCTCCTCGGCACACGCTGCCTCTCCTGGAGTAATGCAGTGTGTGCGGGCGTGTCTGCGCGGGAGCGGGAGGGCGTGTGGGCGTGCGCACAGCTTACTAGTCGTGTGCTTCCTCCTTTGAAGGAGATTGTTCTGGACCGACTCAGGGCCTAAGCCACGAATCGAAAGCTGTTCCCTGCAAGGCTTCGGCCGGGCGGTGATCGCCAGCTCCGGCCTGGCCCAGCCCGGCGGGATCGCCATCGACCTCCTGACCCACCAGCTGTACTGGTGCGACGCCGGCAGGTCTGTGGTCGAAGCCGCCAACCTGGACGGCTCCCAGCGCCGGACCCTGGCCCGGATCCACGCAGGTGAGGCTACAGACGTGCTGCCGTCGTTTTGGCTGGGCTGATGAGGGCCGTACAGCGCACACTCACACACGCACACACACACACACACACTCACACACACTCACATACTGACACACACTGACACACACATTCACACAATACATACACGGACACACACACGCACACACACACACACACTCACATACTGACACACACCGACACATTCACACAATACATACACGGACACACACACGGACACACACGCACACACATGCACTCACACACACTCACACACTGACACACACACTCACACACTCACACACGGACTCAGACACGGACACACACACACACGCACTCACACACTGACACAAGCTCACACACACTCATGCACACATATACTGACACACACACTCACACATTGACACACATTCACACAATACACACAGACACACACACTCACACACATGCACTCACACACACATACCGACACACATATTCACGCAATACACACACATTGACACACACACTGACACACACACATTCACACAATGCACACACACACACATGCACTCACACACATACTGACACACACATTCACACAATGCACACACGGACACACACACTGACACACACTCACACACATGCACTCACACACATGCACTCACACACATACTGACACACATATTCACACAATACACACACACTGACACACGCACTGACACATTCACACAATGCACACACTGACACATACCGACACACTCACACACACACACACACCCACACACACACTTTTAACCGTGTGGCACAGAAGGAACAGCCCGGGCAGCCCCTCTGGGAGTTGCTGGCTGTGAGGACGGCGCTGACCCTGGAGTAGTGGACACACACAGCGCTGGGTAATCACTCTCCTTTTTAAGACTTCCTCAGAATGAAATGTGCAGCTTCTCTAATCTTCGGGTCTAGCTTTGAGCTTCTTGTGTTTGAGAAAGTGTCATTTTCCAGCAGTGACAATAGCCCACTCAGGTGTTAATGAATGCCAACTCCTAACACCTGCAAACGTTAACACAGTTTCCTCTGCTGTATTTCCAGACTTCGCATGGGGTGTCACACAGTCTCATAAATAGCCTCAAGATAGTGTAACTTCTGCCATTTAAAGGAGATGCAGGTGACCAGCTTACGAGCAGCATGGGGGCAGTGAGGCTCAGGGAGGTCTGGAGGGCGTCTGCGTGGTGGCGAGGCGGGACAGGCTGTGACGCTGCAGGATCCGGTTCTGCACGCTCGTGCTGGGCATGTGGGCTGAGCGCTGTCGCTCTGCAAGGATGGAGCCAGTGGCTGTTCTAGAGCAGAGAGTGCGGGTGGTAGGACAGCATCCCAGGGCACCTGCTGGTAACCGGGCGGGCGGGACTGGGGTGTGGAGGGAGTCAGGCAGGTAGGAGGCACTCGTGGCTAGTCAGGGCCTGAGCTACCGGCCCTCCGGGAAGTCACGATGCACTTTTGCGTAGAAAAACTTAGAAAAACGCATCACGACTTTCCCAACCACCTAGGAGACCCTGCCATTTAAAAGTGGAATGGAGGATTAGGAGGTTCACACCTGGGAGGACCTGTGAGGAGGGCCAAGGAGGGGCGGAGGCTGTTCCAGAGACTGAGAACCGCCTGGTCAGGGAGACCGGGAACAGGGCTCGTCCTCTCAGGAAGAAGCTCACAAACAGACCATTGGCATCATGAACTTACTTTGCCCCATCTCTTTGGTTTTAGAGGTGACGCATTTCTAGATTAGTATTATACGTTAAATAGACCAAGCTAAGCACAACTTAATTTGATGTAATTTAATTTTACACATTTCCTAAATTCTTTTTCTTTTTTAAGAATTTGCCAGAGAGAATAATAAAAATACTGATTGGGGAAAACATAGAAAAGATATTGAATGTTGAAGTGGGGAGATTAATGTCTGTGTACTGACTGACATGCATGGCATTCCCTTTTGAAAAAACAATGTAACACACTGTAAAGTTATATGTAATCCAATGTAACATAAAGAAGATTATGATGATAATAAAAACAAAAACAAAAACAAAAAAAGAAAGAAAGAAAAGAAAAGAAAAAAAAAGAATTTGCCAGAGAGCTGTGCGCTTGGGGGGGCAAAGGCGAGAAAGCTCACGTGGGTGCATGGGTGCGTGGGTACGTGGGTACGTGGCTACGGTCATCGCAATCGCTCCTCCTCCATCTCTCCTTGTGCGATTTTGGGCACAGATGCACATGCACCTGGTGTTTCTCAAGCCGTAAATCCTCTTTTGTTTTTGATTGAGTGAGTGATTTTAGAATGACTTGGTTGCGTCTGTTATTGTTGCGATGATGAGTTTGCTATTAGAATGAGCGCAGACCTTGTGCTCGGTGCTGGCCTTCAGCTGCCAGTGCCGACCCAGGATTTGCTACTCATTCCCGGAGGTGGAGAAGAGTGAAGAGTAAAACGAACGTGGGCCCTGTGAAGCCGGGCCTAGTCACTGAAGGAGAATACAGGGCCAGCCTGTGGCGTGGTGGTGGGTCCATATGCCCGGATCCCAAATGGCAGACTGTGTGCTTCGGGTCCTGGACCTGGCAGCTTGGAAGACTCACTGGGCACGTGTGCATGAGTGTCCAAAATCCCGGAAGGAGGGGGAGATGGAGGGAAGTGATTGAGGGGTGCCCATTCTTCATGGGGATGCCTTCTCACTTTCTGTCTTTTTCTGTCTCTCTGGCTTTCTCTAGCAAGCTCACACACCCTCTGACAGAATTTAAAAATAAAACTTCAAAATAAAAGACAGGAAACCATCCAAGTAAATGCGAAAGTATAACTTGGATACGAGGGCTCAGAGGGGGGCCGACAGCTGTGGGGGGCACTGACAGCCATGGGGGGCCTATAGCCATGGGGGGCACTGACAGCCATGGGGGGCACCCAGGCTGCAGGTTCTTGGACTAATATTAGATACGCAGGGGGGACGTTGGTGGTGATGGGGTTTGGGGAGGCTCTTCCCTGATTACTTCAGATTTTTAAAACCCCCTGCGATGAGCCGTGAGTTGGCCTACTGCCCGTTGCCGCCAGTGCAGAAGGAGCCTGGCAGGGAGCGCACCGCCTCCCAGTGCCATCTGAGCCGCTCACGCCCAGCTCGGGTTCCTGTTGGTGCCCTGGGGACAGTCGCCATGTTCTCTGCTCTGCAAGCACTGGGCGGCTGGGCTCTGTGGGGCCACGAGTCCCCAGGCTGTGTTCTGAGACTGGTCCCCTGGCCGTGGGACTCTCTCCCACATGGTGTCGGGCAGGGGCTCCTGCCCCGTGGAGCAGCTGCAAGGATGGGCGGGCTCTGTGGCCACACACCTCGGGCGTGGTCCTCCCCTGCCTGGCCATGGAGACAGATTCGAATGGCTGATGGATTCGAACCCTTCCAGGTCACCCCTTTGCTGTCGCGGTGTTCGAGGATTACGTGTGGTTCTCAGACTGGGCCACGTCCTCGGTGACCAGGGTGCACAAGAGGACGGGTGGTGACAGGGTGCGACTCCGAGGCAGCATGCAGCAGCCCTCGGCGCTGGTCGTGGTCCACCCTCTGGCAAAGCCAGGTATGCAGACGGAGGCCAGCCTCTCCCTGGCCGGCCACCTGGTCCATCGCGAGGAGCGGGGGCGGGTGGGGCGTGTTCGGCTTTCTCCCGTCTGCATAGACGTTTACCACGTGGCTCTGTTTAAACTAAGAGGAGTGCTGGCTGGGTCATCTGGCCCGCGTCCCTCCAGTCGGCACTCTCCTCTGGCGGCTCTGACCTACCTGCTACGTTTGAAAGACCCTCTGGCTCCAGGCTCCACGGGTAGCGGGTCGCGGCCTTGCAAGCTCCTGCCTGCCCTTGGGGGCCTCCCCACCCCCGGAGCACAGAGGGGGTAGGACGAGGTGTGAGGGACCAGCTCCTCTCGGAGTTGCTCGTGGTCCAGTGGGTGAGATCATGGGTCAGGACACGGGAGGTGGGTCAGGACACGGGAGTCCCCGTGGACTGACGCTTCTCCAGCGAAGTACCCGCAACTTGGTGCAAAGTCTCCAGGCCCGACATTCTGGACTTGGCCCCAGTTGGGGCTCCTTGCGGGCCTCTTCGGAAGTGGCTCATGACACACTCTTGCTTAGATAGGTCGAGTCTCTGCCCCAAGGCTGTGGACGGGTTTGCATGGATGGCATCCGTCCTGCTCCAAACCCGCTGAGACGCGCCCCTTCTCCGCAGGGGCAGACCCCTGCCTACACCAGAATGGCGGCTGCGCGCACTTCTGCCAAGAGAGCTTCGGAGCTGCGCGGTGCTCCTGTCGTGGAGGCTTCGTGACCGCCCCGGACGGGAGGTCGTGCCTGGCTCTGAGTGGCCATCTGGTGTCCGGTAACCCAGCCATTCTAAGTCACTTCCCTCGGCTCATGGCAGGCTCGTCCACCCCAGCACCCGCGTGGAAAACCATGTGGTTTTCCAATCTCAACTGTGGTTGTGGGTGCCGGGCCCATGTGCCCGCCCTGCCCTGAGAGCCGGGCTCCTGTTACAGACTAACCCCCACGCCTCCATCGCTCAGCGTGGGCCCCGTGCCCTCCCCCACTCACCGCTGAGTGCATCCCGCTGGAGAAAGCCGCCTCAGGATCGCCTGCCAGCCATGACAGGCACCTCACTTCCAAGCTTCAAGTCCCCAGTCTTCGAGGTAGAGGTGTATAATCCCCCGACTGCATGGCGGGGCTTTAGTGAAAACCAATGTCCCCTGTGAAACTGACTTCGGGGTGTCATGTGGGGTGTGAAGCGTGGCCGAGGATTGTGAGCCCCATTTTTACAACTGAGCGTGAAGCGGGAGGATGACAGGGTGGCGGCGTGTGCTGCGCCCCAATGACACCGTCTCCTTTGCTCTGTGTCCAAACGTGGGCGCATTTGGGTTCAGCTCTGCCCGGCTCTTTACTGAAAATAACCAATGAAAACTGAGACGTCAAGTGCTTTTAAAAGTCACGTCTGTCTGGGAGGTGTGTGAATAGGGTAGGTCACAGATTATCTGTGGATCAGAGCGGACGTTTCTTCTTTTTGTTTTTTTGGAGAGAAAGACAGAGACAGAGAGACAGAAAGCGAGATATCACCCCCAGGGGGGATGGCCACGCTGCAGTCCCTTCTCCCTTCTCCTCTAGGGATCTTGGGCTGCTGGGAATGTGGCTGGGGCTCGGGGCGTTGGTGTCGGTGCCGGCTGGTCGGGGAGCGTTTGTTATGTGTCCTGGAACAGCTGCTGCAGACCGGGTGCTGGGGTGTCCTGGGGCCTCACGCCTCGCCTCTGGAGGCCATTGTCGCAGGGACACTGCTCCTTAGGCGGCGTGCAGCTGTCTCTTCTCGCTCCCAAACTGTCACGTGCACGGGGTGAGACCGCACAGTGTGGGCTAGTGGGGTGCATGCTCTGTTTATTTATGTCTTGAGAGAGACAGGTGGAAAGCCGGCGGGGACGAGGGCCCCACAGCGTCCTCGCGCTGCCCTCGCTGCCCTGACCGGCACGTGCCCAGCGTGTGGGGAGGGGGATTCCTTCCCCAGGTGGCTGTTGCACCGCTGCCTGCCCCCGGCTGGAGTTTCTGTGTCACTGCGACCCTGCCAGTTTCCCCATCCTCTTACTGGGAGGATGAGCCTCAGCTCGCAGCGGACAGCTCAGCTGGAGGAGCAGAAAGGCTAGCTGACCACAGCTGCTACCCTCCACCAGGTGGCGACACTGCTGCAGGGAACCCGGAGCCACCCTCGGACACCTCACCCAGGGCCAGCTTGTCCCCGGAAAGTGTCATCAAGTCTGGGAGCACACTGGTGGCTGAGGTCCTGCCAGGTAAGTATAAGGGGGTCCCGCATCGTGGTCCTAGCCATTGTCAGCCCCGGGATTCCTGGGCATTGGCTCGGTCTCCCCAAGGCTGGACTGAACATACCTGAGTGTTGTCGGGGCCCCCTCCTACGGCAGCCTGAGAAGGCGCCCCATCAGGCCGGCCCTACCTGCTCACGGTGAGAGCCTTTGAACAACATGTTCCTGGGGAAAGTAACTCGGAAACCCGGGTGAGGACAGGACAGAGTGGACTCCAGCGTGTCCCCGCCCGCGTGCCCCTAGGGCGGCCTGGCCGACCCTCTCTGAGCCCTGAGAGTAGGTAAGCAAACGCAGTGGGTTGTTCGGACTGCTGTGGGAGGTCCATAAGCAGAAAGAACTAGAACTTTCTTCCGTGTTGTGCATCCGTCACCAGATTCCAGATCATCTGTTCAGTGTGTGCCCGAGAGGCCAGGGGCTCAGGCCTTGAGTCCGGGTCACTGCCTTCCATCAGCTCGACTTTGGACCGCTCTGTTTGTATCACTGAGTAACATTTTAACAAGGTACCTGGAGTCGAAGACAAAGTCTGGAAACGCCCTGTGAGGAAGCCTTTCCCCCAGCTTCCCGGGACTGCATTCCTCTGTAGGTGTACAGGGACCTTTCAGTCCACCTCGTCCATGTGGATTCTGGAAAACTATAAACAGCAAGATGCATATTGTTAGTAACAGTAACAATTCACACTTGTATCAATATTTAGAGTTTACCAGGCACGTTAAATACATTCTAATTTGACCATTATGATAATGCACCGTTTTACAGTTGCAAAAACCGAGACTAAGATACAAGTTAGTGACTTCACTAAAGCTTCTTGGAATGCTGGCGGGGCCGTTGCTGTGCTCAGATGCGCAGTCCCGGGCACCGGGCTACGGCGGCAATGGCATTTGCAGTCCCAGGCACCGGGCTACGGCGGCAATGGCATTTGCAGTCCCGGGCACTGTGCTATGGCGGGGAAGGGGGTTTGAGGCCTGGGACACAGCGCCAGCAGGAAAACTCAGCAGTCCCGGGCACTGTGCTATGGCGGCAATGGCATTTGCAGTCCTGGGACACAGCGCCAGCAGGAAAACTCAGTGACATGGGGAGTATGTTGCTGAGATGGGATGCCACTCTGAGCTGAGGACAGTCCCAGCGGCCAGGTCACCACCTTATGACACAGTCTGGGGGGTGACACCCTGTGGGTTGATATTAGCGGTCGGAGCCCTTTCAGAACCGCCAGGACCCCTAGAGGTTCACAGAGCGCATTTCGAAAGACCAGTGTCTGAAGGCTTCACAGGCTACGCTCATGCTAGATGGTAAATCGGGCTCGTGGCTGGGAACGGGGCGATGACAGTGAGGCCAAGGACTATAAATACGTATGCAACAGACGGCGTTTGGCTCCGTGCCTGGAGACGGTTCTCTGCCTGGTGTGGAGCAGGTGGCAATGGTTGTTTGGGTGCAAAACCTCAGCTTTGTGTACCGGGCTGTGCTCCGGTCTGTCCAGCCTGTCTTCATTCTACCTAGGTTGGCTAAGAAGTCTTAATTCAATTTCTGAGTGTGATTTTATGCCACTGACATGTCTGTGGCTAAAACATGTTTGAAAGTGCCACATTAGGATTTGAGAATAAAATCTCAATATTTTAAAATTCATTTATTTCTTGCATGCGGGGGTAAGCCGATGGCCCCTTCACAGGGCTTGAAGCTGCCGTCCACCCAGCCGCAGCCAGCCCAGACCATGGGCACGGACACGCCTGTGTACTCAGGGAGGTCTGTGGGCACGCCCAGGGCCTTCCCACTTGGGTAGCGTCACAGAAATCCCTTTGGACGTCTACACCTCTGGCTGGCCCCTCAGATCTAAACTCTTCAGGTGGCCTGTTGGCCCCTGCATGGACTGGCCCTTAGACATCTCGCCAGCCTGTGAAGGGGCTCACGGCCCCTGTCCTTGGCCTCTGGGGCTGCTTCCACTGTGCTAGCTGGTCTAGGACAGGTCCGTGCTGTCCTCCGGCCTCTGTGGGCTCTGACCCTCCAAGGCCCACACACTTGTTTGGGCTCTTGCCCAGGAAGCCTTTCTTTGACCTCTGGCCAGGTGAGGCTACCTGCTACTGCTGTCTTACGACCTGGCACTGCCCCTTCCCCACACCTGGCACACCTGGAGTGCGGTATAGTTAGTTCCGCGTGCACTCTTCTCTACATTCGACCTTCCGGCGGGTACTTTGGAGTGAGGAGTAACCCTAACAGGACCCCGAGCCTCCTGTGGCAGGGAAGCCGCGCTCTTGTCTAGGCCGTCGCAGTCCTCTTCTTCAGGTCACCTGCTTTTGTGCATGTTGTTTTAAGTTTTCAAAGGGTTTTAGAAAAAGGCACATTCTCATCTGGCCTTTGTAACAGTCCCGGCAAATAGGCCCGGCAGAAGCCGTCTCGGGACGAGACTCGGGTATGGATCCCACCTGTGGATGGCACAGCTCTGATCCCGGGCGTGGTGGCTGGAGAGACGCACCGGCACCCACGCGTGCAGGCCCCAAATCCTGAGGGAGGGGAGACGGAGGGGAAGGGGCCCTGCACATCGGGGCGATTTCTCCTCTCCCTCTGTCTCTCCCTGGGGAGCGTGTGTGCTTTTTTGGCAAAAACAAAAGCAAACAAAACAAAACAAAACAAAACAAAACAAAGGAAAAAACAAACGAAACTTTGGTGCTAGCCCATTCCTTCTTGGACCACGTAACCATGGCTTCTCATTAGTGACGCAGCTTCAGGGTTTGCGAGCCGCCCAGAAACCCCGAATCATAGGCTGATTTAGGTAGTTCTGCGAGCGACTCCAAACGTCCTGTGTAGCTGGGTCCCTCTCACCTCCGCTGAGCGGCCTGCAGTTTCAGAGCTCATCTTCGGGGGGAGCAGAACCAAACTGAGTCTGAGCGTTCCCATCTCTGAGCTGGGGAGACAGAGATGGAAGGCCTGTGTCCCCTGGAGAGCCGCCCCCTCAGGTAGCAGACGCTGATCCAGCTCCAGGGTCTAGGGTCCGCCTTCCCACGGCCTGAGGCTTCCTCAGCTGTGGGGAGGCAGAGGCCTCTTCCCCCCACCCCGTGCTGGAGGAGCGGACTTACCAGGGGTAGACAGGTGACAGTTCACATCCTGCTGTGGTAGGCCAGACCCCCCAACTCCAGAAAGTGGGGGGAGGTGGCCTCCGGAGCATGATCGTACATGTGCGTAGTTCACTCACACACCAGGGAGCTTGTCTGTGGCTCACGTGCAGCTGTCCCCTGGGGCGTTTTGCATTTCAGGAGGCATGACAGGGAGGGACCCACCCAGCGTTCTTTGCACGTTTCATGACTGAGGCTTGCAAGTCCCTGCACAGACCCCACTAATACACACTCCTGGCCACATACGTATTCTGGGATGTCCGAAGCATATTACGAGCTAATCGACAATAAATCTCTCCCAGTGGGCTCCGCCAGGCTGGTGCACAGGCCGCCTTGCTACATGTCAGAAGGGGTTTGGGACACAGAAATAGAAGGGCTCCATTTGTATGTCACATGGTTGAGGGTTTTCAAATAAGCAATAAGCCTTTTGAAATCTGAACCAGACCAGCCTGTGCCATGGCAGTTAAGGTGACTGGATCCCACAGGGCTGATTGCATAGTTCAAGTCCCAGACCTGGCAGCTTAGAAGCATGCTGGGCATGCGTGTGTGCATGCCCATTCCCCGTACTGGGTGCTCTCTCTTTGTCTCTCTGTCTCTCTCTTTCTCTCTGTCTCTCTCTCTAGCAAGTGCACGCACCCTCTGGCAAAATTTAAGAAAGAAAATAAAGTGAAAAAAAATTGAGCCAGCTTACTTCCGGTAGATTTTTTCAGTTGAAACAAATTTAAGAAAATAATTCTTGGTAGCTAGCGTGCATGAGCACTGAGAGAGAGGCAGGTAAACTCTGGCGGTGTGGTCAGCCGCAGCCCCGTCCTCCGGGCCGGCAGGAGGCTGGGCCAGTGTCCCACCTGGAGAGCGCCAGGTCTGCTGGGTGGGGCTCGGAGCCACCAGCCCTCCGGTCCAGACACTGTCCATGCAGGCTGGCCCTACTGCTAGCGATATACTGCACGGCTGCACAGGCAAAGGCCTACCAGAGCCTCGCTGGGCCCCGAAGGGCTTGTCAAAGTCTCGAAGGGCTTTACGGTGCTCCTTGAGTGTTTTCCTACTTCTGAAAACACCAACACCTTTTCAGCCTGAGGGCGGGTGCCCTGATAAGAGACACAGCAGCTGCTCCCCTCGGGTTAAAGTGGGGAGATGCCCATCCTGCCTGCCCCTGTGTCTGCATGGTCACTCAGGCCTTCCTCGGACGGGCTCTGCGTGACCCTCGGCCCGACATGTCCCCGGTCAGGAGGAAGGCCAGCACTCACTGAGCGGCTCCCAGGCGCCGCAGACAGACCCCGGTTGTTGCATCTGAGAGCCAGGTGGTACCCTCCCATGGACGCCTGCCCTGCGACTCCGGGCTCTCGCTCTGACCTGACCTGCCGCTTCCCAGGGCGGACACGTGGCGGTAGTCACGGCCTTCCTGTCTGGCCGGCACGGAGCCCTCGGCCTGGCAATGGCGGGCTGTCCCCTCTGCCCCTCTCTGTCTCGCCTGGCACACAAGCGGGTCCTCTAGTGTTACCGAGAGTGGCCAAGGTCATGTCTTTGACGTTTGAAAAAGCCCTCGTTCTTTCAAGGTGACAGTTCCCTGAGAGTATCCAAGGAGGTCAGTTGAAAAGAGTCACTTTGGGCACTTCAGATTAGCAGTTCAATGTGATATATATTTAATTGGCCCCTATTCTTTTTAATGCAGAGAGGGTGTGTGCTTGCCAGAGACAGAGAGAGGGGAAGGGAGGATGCCCCGATCCTCCGTCTCTTCCACCCTGCTCCTCCGTCCTGTGGGGGTTTCAGGCACACGCATAAGCCAGAGAGAGGGTCCCAAGCTGCCAGTGGAGAACACTGAGCCGCAGCGGGCTGTGTGGGTCCAGGGCTCTTCACCGTGAGGCCGTGGGCTGGCCCTAGGCTGTTCTTGAGTAATGTGAAACTCAGAGGGAGGAGAGACCTCGGCGTCAGGGTGAGCGTTCCTAAGGATGAAAAAGGTGACGACTTCTTTGCACAGTTCACGTTTATGTCAAGAAAAGCGACAATGTATCTGTCATAACGAGTGTGGATGCAATGTCTGTCTGCCGCGTCAGCGTGGTCTTCAGATCTGAGCTTCTAAGTGTTTGCTGGGTCGTGAGCAATCTCTGACTTCCAAGCAGGAGGCAGAGTCCGAGTTCTGTCGGCTGACTGCCCCATGCGGCCTGCAGCCCAGGGACCCAGCCCCGCCCCGTGTCACAGGAGCAGCCAGCCCAAACACGCTCGCGGCTTTCAGGACACCAGGCTGATGGCAGGTGGAGGGCTCTCCTTGCAGACTGTGGGGCTCCCCGTTCTTGCTCCGCACCCCACGTCCCCTCCCTCTTTTCTGGCAGATACTGAGGCGTGCCAGCCGGGGGTGCACCGCTGCGAAGAGGCCGCCGGCTGTGCAGGTGCGGAGGGCGGCCACCGCTGCTCCCCGGCCGGCAGTCCCCCGGGAGCTGGAAGAAATCTCCCTGGTAGGTGGCCTGTGGTCTAGCCCGAGAGGAGGGCCTGGGCTCAGCCAGGTGGGCTCTAAGTGCATTTGCGGCAGGTTCTAGACCCCATCCAGCTCAGTCGAGCTGGAGGCAGGCTGAGACTGGCGTGGGCGACACTCCCAGTGACGGCATGTGGGCCAGCCCTGCTTGTAGCCCAGCTGGCTCGGGTGGGCAGGGTGGCGCTCGGCGGCTCTCGGGCTCTCCCATCCAGATGTGGATTCCTCCTGCGCGGGAGGGGGACGTCTGGACTCTGCACTGAATCCTTCCCAAGGGTTTTTAGGAGATGACTTTAAAAACCAGTCTTCGTCTATCTGGATCGGAGCTCCAGGCCTCTCCGCTATCCCTTTAATCACTCACATGGGCAGACACAGCTTCCTGAACCTTCTCACACAGCAGTGCCTCTTCCCATCCGCATCCAGGGGGACAGCCAGTCCCCGGGCCTCGGCGCCCTCTGGGCTGCAGCAGTCCTCGTCACTCTGCAGGCCGAGAACGCCCGAGAGGAGAGGCCCACAGCTGCGTGGTCTCTGTGATTTTGCATGTCCTTTTTCCTTGAGTAACTCGCTCTGCCTACAGGGAAAGGGAAGTGAGGGGGTTTATGTAGTCAGGGACACCCCGAGGTCTTCTTACCAGGAGCCGTTCAGTGAGACTGAATTGGCCGCTTTGGCATCCGCGGGAGCATTTCCTGCTGGCGTGGCTAGGGGCTGGTCAGGGAGGGTCTCCTGGGAGGGCCCCCCAGCCATGAGCACCGGGACGGTGGACGGCGCGTGCTCTGCTGTCCCTCCGCACGGCGGACGGCCGACTTGCCTTTGTGAGGCGACCGGCGACTCTGAAGTCATAGGCAGGTGTAGGCTGGGCCGCTCTCTCACTGCCTCCCATGCGCCCTACAGCGGACTGCTCAGAGAGGCGGAAGAACGGCCAGGCCAGCCTGTCGCGTGGCAGGTAAGCCCTGTGCACAGGGAGCTGCATCCCAGATGCTGACCGCTGTTGGAATCCCTGTCCCTGAGGCTGGAGAAACATGGCGGGCATGCACCTGCGTGCCCTGAGTCCCCACCATGGAGACATGCAGAAGGGGTGCGGCGTGACCACACCCATGGGCACTTGCTCGCTCTCCTGCTCGCTCTTTCTGGCAGGCGTCACACCCTCCCTCTCACGACTCAGAACACAAACCGAGGCAGGGCAGAGCGGTTGGTGGCAGGCAGGGAGGCCGAGGGTCTGGCTGGGAAAGTGAGCGCTGGCTGCAGTGCATGCTGTCCTCTGTCCCCGAGACGGTCCTGCCAGAGGAAATAAAGTCAATCTTTGGTCCTTCTAGATTCTACGCCGCCCTCCGGCCTCCGGGAAGACGGCCGCCACCCCGTCAGAAGTAGCTACCCCGAGTGTCCCCCGGAATATGAGGGGTACTGCCTCCACGGCGGCGTGTGCAGGTACATCGCGGTGCTGGGCAGCTACGCCTGCAAGTAAGTGCGCCACCCCACGGCGGTCGCCCCTGCGCCGGACCTTGCACCCTGGTGGCGCCATGCACCTGATTCTTGCACGTGTGCACGGAGGCTGCGCGGCCCCCTCCTGGCCTGCCGTCCCCGCCCCCAGGGTCACTGGACCAGGACTCGGTGACTTCCCCTCCTGTGATACTTGGGTAACCGGTGTCACTGCGGGTGTGGCCTAGGGGTTAAACTCATGTCCGTAGAAAGACTCGGGTCCCCGAGAGAACAGGAGATGGGGCTGGATCGCCGACACTGACAGGTGTCGTCCTGCCCACCCGGTCTCCCGCAGCAGCCAACCCACGCGTGTTCTGGCCAGGCACAGTGGGCCCAGGCGTGCATGAGTTCCGCATCTGTGGACTCAAGTCATCTCGGGTTGAAAATATTCAGGAAAACAACAGTAAAACCCCACAATCAGGGCCAGCCTCATGGCCTCGTGGTTCAGGGAGCCGATCCCAGCCCGGTGGCTCGAGAAGCCCCAGGCAGGGTGTGCACCTCCCCAGTCCTGACCGACAGACATGGAGGTGAAGGGACTGTGGTACGGCCACGCCCCGCCAGGCCGTGCTTCTCCCTCACGCTCTCTACTCTCTGTCTCTCTTAGGCAAGCACTTGTGGCCTCTGGCAATTAAAAACAATAACAATAGCAGTACTACAATCAAAACGAATACAAATTAAAAAGCCGGTACAGCATTGCCACTGCTCGCCCGGCGTCTGCACGCGTTGGCATACCATCCTCTGCGGGCAGCTTACGTACGCGGTGGGCACTCGGGCTGCACCGGACACCGGCCACCCAGGGAGGGACTCCCTGCGGAGTTTGGTGTCCCTGGCCCCACCACCTCTTCACCTCCCGTTGGTTGGCTTCTCCGCTGTGTCCAGTCACAGCTGTGGGGCTGTGGCCACTGCCTTGTCTCTCTTTGGTCCCATGGAGGTCTCCCAGGGGGCAGAGGGTCGGCCTGAAAGGAGGTTTGAGGAAAACCCACGGGCCACCACCACTGTGCCCACACAAACGCTTTCCCCAGGACCTTTCGGGAAACTCAAACTCGAACATCTAGTTCTGTGCCCAGCTTTGCTTTGAGTTAGTAGTCGTGTTCAGGCAGCAGGCGGGAACTGGAACTGGGCAGTGCTCGACTGGACTCCTGGCTCCCTGGTGGCCTTCTCTGAGAAGGAGGGTGAACTGTTCACAGATGCTGACGGCTTAGGGGATTTTATGATTTCATCCATAACGAGCAGAAATGTTAGCAGGAGCATAAGCTATACTCGGCGAGGGTAGACGGCCTTGCGTTGTCCATTACGTCGGCCTGACAGAGCAGGGAGTCGCTCGTTCACGCCACTGCAGTGACTCCGTTCTAGCAGGAGCGCCCCTGCATTGCACTTACATGCCGTCGCTTCCTTTCTCTCTGTCTGTCTGTCGGTCTTTCTTTCTGTTTTTTTGTTTGTTTAGGTTTTTGCCGTAGGGTGTGCGTGCCGGCCAGACAGAGGGAAAGTGAGAAACCACCCTGGAGGCAGGGAGGCCACGCTGCAATGCCTTCTCATTGTCCTCTGGGTCCTCGGGCACACATGTACATGCACCCGTGTGGTTTCCAGTCTGCCGTGTCCGGGGCTCGCACTGCAGTCGGTCCTGTGGGAGTCCAGCACCTTAGTCACCATGCCACCTGCTGGCCCCCATGCTGGCATTTTCTCCTGAGATAAAGCCAGTGCCTACAATAGTTAGTTTTCATCTCCATGCTAAGAATCATATGGTTTTCAGCTGTCCAGTTTCTTTCTGACCACCCCACTCACGCGGTTACAGCAGTGAGTGTCCTGGATTGTGAGGGGTGCTTGAACTCCGGCTGAGAACCGCT
>NW_006199647.1:1325819-1342640 GCF_000334495.1 Tupaia belangeri chinensis
GGGGACGGCTACTGCAGGGTGCCTTACTGCGTTGGGTCTGGTGTAAGTGGCCGGTGGCCTCCAGAGCACTCTTCTCTGCCGTTAAGCCCCCATGGAAACGTCTATCTCCCTGACCGTGTTTCAAACACAGCTGCTACAACAGGACAAACCGCAGACGTGTCACAGCGAAGCCCTTAACCTGACCACCACTCCCAGTAACTGTAGCCCTCTGACCCCGCCCCCACGACCTCCTCACGTTTGCTAACCCCACGATAACAAGCCTCCGGGAAGTGCTCGCCAGCCCCGTGGAATCCGAGACGCCCTTCGGCAGCTTCTGTGCGGTGTTCTCCATGCTGCGGGCAGGCTTCGCAAGGGCAGGCCTTCCTGCTTGCTCCGAAGTTACCCGGACAGGTGGGCCCCGGCTTTCCCTGGCGATGCCCGGGGAGTGACCTCTGGAGTCACCACGTCTGACGTGGGTTTCCAGCGTCCCTGACTGAGAGGCCCCGGGAGGCTCCAGGTCCTGAGTTCAAGGAGGGCCTGGTCCATCCTGGCTGGGTTTGAACCAGCCACCCTCTGGGCAGGTCTAAGATCCCTCAGGGCCAGCGCGTGACATGCCCTTCAGGACAAGGCTGTGCAGACGGACCCCGAGAAGTGCCGTGCACCAGCCTCGCCCACAGTGCTCCACGCGCCACAGCACACGACAGTCCCTGCGTTTCCTTCAGAGTGTCCTGGAACACTCGGCAGTTCCCGCTCCAGCTGATGTGGCCAGAGAATCTCTGTGTGGTTTGGCGAAAGAATAAATGAAAGGCCAGGGGTTTGTGCCGCCTCGTCTCCTCGCCTCCCTGTAAAATGTGGGCTGGCCATCCAGGCCTGCAAGGCTCAGAGGGCTCTGCCCCGCCCCTGCCCCGAACCGGGCTCCCCAGGCTGCTTGGCCACGGCATGGCCTTACCATCTCTGAGGGCTGGGCGGTGCAGCCTAGCAGCGCCCAGGGTTGAAAGTGGCAGCCAGGTACTGAGACAGCTGGGGCGGAGCACTGCCAGGCTGCCCCTTCTCTCCCTGGCAGCTGGTCCCCCTCCGCTATGACTGCTCCCTGCAGTCGTTCCTCAGCTCTTCAGGCATGAGGCAAGGCCATGCGGACCTGACCCGGGTCCTGGGAAGGAGCTCCTGGTACGTCAGCACCGTGCAGTGTTTAGTGGGACGTCCATGGAGTGGCGGCCTTGCAGGACAGTGTGCACCGACCCAGGGTGTGTGGCAGCACGAGCTTCCAGCAGATGGCAGCGTTGCGTCGCTGACCTGGACAGGGCCCACCTGTGTGTCCCTTGTCCCTGTAGTGGTCTTATCATGGGGCATCCTGGCTGTCCGCCCTGTCCTCGCAGGGCTCCCCTGGGAGGAAGAGGCAGGCATGCTTGCTGTGCTGCATGGGGACTTTTGCTCTCGGCCGTGACGAGGGAAAGCAACCCTGATGGGGACGAGCACGCTGGCCCATGGGCACGGCCGTGCCGGGCCACACGTCCTTACTGCACGGCCTGGTGGCCAGCCGGGGCCTCTGCCTTCCGATCACTCTGGGCTTTGGCTCGTGTACCCAGTTCTGGCCACGCGTGTGCTCCTGAAGCTCGGGGGACTCTGGGGCAAAGCTGCTCAGGCCGGCGCGTGTCAAAGGTGTCCTGGGGTTTCAGCCTCGCGGAAGCCCACCCTCGCGCGTGCTCTGTGCCACCTGTGGGGATGCGTGGCCATCCATGCTGCCCAGGCTGGGTGGACCACAGGGCTCCTTTGCTGCCTGCCCTGGGTCCTCATGCTCTCTCCAGACCTCGCCGCCCAGCCGCTGAGGCTGGACGTTAGAGGCCGGGATGCTGAGGGGCGCGGCCTGCGTGTCTGGCAGGACCCTGACACCTGTTCTGTGTTGTTGCAGCTGTGCCGTCGGCTACGTCGGGGAGCGCTGTCAGCACCTGGACTTGCAGCTGCGCCACGCCAGCCTCGGGCAGCAGCGGGATGTCACCGTGGTGGCTGTGTGCGTGGTGGGGCTGGTCCTCCTGGTCCTGCTGGGGCTGTGGGGGGCCCACTACTACAGGTGATTCCCAGCACCCCGACCCTCCCCAGCCCTCCGGGACGAAATCCACAGACGTGCTACTCCAGGTGCAGGGGACGGCGAAGGGCGCATACATGCACCCACATACAGAAGGCAGGACTGCGACACGTTGGCTGCCACTGCCCCTGCCCGCTCTGTCCTGGCCCACACACGCGTGGGGGCTGGGTGTGCCTTTAGCTCCTGGTTTCTGCTTCTGCGTTCACCCCTGGGGTCTCCTGCTCTGCCCCCTTGGCCTGCAGCGTTTGATGGCCGCCTTCCGCAGAGCTGATTTTCCACAGAGCAGTAACTGCTGTTGAAGAAACCCGCACCTCCCTCCCTCAGGGCGACGTTTGTGAGCCCTGCACTTTGTGTCTTCAAAGTCTCCAGCCAGCGGTTAGCAACTGTGGCACAAGACCAGCAGGTGGCATGGTGGGTAAGGGGCTGGTTTCCCACATGGCTGACTGCAGTTTGAATCCTGGACCCAGTGGCTTGAAAATCATGTGGGGCGCGTGTGCGTGCCCAAGATCCTAGGACAAGATGGAGGAGAAGGGATTGCGGCGTGGCCGTCCCCCGGGGGTGATTTCTCACTTTCCCTCTCACTGTCTCTGTCTCTCTGGTGAGCGTGCACACCCGATAGCAAAAACGTGGACGATAATACTTACACACCGAATTTCTTAAACGATGCCACGTTACGGCCACGGTGTAGGCACCAGGGGGTGCCTGTTTTCCATTTTCTTCAAGAGCAGACACCCTCCTTCACTACCGCGCATGCGGGGAACGGCTCAGTGGGTGTCATGGCCGGCGCTGCAGCAGTGACATGGACTCTGAGCGGAGGGGACTTCGCGAGTCACAGCTCACACTGGTCGTGTCACGGCTGGCTAACCCAATGCCCGCTTAACTAGGCCTCATTCTCTGGGTGTCAAACACCCACTGCCCTGCAGAGGGCACCACGGCCACCCTGCCGCATGCCACAGCCGCTCAGGGAGCAGCTGCTTCGTACCCTGGAGACACACCTGTCAGCCAGGGTGGCGTTGTCTGAGACCCCTCCACGCCCGGGTAGAGGTTAGAGCCTGCGCTCTGGAATCAGGTCTCAGGTTAACCCTGTCAGTGCCTACGCAGCCTCACTCCTTTCCTTGGTTATGAAACGGACGAGAACGGTTCCTGTCTCGAGGAGCCTTGTGGCATTAGCGAGTCGGTCTAAGTGCACTTTATGTCGGCCTGGCAGTAGATGCTCTCTGTTTTTATTCTGATTTCCCTCGAGCTGTAATCGTCCCCAAAGAGCCACATCCCCTAAGCCCTTTCCCCCATCTCTGAGAAGCGACAATCTTGGGCACAGACTTGACATTTTAATTCAGTGGCCGTCGGTTACATGGCGATTTTAGTCTGTAACTCAGTCAAAATTTGGAACCAAGAGACTGGTCTGTTTCCTGACTTGGCAACTGTGAGACAGAATTATTATTATTATTCACTGCCAGATGGCCGTGCGCGCCCCAGAGAGAAGGAGAGCAGGGAAGACCTCCAGTGGGGAACGAAGGGGCCTCGGCCCACACAGTCCCTCCCTCCGCCTCTCCATCCTGTCGGAGTTTTGAGAACACACGTACACCCAGCAGGTTTTTTAAGCCACCAGGGGAGGATACAAACCACGGTGGGCATGTGGGATCCAGTTCCCTTAACCACCAGGCCGGGGTGGGAGGCTGCCGAGACAGTTATGTGGGGACCCCTCCCGCCCCCATGTGGGTGAGCGATGGCGTGGGCTGCTATATCACGCCCACCTGCAGGCTGCCCAGCCCTGGTAGCATGGCCTCAGGGATCCGGCTGTCCCGGAGCTCTGCTGGCATCTCCCGGGGTGGAGCCAAGCTGGCGGCTTCACACAGTGGCTGGGAGTGCCGACCCTCGCCCTCCAAGGGAGAGGCATTGCTACCTCATCGCTGGGTCCCTGGTGCAGGGACGTGGCGGCCTAGGTGCGGTGGGCGCTCAGTGGCCACCTATGAGCAAGTGATGCAGCCTTCCGTCACATGGGACTCGCACTTGCAGAACTATGGAGGGCTTGGGTCTGGGAAGAGTTCTGAGATCTGCAGAAAGGAATGCCCCCCAACCCCCATTTTTAGCTCCTAAACTCAAGGAGCAGCAGTGGTTGCTCCCGACCGGACTGCGGCTGAGTGTTTGGTTTGCTCTGAGATTTCCTCAAGTCTGGCTTTGTCGCAGGACTCAGAAGCTGCTATCAAAAACCCCGAGGAACCCTTATGAGCTGCCCAGTGGAGACGCGTGTGGGAGTGGGCCGGCCCTTGGAGAGTCCGGGACGTCGTCCTGCCCTCCAGTGTGGGTAATGTCCCTGGCAGAGGAAGCAGGAGCTGGCCTGATCCTCCGCAGCTGGCATTCCCTCCTCCCTGCGCTCAGAGCGACAGAAGGGCCAGGCCAAGGCCTCGCTGCGGCTGCGGGAGATCTGGGGGAGAGGGTGGGCGGGAGCTGCGGACATTAAGGGGTGAGAAGAGTCCGCAGTGCCACGATGGAGCAGCTCGGGGCCTGCCTGTCTCCCCATCACATAGCTTCTTCCTGTAACGCGGGTTTTGCGTGTTCCCGGTTTTTGGTCTCCCGTTTAGACGGACATCTTTAAACCCAAGGCGATGTTCCCAATCATCTTAGCTTTTCTTTCCTCACGTACATTTTACGTCTCTCAACTTCAGTAGCAAAAGGAGTTGCTAGATTTAGCAAATGCAAATACGGGGTCCTAGTTCAAATTGCGCTTACACTGAAAGTTAAAGATTGAGCTTGAATTAGAGTTTAAGCAGCTGTTCTGCAACTTATGTGGCAACTCCCGGTGTTTTACAATGAGCTCCCTGGATGGGAAGCTGAAGGCGCTCCACAGCTCCTGCCTCAGGAGCGACCTTGGAGTGGCAGAGGCAGATTCGGGAAGACGGAGCTCTCCAGGGGCCTCCATTCGCAGAGCTCTACCACACTGAGGTGACCAGATCTGCGTGTGCTGCTGGCGTGGTTACACACACATTGGGAAGAGGCTGGGACATGCCTGTCACCCCGTCCAGGGTGTCACTTTCTGCACCAACCTGTTCAGTGGAAAATTCCAGAAATAAACAATTCTCAAGTTTCAAATTGCACGCCATGCTGCATAGCGGATGGACTCTCACCCCCCGTGTGCCCCACCTAGTCCCTTTCTGCTTTGACACCTGGTCTGCGCACAGTGAGTCGGGCCGGGAATCTGCTCTGGGCGGTACGAACAGGGCCGGAGGCAGTCACCTTGTTGACTGGAGAGAATGCCCTTCTCCAGCCTCCCTTTCAGAACCTGGTTCCCAGGCGGCTCGACCGCAGGAAAGCCCGTGGTTGGTCCGCACGTGTCCGTGTTACTCAGAGCTGGGTATACCCGAACGTTACCACCACGCATACACCTTCTGCTGGAGGGTGGGCGTAGGAAGCCACAGACCCGGCCTGAGTGGGTGCTGACCGTCTCCTGTCCCCCGTGTTCTCTGCAGTTCATGGTTATTCAGGAGCATCAAGACCTCGGGCTTGGGAGCCCCCCTGTGGTCGGCCAGCCGGGCCAGGAGGCAGGCGTTGCCCAGTCGTCCTCCCTGGAGCCTGGTGAGTGGTTCTCCACACCTGGGCCTGCGAGTTTTCCCTGTGAAACGTCTCATCTAGCCCTGAGCACGCTGCTCAGACCATGGGAACTCCATGAGCAGTGCTGCGCGAGGCTGCCCAGGCGTGGGGAGTGGCCTGAGCTGCAGGCCTGCCTCGTGCGAGGTGTCCCTAGCACACAGCGTCTGCTGGCCACGGAGAGGTCCACGGTCACGACTCCTTATAGACAGCTAGTAGGGCCTTGAGGTGAGCCCTCTCTGGGTGTGGGGTCTACACTGTTAGGTGTAGGCGGAGCTCCAGGGAGACCGGTCTACACTGTCAGGTGTAGGCGGAGCTCCAGGGAGACCGGTCTACACTGTCAGGTGTAGGCGGAGCTCCAGGGAGACCGGTCTACACTGTCAGGTGTAGGTGGAGCTCCAGGGAGATTGCACATGGTTCCAGGAAAAGGGCCGGGTTCTAGTGGAAAGGGGTGTTGTGAATTCAGGTTGATCTGGGATCGTTCTGGGGATTTGGGAGTGTTGGGGTCCGGTCAGGGAGGGTCTGAGCTGGACCCGGTGAGGAGGGACTGTACATGGAACCCAGGTTCTCGGGCTGTGCTGGGACAGGCTGTCCTGACCTGGAGTCGGGGACCTGGCACAGCAGCCGCGTGGTACCGGGACACCTCCTGGGCATGGCCGCAGCTATCCCAGCTCCGACCCTCAACAGACGGTGCCGTTAGCACGTGTTTGTGTCATGTGCCTTTGGAAGGGGGTGGAGCGCTCTGAGCCGGCAGAACTGCTCCCGTGCTGACAGAGGAGCTGAGGACACGGGCCGCACTCAGCCTTCCTGAAATGCGCCCTGGGCCAACGCGCCGAGCGCCCCCCACCCTGCGACTGCGCTGTGGAGAGAACAATCTGGACTTTTGTCCCATGTGTATGTGACCACCTGACCCAGATCCTAACCCAGTAGAGCTTTACTGCCTAGTTTGGGGAAGGCCCGCATTCTACGGCGCACTTAGGAATTAGAGCCAGGAAGTGGCACAGTGGTTAAGGCAACTGGATGCCGCACGGTTCACTGTGTGGTTTGAGTCCCAGACCCGGCAGCTTGAGAAACACCTCAGAATGTGTGTGTGCACCCAAAATCCTGACAGGAGAACCAAAGGGAAGGGATTGTGGCGTGGCCACACCCCAGGGGGTGATTTCTCACTTTCTCTTTCTCTCTAGACTCCCTCTGGTGAGTGCATGCACCTTATAAAAAAACTTTTAAAAAATAAATAAATACATAAAAATGAAAATATGATACATTTAAGAATTAATATAAAAATAATAATAAATAGTGTAATTTTTTAAGAGATTTTTTTCTGTAAGGCATATGTGCTCACTGAAGAGACAGAGAAAGACAGAAAATGAGAAATCACCCCCTGGGGGATGGCCACACCCCAATCCCTTCGCATCCATTTTTCTCTCAGGATCTTGGACACACACGCACACGCGCCCGGCGTGAGTTTAAGCCGCCAGATCCAGGACTTGAGCGGAGGGACTGTGTAGGAGTCCAGTGATGAAGCCACTCCGCCATCTGCTGGTCCCAGTGTATCACGTTTTGTATGAGTGGTTGCTGCTGCCGGGTTAACGGAGGCTGCAGACTCCAGAGCTGCCTGGGCGTCACGGGCACTGGCAGCCCTGCGGTGAGGAGGGGAGTAACGGGCACCTCCCCTACAAGCCTGCAGTTGGAGGTTGTTGTGCTCAGGTTCAAGTTCGTCCATAGCACGGAGATTTGCTGAGAATGTATTCAAGCTCTAAAAAGAACTGAGGGCCGGTATAGTTCTCCGAGCACTCGGCACCGAGTAGCACCTCCCTCGCTCCCTCTTCCTCTGGCTGTCCCCAGGAAGAGCAGACCGCCCCGATCATGTCCACCGGCTCAGGGATGCCCGGAGTGAAGGTGGCATGGAGACTGGGGAGGGGGGAACACACAGAAGACAAATGTGGCTCCGAGCCAGGGCCACTGGGCTCCAGGAAGGCAGAGAGGGCCCAGTACCAGTGGGTCCTCAGAGCCACCGTTCCAGCCCACATCCGCCGGGCAGCTCCGCGTGGAGCACCTGCCTGGGTGGGGCAAGGACTCGCGGGGGCAGGACCATGCGCGCCGGCCTGCTCTCGGGTCGTGGGGGCCCAGTGAGGGGCCGAGTGAGGGGTGAAGCAGCGGCAGGCAGCAGGTCCCTGAACGAGCCCAGCTGGCCAGCGCCGGGTCAGTGTTGCAGTCTGGTCCACGTGGTCTGAGAACCGGCTCCTTTTGTGACTCGGTCCAGGCCTGTTCTCCAGCCCCCGCCGCCTCACGTGGTGCCATGAACTGTGAATGCTGAACTGTCATCTGCTCTACAGGGTCAGCGCGGCCGGCATCGTGGAGGGAGCCCCAGGAGTATGGAGCAGGCTTGGAGCTGGCTGCCGGGTCACACCACCCAGTGACAAAGACTCTGGTCCCCAGATAACTGGCAAAGTGATGGACTGCCCTGTGTGAGACTCGGCCCCCTTCTCTCCTATCCCCTAACCCACGAGACCCGTCAGGCCAGATGGGGCCCCCGGATGAGAACCAGAACCTGAAGGAAGGCCAAGGAGGAGCTGTGTGATGGGCAGCGCCCCCCGTCCCCAAAGCGGAGGGCAATGGCCCATGTCGGGCCCCAGTCCCTGTGACTCACTCCTCAGGGCCTGGGGACCCTCACAGAGCTGGGTTTCGTTTCTCCCCTCAAGCAGGCCTTTCACAGACTCCCAAGCAAGTCGCTGGGGGAATTGCTAGGTAACTGGTTCAAAACCCAAACTGGACAACACGCCTTGTAGGCTCTGCCTTCTTCAGTCAATGCAGACAGTGTCTCACCCCCCCCACCCACCCCCCCCGGGCCCAGGCTGGGACGGAAGCAGGTCATCATACTGGTCTGGCCAGTTACAGAGTCATCTCTGAAGTGACTGGAATGTTACAGTAACGGTGAGCTACATGGCAGGCATTCAGTTTATGATCGGTGTGTCTCATGCTGGTCATTTTGCATTATTAATTGTGATAGATTAATGAAAAGCAGTAATTTTGAACCAACTTTCTTCAGAATTAAATGGCTTCTTTTTGTACTTCAAAATCTTTGGATGAAAACATTTCACTTTGCAACGTTGCTGGAGACGCCTGTGTGTCTCAGTCTCCCCTCTCCTATCCCTACGGAATTTCCCCAGTGAGCTTGGTGAATCCTCTCTGTGTGTCTGCAGAGCGCTTTCATGTATTTCAGATCGGAGATTGTAAACAAATTGCCTGATTTGTTTTCGTTATGGAGAGCAATCGATTTCTTCTAATTATTTAAATACAATCACTCTGAAACATAAACATTGCATTGCAGTTCATTATAGTCTGGGGATCTTAGAGAGAGGTGAACCAAAGTGATTGGTCAAGGTTGCTTTCTTTCTTTCTTTTAAATACTAGACAGGCATGACAGAGGGCGGGAGAGGGAGGAGGAGGAGGCGCTTGACAGGGCCCAGCCACACGGCCGTCATCGCTTCCCTCGGCCCTCTCGTCCTCAGATCCCCAGACTGTCCGGGGACATGGCCTCCAGCCTCGCGGACACTTGTGTCACCGGGGGGCCACAGCAGCTGGCTGGCCCAGCTTACGTCACAGTTTTTTGTAATCTGTAACTCTGGCGTTATAAAGTAGAACTTCACAGCGTTCAACTGGGTCATCGGGACAGTCACGACACATTCTTGCATAGAAAAACACGTCACGACTTTCCCAGTGACCTAATACTTGGCAGTGTGGTTAAGGCACTGGACTCCTACATGGCCGACCATGGTTTGAGTCCTGGGCGCAGCAGCTTGAGAGTCACGCCAGGTGTGTGTGCTGGCGTGCCCCAATCCAGGAAGAGAATGGAGGAGAAGGGATTGTGGGGTGACCACCCCCACCAGGGCATACTTCCCATTTTCCCTCTCTCTGTGGCTCTCTGTTTCTCTCTGGCGAGTGAAAAATTCTAAACATAGAGAACGTCCTCTCAGCCCAGCGTTGGCACTGAGGTGACGGCTGGTCCGTGACGCCAAGTCACTCAGCGCGTGCGCTCGCTGTCCCGGGGTGTCTCCCACTCCGCTCCCCTCGGCCCTCGGCTCCGGTCAGGAGGAGGGGGAGCGGCAGTCCTTGCTCTCCAGTGGGGACTTTGTGGGAGGCCTGGTGAGGACCTGGGCATGGGAGGGCTCTGGCCTCCACGCGTGTGCGTCCCTCCCAGCGGGGTAGGCTGGCTGCCCCGCTTTGTCCTCACTGGTAACTGAAGCTCTGGAGGGTCAAATGAACAAGTGCAGAAAGGTAAGAGCCGCGGCGTCCCCGGTATCTTCCCCTCCGTGGGAGCATGTTCTTCCTCCCCAGACGAACAATTTTGAAACGGCAAGGTTTGGGGTGCGTCTCTGTTTTAGTTTCTCCTCCGTTTAGTCTCAGTGACGACAACAGAAATGATGCATAGCCTGCAACGTGCCAGCCTCTCCCACCCAAGGCCCCCCTTCTTTGGACCTTTCCAGCGACTCTGAGAAACTCGGGCCACACTAGATCCCGCCCAGGCTGGGCCAGGGCTCTGGGACAGAAGAAGACAGTCCCTGCTCCTTGGTCCGCAGGTCGCCCTAAAAGGGCACCTTAAGACCTTTCTTGCAGCTTCCTCTCCACCAGAAACATCCCCCTCTAAAGAAATAATCTGGATTTAAGAAGAGCGTTTCATCTAAAGTATTTGATTTGCATTGTTTCCCAGGTGGAAAACACGGTGGGTGCAGGGTCTGCGTGGAGTCCACCTCGCGCCCTCCACGTGCTGAAGAAGCCTGCGGCCCTTCTCCAGCACCCCACAAGGCTCGGCCCACTGCATTCTAACGACACCATGTAGTTCCTGCCCCGCCTGTTAGTCTTGACTGCAAGCTGCTGCTTTTTCACGGGAATAAGTGGTTACTGTGTGACCACTGGACACGTGGCGGGTGACTTAAGGTGGCTGGGGAGAGCCTGGCAGTTCGTGGCATGGTGGGTAAGGGCGCTGGATCCCACACGGCCAGCCATGCAGTTCAAGTCTCAGCCCTGGTGGCGTGGAAACTCGCTGGGTACCTGCGTGTGCCCCAAATCCTGGCAGCTGGGGAAATGGAAGAGAAGGGATTGGGGTGTGATCACGCCTCACGGGAGCTTTCTCCATCTCTCTGTGTCTCTCTGATGAACCCACGTGTTCCTGGTTAAAAAAAAAATTAAAAAAATATATGGTAGCAGCACTACCTAGTAAACCCCTTAAAGATACACATAACCCCGAGCAAACGGGAAGGCTGGGACAGCATTCTATGGGGGTTAATCTGAGCAGCTGTGACAGGGACCTCGTGCTCTGTTTCCTTTGATCTTTTCTTCCTCTCTTTTCTTTCTTTTTCTTTCTCCTTTCTTTTTCTCTTTCTTCTCTCTTTCTCTTTCTTTATACATTCTCAGGACGGAAGCTCTCCACCTTGTCGCCTTCCCTCCTCCACTCTGGACAGCCGGCAGCACTGACAGGTCCCTGCGGCCCAGGGCCATGTGCAGGTTTGGCCACTGTGTCCGGTGACAGCTAGGTAGCTCTCGCGGTGGCCCAGAACCTCGCTCCCGTGTCTTGTTACTCGCTGGGGCATGCATGTGCAAGAGAGAAACAGAGAAAGCGGGGCTCAGTCATGCCCCAGTCCTCTCCCCTCCATTTTCCCATCGTGAAGGGACTCGGGCACACGTGTACATGTGCTGGGTGTGTTTTTCAAGCTGCTGGGGGCCAGGGGCCACATGGAATCTGACTCCCAGCACACTGCTCGCAGCTCTGCGCCCTGGGGCCGGCCCGCCCCGTGAGGTGCGACGTAGCCACTGCGGGTAGATGCGCTGAGAGAGGCGTGACAGGAGCCGGGGGGCCCTCACGTGTTCTCGTGTGTTACACGTCCAGACCACAGGGCCAACTGCAGCTGAGTCCTGGACCCAGCGGCTGGAAATTCATGCCGGGAGTGTGTGCCGAGTCCTGAGAGGAGAATGGAGGAGAAGGGATCGCGGCAGGGCCGTCCACCCTGGGGGGTGATTTCTCATGTTCCCTCTCATTCTCTAAGCCTGTCTCTATGTCTCTCTTTGTCTGTCTGGTGAGCGCACGTGCCTTACAACAAAAACTGAAAATAAATAAATAAAAATCTAAACAAAATGTTAGCAAAATGAATGGCAAGTGATGATTACACAGTCAATGAGAGATCAGGTGAGTGTCTCAAAGTGATAAGTAAAACGCAACGCAGTGGGAGTCTTGTTCTCTTTTGATTTTAATGGGCTTTATTAGAGGCAGAAAATGTCGATAAACTTCAACATCTAGTCATGACAGAACTCTTAGCAAAATATAAGTGAAATCCCCTGACCGGACGAATCAGCCCTCCTGGCAGACATCATAGTAGTAAGCCTGTGTTAGTCAGTATCGCTCCTGCTAGGAGCACGAGAAAAACGGAATAAAACACACACAGCAAAGTGTGTTTGGAGGTATCAGGTCGCTGCTCCGGCCACCGGCTCCCCCGTCTGCGCTCTGGACGTCAGGGGTGGGGAATGCGGAGAGAAGGGCCTGACACTCATATTGGCACTGGCTGAAAGGGTTAACAAAAACAGCAGTGACAGGGGAAAGAAGCTGAGCAGAATGTGCGCAGTCTTATGGGGCTAAGAGACAAAAACCAAGATTCAGGGACTGCCAAAGGAGAATGGGTAGGCCCAGGCAAAGTGCTGACACGTTCCGAGAGACAGAGACTGGAACGAGCTCACTCCCAGGTGGGGTTAAGCTGCTCTGACGCATTTAATTCTGCTCCGAGCAGACATGAAGCTCTGCAGAAGGACGCCAGGTAACTCAGAACCTCTGATGGTTCCTTCAATGACGCACATGCGATGGCGGGCATTCAGTACCGGACGAGCAGGCAAGCCAAAGCGTTAGAAAATTAGCCAAAACTAAGAGGGCAAAATGAAACGAAACAAGCCAAGAGCTCTTCCTGGGATTTAAAACAATGTAGGTTTATGTACTGAAGAATACAGTGGGAAAAAGAATTTCAACAAGAAATGGAATCTTTAAAAACAGTGAAACGCAGTAACTGATACAGAGGATCCAGTCAATGGGTTTAACAGCAGTGTATGTGCGGCTGAGACACCCTTCTACACACTCCCTATGCTACGGGACTCCCACATGGCTGGCTACAGCCCAAGTCCCTGACCCGGCGGCTTGAAAATCGCACCAGGCGCGTGTGCATACAAGCCCAAGATCCCAGGAGGAGAATGGGGGAGAGGGACTGTGGTGTGGCCATCCCCTTGGGGGATGATTTCTCACTTTCCCTCTCACTGTCTCTCTCTCCCTCCCTGGCAAGTGCCTGGGGCCTAAGACAAAAGCCTTTAAAAAAAAAAGAACAATTTCAAATAAGCGTGTCACTGGTCCTCTGACAGTAGGTACCAACACGCAGTAAGTGTGTTTCTCATGGAAATGGTACATGAAAATCCCCAAGGGTCTGCCTGCCACTCGCGGTGAGTGCACATGTATGCCGTCTGTCAACAAGAAGCAAACATGGCAGGTTCTCTTCCTTACAGGATTGATTTTCTCGTTTTCATGTGCTCATGTGATCGTAGGTGGGATGGAGCTTGCCCTCGAATTACAGCTCTAATAAACATAGTCATTCGATTTGCCTAATTAGGATGATTTCTACGTTGTGTAGGCATTGAATTCTTGGAAGCCACAGTAAGTAGAAAGCCCGTGTGCCAGTTTTTCTTCTCGCCCGCAGATTTAATCCATGCATTAGCTGTTCAAACTCACACCGCTGAATATTTGTCTTTAGTGCGTGTTTTTCCTTAGCCAAGGTAGCACTTACTACTGCTAAAAATTTTATTTTTCATTTCTTGTTGGTGCTCCAAATTTCCTATTCTAATTGGTTTTATATTGCTTTCTCTGCTGTTCCTAGATTCTCAATTTCTTTTGATTAAGGAGTTTAAATCTGCCGTTTAAAGCTTGTGAATGGCAGTCATGAATTTGTGCGCAAACGCAGTGAGTCCCAGTCATGGCTGAGTTGAACTGCCATTAGATTCAAAACCATGATGGCATTCCGCGTCTGCCCCTTCCTGTGGACCCTGTCAGAGGGCGGAGTGGCAACATCATGAAGCCTGCAAGGTCCCAAACGGGTCTGCTTTGGCTTCTCCACCACGCCCTAGAGACGTGTTTGTGCATATTGTCCAAGACTTCAGGAACCAGCGCCCTCTCTGCTCCGGAATGGCCGTCCTGGGGCCAGTGTTGTGGCCTAGCGACTAAGGGAGCTGGGTCTCATGGCCGGGACGGCTCAGCTTCTGGTCCTGCAGCTTGAAAAGCTCACCAGGCATGTTTGTGTGTGCGTGCCCCAAGTCCTGAGGGTTTGAAGACATGGAAGAGAAAGAATTGCAGTGTGACCAGCCCCACGGGGTGCTTCCTCTCTCCCTCCCTCCCTCCTCCCTCCCCCTCCCCCTTTAAAAAAGAGGAAAGGCCGACTTTCCTGATGGAGAACAGAACCCACTTGCGAATTTCATCAGTTGTTTTTTGTTTTGGAAAAGGTGGAGTTGAGAGAGATTGGAGGAAATGCACAATTTTTCACATGACGAGTGGGGAGAGGGGCGCGAACCTGAAGTCGCAGAGCTCCGCGTGCAGCTCTGAGAGCGAGGCGGGCTCTGTTCGTGACCCTCGCCTTCGGGAGAAGCAGCTAGCTGTGCGGGTCTGCAGGCACGGACACCAGCTCTGTGGGGAGGCACGTGTTTCTAAGTGGAGCCTGCAGCAACAGTTTTTAACTTTTATTTTTCACGTTATTACGTCTTAAAGTTTACAGACAACAGGGCCCTCACACACACTCCCCCCTCGGCCTCAGCCAGCGGGGTCCCAGGTCTGAGCACACCTGGCATGCCCAGGGCGACTTCTGGATGTGAACCCAGGGCCTGCCCATTAACGCAGCATTGCGGAGCGCCACGGCCCATGCCAGTGTGGCTGGCCACCATGTACTTTAATGGTTAGGTGTTCGCTTTTCATCTAATATTTCATTATGAAAAAATGTAAAATGTGGCCAAGGGGAAAGAATTTCGAAGTGAACGTGCCCACGAGCTAGCTTCTCGTGCGTCTCACTGCACCTGCTCCCCGGGGCGGCTGACCTCCCGCTCCCCGACTCCGCTGCCCGCCGTGTTCTGGCAAGTGCATTTCATGCTAAGTTGCAGATAACAGCAGAATTGCCTCCAAACACTTCAGCCTGCAGATCGTCAATGGCAATTCAATGTGTGTATAGTTCATTTACCATGTTATCATTTTTAAGAGTGAAGTTAGCTGAGTTTGACAAAATACATACATATGCCTGTGTCACCCCAAACCCTGTGAGCATACAGAACAGGGGGTTACACGCTCCTCTGTCACTGCGCCACGGAGCCAGGTGAGCCTCAGCACAGCCAGAGTCAGGTGAGCCTCAGCACAGCCGGAGTCAGCCTGCTGGGTTGGATCGTCGGTGCTACCACTCAGTAGTCACGTGACCTTGGCAGTGACCTCACTCTGCATGTCAGTCCCCTCCTCTGACGGGGTACAACAGCACCAACTTCATGCCGCTGTGAGCAGTGTGTGCGTGGAGCCGTGGCCACAGCGCCGTGTAGTGGGCCTTGGAGAGGAGCTGTTCTACACCACCACGGCTGAAGCTGCAGGGAGCCATCAGTGCCCGCGAGCTCAGAGGGGTGGGCGGGCACACAGCACCCTTGGACCTCAGACCGGGGCCTTCCGCGGCAGGTGGGTCTCCCTGCCTCCCTTCCTGCTACCCCACACCCTCCTTGTCATCTAGTGTGGAAACTTGCTCTTTGCTTGGGTAACACCCTTCCCAATGCCCAGTGGGAGACTGACCTATATCTTGGTCATGTGACACAGGCCTGGCCAATCAGCATGTCCCCTCCCTTGACCCCAGATGGGGCATCCAGAGACAGATGCTGAACCTCAGCATCTCACTGCTTAGCTGCGGGCTTTCTGTGGCCGGAGGGAAAGCTGGTTCCCTTCTGTCCACAGAGCTTCTCTGCTGACCGTGCGTCTGGGGGTCATTCTGCGTTTCTGGGGAGAGCCTGCCTGAGCCTGAATCCCGTGGAGAGAAGCGGACTGGAGGTAGGGAGGCCGAGGGAAGGAGGGAAAGGTGTCCAGGGACGTAGTTTGCCAACTGGCTGCAGCTGCACCTAGCTGACCTACCAGCGGCACTCCGATGCTGCATTTCTCGCCTAAGCCCACGTGAGTTTGGTTTCTGTCCTTGGTAACTGAGAACCCTGATGGAGGCCTCTTTTATTATCGAGAGCACATTTTAGCAAGAAAATGTCCTTAAGTCAAGTCAGAGGCTTCCTATGTTTATGCAAACACTGTTCTCGCTGGGGCCTCTGTGGGGTGCTGGCAGGCCAGGTGCGTGAAGTACCCCGCAGATCAGGAGGCAGTTTTGGAGAGAAATGGTGCTGATTAGTTTATTGTGAAGTTGTGTGGGAACCAGGAAGGAACTCCTTCGTTCCCAGCTTTGCCTGGATTCTGGGGTCCGAGGGAGGAGAAATCACATGGGGTGGGGGTGAGGCGGAGTAGGATTCTTACCCAGGAGTTGACCTGGCACTCCGGGTGGGTGGGGGACCAGCGCTCTGCGGCCTGTTCTTCCTCGGCAGTCTGCCCTCAGTTGTCGCTACTGGCTCTTCTAGGACTCCTACCTCCAGGTTGCAATCCTCTGAAAACTCAGGCAGCGATCCTACCTGATACCCCTGGACCGAGACACATGCGAATGTGACGTCATCATCTGAATTGCATAGGCCCAGCCCTCCTGAAAAGGGGCCTCTCGATCATCTGGGTGCACTGGAACCAAGCCGCCGTCACCACACCCGTACTTAGTGACTTCCTAATCACAGCATCAAGAAATACGGCTTCTCACCACAAGCCGGGTAGCTGCGCTCACTCCTGTTAACGTCTCATGTGCTCAAAGAGTAATTACAGGTCACGAGGAAGGTTAGGTTCCAAGGCTGGTGCGCATTGTTCAATGGTGACTAGAGTGCCAGGCAGGTGTCACGGGGGCTCTTCACCAAGGGCTGAAACTGCCAGATCACACATCTACCAGAGAGAAGCTGCATAGGCTCCTCTGTGGTGCACGACCATGGCAGCCTCAGCTGGCCGCATGGTGGAGCCCGGCCGCAGGGAAAACACAGGAAGTGCTGCTAAGCAGTGAGTG
>NW_006199647.1:1343069-1345694 GCF_000334495.1 Tupaia belangeri chinensis
GGGGAGGGCAAACGGGAGAGACTGCCTGAGTGTGTGTGAGAGAAAAACTAACCTGTGGTTATGAGCAAGTGTCCTTTGGTCCATTCTCTCTTTGCTCCATCTATGCATTAATTTTTATATGCAATTCATTCACTCATTTTAAAGAAATTGAGTCTCTACTTATGTTGTAGGGGCTGTACAAAGAGCTGGGTATAAAATGGCAGTCTTCACAGGGTTCTAGTCCATCCTGGAAGACACTGCTAAGCTCCATGGTAATGATACCTACAAAGTAACAGTGTGAGATCCTGGAGTCTGACCTCGTCTGCCGGGTGGGGCAGAGTTCTCTGATGTTTTGGTTCATTCTCTGTTGTTTACAACAAAAACCTGAGTCTGGATACCTTATGAAGAGTAGAGGTTTATTTAGCTTACCATTTTAGAGGCCCAGAGCCAGGAAGCCATTTATAGCGAGGGTCTTCTTGGTGGTGGGACTCTGCAGAGCTGGTGCGGGGCAAGGACAAGAGGCAACGGGTATGGTCTGTCTCGTTCCCTTTCTTCGTAAACCCACCAGGATTCAACCATGGGGAGCCCACCCTGATGACTTTAGCTAATCCTCATCTCCTCCCAGAGGCCCACATTAGAGCACCATAGTCAGATTAAGTTCTAACCCTTTTAATCCTGTCACAACCAAATTTTAATACATGAATTCTTGGGGGACCCATTCAAACCATAGTTCCCAAAGACCAGACATCAAAGCTGAGAGGGGAGAGGAGAAAGAAAAGTTTGATTAGGAGGGAGGAAGCCGGAGGGCGAGAAGGCCCTGAGGTGGGGAGCAGCTGGCTCCGTGGTAGGACTGCGACTGTCAGGGCTGCAGAGACAGCAAGTCCTTGAGCTGAGAGTGGCCGGAGATGTAGGCTGGGGCTGGGGCGGGTGAGCTTGGGCCTGTGGGAGGCTGGAAGAAGCCAGAGCCCGAAGCTGGCGGCATGCACGGGGAGCGGCTCACCTCCTCGTGGAGCTTGCTGACATGGCTTCAGGTATAGAGGGATTCACTTCATTTCTGACATAAATAATCTGAACCATTATTTATATCAGAATAAAGGAATTTCGAATGAAAAGATTTAATAAGTAGGTCCATAAGAACAGAACTTAAAGAAGTTAGGGCGTTTCCTTTGTTCCATTACATAATTGGAGAAGTATGAGGTTGTTTGTGTTCTTTTCTTCCTGTTTATGTGTTTACTTTGGGAGTGACAAAGAAAAGTTGGCAAGCCATCTTGGGAAATAGTTGTCTTTCTAAACTCTGTTGTTGAGGTTTTGATTGACCATGAGAGGGAAGGCTAGTCCCGGGTGGGCTGGTACTTCGAAGGCGGTAACTGACATGCAGGACAGTGTGCTGGTGAGACGCGTGAGCTCTGGGCACCAGCAGGTGGCACAGTGGTTAAGGCGCTGGACATCCACGTGACCAGCTGTGGTTAGAGCCCCAGGCCCAGTAACTTGAAAATCACACGGGGCGTGTGTGTGTGCATGCCCAAATCTCAAGAGCACAATGGAGAGGAGGGGTTACGATGCAGAAGGGGTTGCAGCACAGCCGTCCCCCGGGATTTCTTACTTGCCCTCCCTCTGTCTCTCTCTCTGGTGAGCTCATGTGCTCTATGGCCGAAACCTTAAAGAAAATAAAAGCTTGAGCTTTGCACTCGGATCAGTCGAGTTCTCACAGGGAACGGTTTCCTCACTCCACCTCTAACTGGCAGGGTAGTGGCCCCCTCTGCCCCAGCGGCCTGTGGCCCAGCCTGAGGTCCCTCCCAGTGCAGCCTCGGGGCTGGATGTAAGCTCCAACTCCCAGGGGTTCCCAGAGGCGGTCTCCAGTTCAGGTGATGACTTGGTGGTGCTCTCTGCAGAAGAGGTGGTCTCGGTGGGGTCTAAAGAGGGGCTTGGCTGCCCTGGAGACTAGACTGTCCTCGTGGGAGCCCTAGGGCAGGAGGGACCCCACCGGGGTAGCAGACCTGTCCCTGATCCTGGCACCAGTCCGGAGTTGGCTGTGGCCTATGCAGCCTGGCCACCCTTCAGTGGATCTGTCCTCACCAGCACGCTGCAACAGGGACAGCGCTCTTGGCACAGGGCCGTGGGGCAGCAGCCTCCCCACCTCCATGGCCACGCTCAGGACTGATGACGTAGCCAGGGTGTCTGTCTCCACAACTGGAAAACGTTCCCTGCGAAGCTGGTTGTGAGACTGATGCTATGCCTCTTTCTTTTTAAAAATACGGTGTTTGGGAAAACAAAGCATCGTTTTTTAAGAGATGTTCTTGCTATAGGGCGTGTGTGCTCCCCGGAGAGCAGAGAGACAGAGAGCAAGAAATCACCCCCAGGGAGGATGGTAATGCCTCAGTACCTTCTCCTCCATTCTCCTCTCAGCATTTTGGGCATGCACGTATGCCCAGCGTGTTTCAAGCCACCAGGTCCAGGACTTGAACCACAGTTGACTACGTGGGAGTCCAGCGATGTCACCATCACACCATCTGCAGGTCCCAAAGCATCGTTTTTTTTTTTTTTTGAGAGGTTTTTCTCACTACAGGGTGCGTGCGCTCACCAAACAGAGAGAGACATAGAGACAGAAAGCGAGAAATCACCCCCCCAGGGGGGATGGTCACGCCG
>NW_006199647.1:1346004-1352614 GCF_000334495.1 Tupaia belangeri chinensis
CCAGGGGGGATGGTCACGCCGCAATCCCTTCTCCTCCATTCTCCTCTCGGGATCTTGGGCACGCACACACACGCGCCCGGCGTGAGTTTAAGCCACCGGTCTGGGACACGAACCGCGGTCAACTACGTGGGAGTCCAGCGACATAGCCATTACGCTAACTGCTGGTTCCCCAAAGCATTGTATTTTTTAAAAGAAAGAAGCATAGCATCAGGTGGCAGTAACATCTAGTACCCTGATCGAGCCAGTCCACAGCAGATGCTGACGGGAAAACTCATGTGCATGGATGCAAAATAAATAAACATTTTTCAGAACATGATGTTTCCCTGAGTGTTAAACTGCGTTTCGAAGCGGAAGAGCTGACTTGAAGGGGAAGTGCAAGCTTATTAACACCAAGTGTATTAAAACAGCATTGATGAAGGGGTACTGTGGCAGTATGTCCCTCCCAGAGGGCCCTGCTCACACTCACGCACTTCGCCCCAGGCTCTGTCTGGGCTCAGAGAAGGAACACTTTTTTTTTGGCCAACTGTAATCCGGGCAGTGTTCCCAAGCTGGTGAATGAGGCCACTGTGTCCTGCAGGCACCTCACTCAGGACAGTGTCACACTGTATGGGCACAAGAATACCTGCTTTAATACGCCGCAGCCCGGAGAAAGATCCGTGTTGCCTGACTGAGCGTCCCTGTGAGCACCTGGGAAGCTGTTGCCCGGGCCAGGAAAGCCCAGGGCTCTGTCCACCCTGCCCGCCAGTGCTCACAAGCGGTGAGCCTCGGCATGTCTCCGTCATTTCAGGCCTCTCTGGCTAGCCCTTAGAGCAGAAAAGGAAAAGTCCGTTTTGAAGATAACCCTGACGTTCTTCCCACTTCCAGCACGTGCGAAGCAGTCTGGGGACATTTCGCATTTAGCGAGTCCTCAGTAAATGTCAGCACCCGTGCACAGACGAAGCCACTGCTCGCGGCCCAGCTGTGACCATCGCTGAGGGCACGCTACGGCCCTGCGGCAGCCCTGGGCGCGGACATTGTTGCCCTGCATTCGAGGTCTTGCCTCCGGCTGCTGGAAGGAACATGGGCCGGGGTGTGGGCCGGGCCACGTGCCTCACGTATAGGGGTGGGCTTCCTCTCTCCGCGTCCCGGAACGTTTCCAAGGCCGCAGCAGACTGACTTTGGGAAAACGCACAGCAGAGGTGGGTGGCCTTCCCTGCCCGGGGCCGGGGCCCGGGAGCAGCTCTCAGGAGGCGCTCACGGTGCGAGCAATCTGCAGCTGGACAGGCCTGACGCTGAAGGGTGCGCTTGAGAGACCCATGGGAGGCCCGCTTTCCCTGCTGGGCCGCCCAACGGTCTCACCGTCTCGCAGGTGTGGTGTCGTCAGGAGGAAATGAGGTGGTCTCGAGTTTCTGGAGGTGGGGACGAGAGCGAAGGGCATGTGCGGCAGGAACTGTGTCCCCGTCTGGTTGTGACGGTGCGCAGTTGCTGACGTTTACTGAGGACTCTGGCTGAAGCAGCCGCCAACGGCTTTATTTACTGATGAGGAGGGCGCCCTTGTACCTGCAGGCGACAGATCAGGAAACCAGGCAAGAGGGGTTCAGGAACCTGCCCGTGCTGAGAGCTTGCGAGCCCTGGCAGGGCACGTCCAGGCCACCTGACTGCAGAGCTGTCCTGCTGCCCGCCTTCTGAGCCGTGACCACAGCCAAGACAAGGGATTGTAGGCACCGCCCGCAAGTTCTCCGAAGCAAGGCCGCGTCCCTGCACGCTACGGGAGGAACTGGGTCAGTTCTTCCATTAAGCCACCCGTTCTGTTCTGCAGCCATTTTCAGAAAGCTGGGTTGGCCGTGGTGGCTCCCGCGTCCTCGGTTACTGTCTTTTTGGTCTGCTCTTGTGAGCTCTCAGCTTGGGCGTCTCTGCGTCTGTGGCAGCCGATGAGAAGCAGAGTATGGCCACCTAGACGGAGGGGCAGCCTCGGCCTGGCTGGTGTGGGGTGAGGAAGGACGACCTTATGACATACACAACTCCCAAGCGCTGGAGTCGGCGAGACCCTCAGAGCGCTTCTGGAGGTGGGGACGGAGTAGAAGGCACCCAGGTGGCCGACGTCACCCGGAGCAGGCCTGGAGGTGAACCTACATGCCTGCTTTCCAGAGCTGGCTCATTCCCAGCTAAACCTGTTCTCCTCATTTCAAAGTTTATTCAATTCCTCCGAGAGAGAGAGTGGGGGAGACCCCTGCAGGGGGCAGGGTCACTGCAGTCCCCCAGCCTCGACCAGCCTGGGTCACACCTGGCAGGTGCAGCAAGGCCATGAAGCAGGAAAGGAATCTCGCAGGCCAGCCTTTGTGGCCGTACCACCTCCAGCCCACGGTCGGCCTTTAAACTGAGGCCGAGCTCTCAGGCAGCAGGTGCACAGCAGGGTGAGAGGTGCCAGCCGGGACACACTGGCAGAGGGACGCCCATGGCAGGATGTCCCGCTGGTAGTCTCTGGGCCCCCGGCCGTGAAGGGCCTGCTGGAGGATAGGTTTGACCCATCTGCTCGGAGCACAGCTGCTGGGCCCCCAGGCGGCGGTGACGGGCTGCTCAGGAGCATGGTAATGACGAGTCGGCCACCAGGAAGGAGGGGGAAAGCGGATGCACGGCTCCACCACGTGAGAAACCAGGCGTCATCCACGGCAGCGTCAGGGCCTCCGTGCGGCAGTCATCGGGGGACAGGCCGGTTCCTTCTGGTCCAGTCCAGGCCCTCTGAAAGCTGTGTACCTTTGACGGTCGTGGAAACAGTTCAATTCTGACTGATTGACGTTTCCCCCAGATCGCTTCCTACCCCCGAAATGAACTGGAAACCTCAGAGCTGTAAAGACGAGACACCGGGACCTCAGACTTCCGGCGTATAAAACCTATTGACTGAATAAATAAATGGTGTTTGCTCCTGCCAGGACACGTGTCTCTGGCCAATCCTTCCCTAATTTTATGTAGAATAAAATATTAAAATGATGATTGAGACGTTTGTTTTAAATAATTGAACTAGAATCTAATTAAATAACTCTAATTTGCATAATACTTTCTGGACCTTCGTGTGCAATTTCTTCAGAGCCTTGACTGGCTCTTGTTAAGGGCAAGAAAACAGGACGCACCCTGGAGGCTTGTCCGTCTCACGACCCGCACGGCTGAGCCTCAGCCTGTCCGTCCGGCTCGCTTTGCTGACGCGGTCACACGCTCTTGGGTCACCTTTTTTTTTTTTTTTTTTTTTTTTGCGGTTTTCTCTTGTATTTTTTTGTTTTGTGTTTTTTAAGAGAGATTTTTACTATAGGGTGTGTGTACTCACCAGAGAGACAGAAAGCAAGAAATTACTCCCGGGGGTCAGCCACGGGTAATCCCTCCTCCATTCTCCTCTCAGGACTGTGGGCACTTGGGCACACGCACCCAGCATGAGGTTTAAGTTGCCAGGTCCAGGACTCGAACTGCCATCGACTACATGGGAGTCCAGTGACATAACCATTATGCCATCCACTGATCCCTCTGTACCATCTTCATGGGAGAGTTCAGACCCAGCGAGGAAACACCTGCAGCTCCATGGACTCTTCCTGTGGGTGCCTGGTGATTATGTCAATTTTTTTTAAAGAGAGATTTTGGTTATAGGGTGCGCGTACTTGCTAGAGAGACAGAGAGATAGACAGAAAGTGAGAAATCACTCCCCGGGGGAACGGCCAGCCACAGTTCCTTCCCCTCCATTCTCTTCTTGGAATTTTTGGCATGCACACACTCATGCCTGGGTCTGGAACTCGAACTGCAGTGGATCACAGGGGAGTCCAGCGATGCCATCTGCCGGTCCCAGATCATGTCAGTTGATCATGTCATAGGAGGGTTTTTGTCGGTGAAGTGGGTTGATATTTTTACCTCAAAATGCAGTTACTCCAGATTCATTCTGAAATATAAATATTGTAGAGGAAGCAAGAAGTGGTCATTTCTCCCATCAGGAGAAATTGTGACTCCTTGGAGAAATGGCTGATTCAGAACCAAATGGTTGTCCAGGTCTTAAAAGAGCTCCAGGCAGCCTGGGGATGGGCTAGGTGTGACCTCCAGCTTGGAGCCTCGTCAGGGCTCTCCAGGAGGGAGGCCTGGCCTCGCCTGGAGGGGTGGCTTCGTTTGCTGTTCAAAGCCCACGAATTGGAACCAAGGAAGGAGGTTACCCAGGCCTGCGAGGATCAGCCAGGCGCGGCTGTGCCAGAGGGTGTTGCCGCTGAAACGCGGAGGACTTGAGTGGCCGACAGAGGACTGCGACTGGAGAAAGACCCGAATGTTTTTAAAAAAATAGGTACGTAAAGATAATAAAAAAGAGTGAAAAACTTCTTGAGAATCCCTGTACCACTGGAGGTGGCTGGTGCACCAGATGATGCTCCGAAAACTGGTCACTCAGGCAGGATTTACCCTATGAATATCACAGCATTTCAGGGCGTCCACACCGTCGTAATTGGTGAAGAATGCATTTGCTTTAGATGTTGGCCGTATGGTGCATGTGCTCACCGGAGAGAGACAGGAGAGACAGAAAGTGAGAATCTTTCCCCGGGGGTGGCTGCACTGCAATCCCTAGTCCTCCATCCCCCCTTGGGATTTTGGGCCCTCCTGCTCTTGTGCCCACTGTGGTTTTCAAGCCTCCGGGTCTGGGCCTTGAACTGTAGAGTGGGCTCTGTGGGATCAGTGCCTTAACCACCACACCGCCTGCTGGCCCAAGAATTTTTTTTTAAGGAGAAGAATGAGACTGAAGAACGTTGGCAATAAACGTGTAAGAAATGAGACTAAAACCGCTGCCACGTTAGAGCGTGATGCCACGCTGCCTGGAACTTCCTTTAAAACAGACACAGGAAATCCGGGGACCCGCTGTACTGCTCCAGGTAATGTTGTGAGCGAGGGGTCCCCAGGGGCCCACACAGGTCTCTGTGGCCAGGGATCAGCCTCGATGCCCTGGTGCCGAGGTAGAGGGGACCTCGAGATGCTTGGCTGCATCCAGGCTCCACCTGGGCCACGAGCTGACGGGCAGGACAGTCCTGTGTGGTGCTGACCTCGAAGTGCACCCCGGGCACGCGTAACGGGTCATCGGCTTCCTTTCCTTGGAGAAGCCCCGCGAATCCGAGCACAGGAGGCCGCGGTGAGGCCAGAGTCCTTCCTAGAGACCCATGACAAGGGTCCCCAGTCGGTTACCGAACCCATCCCCGAGGTGGTGTCCTCGAGCAGCTGCCTACCCACAGCCCTTCTGGCCTGGGGGGGGGGTGCTCTTTTCTGTTTAAATCTTGATTTTCCTATTTAAAAGACCTTCTCTTTTTCTATTTTACTGTGCTGTGGGTTTTCATTCTGCGTCCCAGGCCGGGTCTCTGGTGTTGGCATCTCACACCCGCAGTCAGCTCCCCTGCGGGGTAGCAGTGCCGGTCCCCACTTCCACACACTTCAACCTCCATCACTGAAAGCTCAGTCAGTGGTGAGCTGCAATACACTTACTTACGTGCTCAACCCACCAGCGGTTTGAAATCCAGAAAGAACTTCAAGTTGTTTTGTAAACAATATATCTGTACATATAAGACGCCGCGGTCAGGACGAACGCTTTTGGACGTATCGGCTATTCGTGATAACAGCCTCCTCTACTGAAAGGAAGGAGCGGCTCGCAGGCCTCCTGCTCCGCCAGGACACTCGGCTTGGCTCTGTCAACTTGCTTTTCTCCCAGCTCCCCTGTCCTTGTTCTTCTCAGCTGTTTATTTCTTCCATGTGCAAGAGGGAGCCCTCGACAGGGCACTGGCACCAGGGCCCACCCCAGCCTCAGCCAGTCAGGACCAAGGGCCGGGTGTGCCGTGCGTGCCCGCAGAGGTCCGTGTGTGCACCCAGACCCTGCCCCGTGGCTCAGGGATAAGGCCAGGGACGGGTAACGGCACCGTCCAGCCCAGATCCGCCCGTTTGAAGTTAATGAAAATACTTTGTGTGTGGTTCAGATTTTCCCTCCAACTGTAGCCTGAGCTAAGAAAATATGAGTCATCGAAGTGTGTGGGGAGTGCATGTTAAAACTGCATGGATTTCACAAAAATTTTGCACCAAACATGCATGTGCCAATGCCATTTTCCATGATCTTTTCGAAGCTCCCTAGTACATTAAATAGGCTGCAAAAGGAGTAAGGAACTTCTGCCTTCAGAGCGCTCTTTCTGCTAGGACGCAGGCGGCTGCCAGGAACAGGCTCTGGGTTTCCAGTGCAAACGCACAGGGACATTGCTGCTGGCCCCACTGCCCGGGCGGCAGACGCAGGGTCTGACAGCCAGAAGACTTTAGGACTACGTCGTGGGCGGCCGGCCTGGCTGCAGGCAGTGGGCGGGGTGCCATGTGCCGCCACCCCCAGGGCAGCGCGCTCTCCCATTTTGCCTGAAACAGGTGCCACGCTGGGCAGGGCGCTGCGACCTCACTTGCGCTGCTCAACAGGCCGGTCAGCCGCCGTGCCACTGAGGGTGAGCTTAGGCTGACCTCATTCGCACTCCAGTGACGCCGGAGCTGACGAGCACGTCTCCCTCTGTGAAATGGGGATGCCCTCGGACTGCCCAGTGCAGGCCCCGCAGGCGAGCTCAGGGGTGCGGACAGCACCCGTGAGCTGCCGCCGTCACCG
>NW_006199647.1:1352783-1355481 GCF_000334495.1 Tupaia belangeri chinensis
CGTCGTGGGCGGCCGGCCTGGCTGCAGGCAGTGGGCGGGGTGCCATGTGCCGCCACCCCCAGGGCAGCGCGCTCTCCCATTTTGCCTGAAACAGGTGCCACGCTGGGCAGGGCGCTGCGACCTCACTTGCGCTGCTCAACAGGCCGGTCAGCCGCCGTGCCACTGAGGGTGAGCTTAGGCTGACCTCATTCGCACTCCAGTGACGCCGGAGCTGACGAGCACGTCTCCCTCTGTGAAATGGGGATGCCCTCGGACTGCCCAGTGCAGGCCCCGCAGGCGAGCTCAGGGGTGCGGACAGCACCCGTGAGCTGCCGACGTCACCGCAGGTGGGCTGGACGCCTGGCAGGTTTAGGCGCCTCAGAAGACAACGTGACTGCTGGACCTCGGACACAGGAGGCGCTGTGACGCGTCTGCTCTGGGAGCATATTGGGGCCCCAGGTGGGGGCGGCCTTTTCTGAGATGTTCGTGCCGCGGACGCCCCCTCTGAACGACCCAGAACAACGGATAACAGAAACCAGAAACAGTTCGATCTTAAATCAAAACTTACGACTTTATTTTTAATCTTAATAAACCAGAAAAAATATTTCTTTTAATGTTGTGAGAGAAGCACTTGAAAACGACCCGGCGTGGCGGTGACTTGCTCTGCAGGCTCCGTGGGCTCCCACCCCCACGGGCAGGGCCCGGGAAGCCACGCGGCCGGTGGTTTTCAAGGTAGCAACGTGCAACCTCCTCCCCAGACAGCCTGGACAGACAGGCCCCCTGAGAAGAGCGTGGCCATCTCTGAGACCAACCACCCAGACCTGCTGCTGCGGGCCTCAGCGGGTTGCACGTGTGGTTTGGCCCTGCCCTAGGGGGCCAGTTTTTCGCCCTTGGTGGCTGAAGTGTGTGACAGTGCAGTGGTGACCTGGACTCCAGTGAGATGCATCGGGGAAGGCTTAGCCTGCCCAGCCTAGACCCAGCGCCCGTACCGAGCCCCCACAGCCCACCAGGGACGTGCCCACCACATCTCATCACTGCCTGCACATCTCCCGCGTCACTGCCTTAAAAACACAACTCCAGAGGCAAGGAGCCTGGGGCATCTCCCTCCTAGAGCCGCGCGTCCCAAGGGGCGGAGGCCGAGGACAGCCGCTCAGTAACTCAGCAGGCTGGCAGACGTGGGGCACTCGGCCGGGAGACCGCAGCTGCGCCTGCCAGGTGCTCACAGCTGTGCACAGCCAGTGTCACCACGGGCGACCAGGAGAACACGTGGCTGTCCTGACGCCCGTTCTGCACACAAGTCAGGGACCAGCACCCGGGCTGGGGCTCCACGTCTGCCGGGCCTTGCGCTCAGCACGGCGTGGAATGGGAGGCCGGCGTGTCTGCACTGCCTTCTGCACACCATCTGTCCCCACGCCAGAGGGGCGGGCACAGCGTCAGGTGTCTCATAAATATCGAAGGGACAGAACGGCTGTAAGAGCTGTGGGAGACCCTGACAGCACGGACGGGGCTCCTCGACCAGCCCACACTGATGGCGAGGTATTTACTGTGAACAGAACACCGCGTGGGGGCAGCACCGCCCGGCCTTTCCCTGGGGAGTTCTCACCGTGTCCCTTTCAGGATGGACACCTTGGGGAAGTCAGTGTCTGGCAGGCAGACGTGGCGGGGCGGACAGCTCAGAGCCCAGAGTCGGGAGCGGAGCCAGGGTCTGCTCCACTTTGGCAGCTGCCTCGGATGAGAACTGGCCGACCCCACAGGGCTGCAAGGGCCTCAGGTGTGCTTCTGCTGCCCGGGCAGTGTGGACAGGCTCTGAGCAGCGGCTGTGCCATCGGAATAAAGAGAAGAAACAGCCCAAGCGTGCTCCCGCAGGCAGCCGGGCAGTCTGGGGATATGGCCAGATTTCCGGAACATTCTATTTCCAGGGGCTTTGTTACTGACAGGACGGGCTTTATCTTATCAATACTACCTCTGGTTTTAAAAAAGTCAAGTCTCTTTCCTCATGTTTTCGGGGTTCCTACTGCCTTTCTATTCAGTTCTACAAAAACCCGACGTGTGCCTCTCAACCCAGATGCAGCCGCCGGACCACCCCGTCTATGGAAGGGGAGGTGGAAAAGCGAAGGGGGATAACCGAGCCTTTCTTTTCCCTCGAGCCACGTGCACGACCCCACTCCTGCCCCCAGTTTCTGCATGCAGTAGGATCAATGGGCCGGCCACCTGGAATAACCCCAGCCCATCACTCGAACTCGGTGCTTGGGCCAGTGCTGCTGACATGGGCAGGGTGGCTCTTCTCCCCAAGTGGGGCTGTGCTGAGATTGCACCACAGACTCGGACTCGTGTGGGTGCTGGGGCCGAGCATGTGAAGTCGTGCACGTCCCCCTATGACATCAAGGAGTGTTTTTCAACCCGAGAACGACCTTCTCGCTGTACTGGGATTGGAATGCGGAGGAAAATCTTCGCTAGGAATATCACCTATTGTGACCTGTGGGGACAGCTGTAAAACCTGCCTGCCCAAGTGTTTCTGGAATGTTAACTGACAGCAGGGTTAGCTGCGTGGCAGTCGGCTTTCCGGGAGGTCTCAGATGTGTCATGGGCCAGTGATCCAGCCCCCCATCTTGACGCGGGGAAAGCAGCCGAGCTGAGATGTTAGACAGTGCATGGAACCGGTAATACTGGAATCTTGCTTTAAAAATCGCGGCCTTTTCTAGCCACGATAAACATCAGG
>NW_006199647.1:1355512-1369350 GCF_000334495.1 Tupaia belangeri chinensis
TAGATATATCTTAGTTAATTTAAAAACTATTTATTAGACAGTGAATCTGAAAAAAGATCCTAAATCACCTTGGAAGCGAACACAAGCATGACCTAACGCCAAGGGGGAAGTGCTTTGGAAGCAACCGCCTTTCTAAGGGCTATGACCTCCTCGTTCCAACCTGCATTGGAGGGCCTACAATAAACCACGGAATTAAACGAGTAAACTGAGTGAGCCTGAGGAGTACTCTTCCACTAAACTCCAGGCAGCTGCCATGTGGCCTTTTCCCCACTTAATTTCTGCCCCTTCTCCCTGGTGCAGTCTCGGTGACATCCGTGCCCCGTGAACCGGTCAGCCGTCCCCAGCTCAGGTCAGCTCTGTGACTCCACCGCCCCCCACCGTGTCCCCTCTGTGAACCGGCGTCAGGACAGGAGCACCCCAGCCGCACAGACCCCGGCCGCCCCACCCAGTGCTCCGGGTCATGGGTCGGTGTGCACGGGTTTTGCCCACAGGACCATTCACAGGGAATGGAGCGAAACTTTATTCTGTTTAAATTCCACACACAAATGAGGCGCTGTTAAAAGCCCTTGCCATCTGACAGAAAAGCAGTGCTCTGTCTCATGAGCAACAGCACAATTAAAGCTAAAATAATATAAAAATAATCTGAAAAATCCCTTTTACTGTACACTCTCAAATAAAGCAAGAAAGATAAACAAGTTTCTTTTTCTGCTAGCCAGAAATGTGTTTCTGTTCTTCTGGGCTTTGCCGTCAGTGTGGCGCTAGCACGTGTGTGCACGTATGTGCGGCGTGTGTACTACCTACGCAGTGCGGAAGCCCTAATCCCTCATCTAGGTCGCCTAACCATTAAGCTACTTACCCAAGTGGAATACCGCTACGTCACATCGAACGACTCTACAGCTGCTTCTTTGAAATACTAGGAACGTCCACACATTTATTTGGCTTGTAAAGGACTGAAACATCACAGATAATATCATCTAGCTTTTTTTTTTTTTTTTTTAAAGAATATGGCTCTTAATAAATCAACTTTTTGAGTTCCAGAGCAAAAGTCCCTTTTAAAAAATTTCTGAAGCTGACTCGAAGCAGGAAGGATGTCTTTTGAGTGTTTGTCATGTACAGTGTGGGGTAAGTCTGCAGGGCCCTTTGCCAACTGCTCTCGCCTAGCTGCAGGAGGGAGTGTCGGGAAGTACCTCAGCGCGGCCAGCAGACAGCACTTGGAACACCTCTGCCCGCTTGGCGCAGGGCAGACGGTGGAGGAGCACAGTGTTCGCCCAGGAGCAGAGGCAGCCCTGCAGGCTTCTCTTTAAAATTCATAAAAATATAGAAAATATGGGCCGGACCGCAGGGTTTCATCGGCAGAGTTACCTAGGATGTGGGCTCCGTAGTGTCTGGCTGGTGGGCCCGCCCCTGCCCCCCACGTTTCCTTCCCAGCACAAGAGCCACCACTCTGGGCCAAGCCTCACAGGAGCAGACGCCACTGTGGAGTCGCTCGCTGGAGTTTCATCTGCTTGATTCTGTTCCAACTCTCTGGTCAAAAGCCTGGACATGAACGAAGGACAGGGCCTCCCACCCGGGAGTAAGAAGTGCAGCTCAATCACCCGCCATGCCCGGGGAGGCCGCCCTGCCAGGCGGGCCACTGGGGTTTCCGCCCTCCCAGGAGGAACCCTGGGTGGCGTCACGCCCCGTGGGTATCCGCCCCTTTAGGTTCGGCAGACTCCCTGGCCTGAGGCCGTGCAGTGAGGAGAAGCTACGGGGCTCGGACAGCCGGCCTTCCTCAGACGGGCTTTCATTTCTGCACAGGCATTGCTGTTTCAGGCCCACAGCCGCGTCGCGTCCACGTCCACCCGATGTGGGCTCCGTAGTGTCTGGCTGCTGAGCCGACCCCTGCCCCCCACGTTTCCTTCCCAGCACAAGAGCCACCACTCTGGGCCAAGCCTCACAGGAGCAGACGCCACTGTGGAGTCGCTCGCTGGAGTTTCATCTGCTTGATTCTGTTCCAACTCTCTGGTCAAAAGCCTGGACATGAACGAAGGACAGGGCCTCCCACCCGGGAGTAAGAAGTGCAGCTCAATCACCCGCCATGCCCGGGGAGGCCGCCCTGCCAGGCGGGCCACTGGGGTTTCCGCCCTCCCAGGAGGAACCCTGGGTGGCGTCACGCCCCGTGGGTATCCGCCCCTTTAGGTTCGGCAGACTCCCTGGCCTGAGGCCGTGCAGTGAGGAGAAGCTACGGGGCTCGGACAGCCGGCCTTCCTCAGACGGGCTTTCATTTCTGCACAGGCATTGCTGTTTCAGGCCCACAGCCGCGTCGCGTCCACGTCCACCCTCCCTGATGGCGCCAGCTCAGGGTCAGAAAGGGTCGGAGAGGCCCCTGTCTGCGTGCACGGTCTCAAAGGGCACGGCCCTCGCCCCTTGAGACCCACACAGGTAGTACACACGCGCTCCGTGCCGCGAGGGGAGCGCTCCTGCCCTCCGGTCTCGCCCTGCCTCGGCCTGCTCTTGCTCTTTGTCCTCGAGTTGACAGATGAAGAGGGGTGGGGTCTCGCAGCAGCAGTGCGACGTGGAGGTGTGCTCAGTGAGTCCTCGCCCCAAGAGGGTCATAAACTTACTGGGTTACGTCGCCCTGTCCCCCTGCACCGCCCGGCGTGTCTGCGCGTGTTCGCTCGTGGTAGCTGCACCGTGTCGTTCCTTGTGCCATGTCCTCGTCTGTCCCTGATGGCCCTGAGCTATGGCTTCCTCCTCGCCGGCACTACTCGCCCTTCGTGGTCTTCCTCATCTTGCCGATGTAGGCCTCGAAGAAGAAGTGGCAGAAGAGCACAAGGTAGCTGAGGTACATGAGTGAGGACCAGAAGATGTTCTGGAAGTGGGAGTGGCACTGGTCCTGCTGCATCCAGTAGAAGACCAGGTAGTTGATGACGCAGCCCATCAGCATCTGGGTGATCTGGGACAAGGTGATGAACATGGCGAACTTGCGGGACACGCGGAAGCCCGCCGCCCGCAAGGCGTAGTAGGAGTACATGACGGCGTGCACGCCGTAGTTCATGGTCATGAACCAGCCGCCGCCGGCCACCATGTCCTTGTAGGAGTACCAGGAGTAGAGCAGCACGGTGATGTGGTGGTACCAGTGCAGGAAGATCAGCTTCTGCTTCCGCAGGACGATGAATATCGTGTCCCCTGCAAGACAGAGAGCGCGTGGCAGGGCCCTGCCCCTCTTTGTGGTGGCTGAGGGTGACTTCGGGGCTGGCAATGGGGAGGGACAGGCACCGACCAAAACCCACCCGGGGCACCCCTGATCCTCACCTACGAGGCAGGGACACTGGGCGATGGTACCTTGGAATGGTCTGAGGGTCACTGACCCGCCCTCACACAGCAGCAGACGTTACTCTCGAATGTTCCTTCCAAGGTGTTTTACGCACAGCTCTATCAGCTCTGATCTGGAATGTCAGCAACTGTGCTACCGAATTCCCAGCCCACGGGTAGGGTTTAGGGGATGCCGCTCAGCGGGGACAGAGACCGGCCCACGGTCACTCAGAGTTGAGAACACGGGGTCCTCGGCAGCCAACCCCAGGCCTGCTGCATGTGACGGAAGCAGCCCTTATGACGTGTCTCTGTGACTCCCGGTCAGGGTGAAGGGACGGAAGCCATCACTCGTACAAACACTAGCCAAGCACGGTCACATACAACGAACCAAGCGAGGAAAAGCTGGAGTTTTCGCTTGATGGAATTAACTGGGAAAAGCTTTCTAGGATTGCTCAAAAAGTATTTCTTTTTCTTTTTTTAAAAACTGTCAGAGGTGTGTGCACTTGCCAGAGAGAGACAGAAAGCCAGGGAGGAAGCGCCCTGGTGCAGTGGGACGGGTCGGCAACCCCTTTGCAGCCGGCTGGACCCAGGCACGTGCTGTGTGCCCTAGTCCTGACCGGGTGGAGCCCCAGGGGACGACTGTGGCGTGACCACGCGTCACAGAGGGTGCTTCCTCTCTTTGCCAATAAAAAGTCAATCCCGCACCCCATCCACACACAATGCAGGGAACGCTACCTGCCACAACATAGCAAGCATTCCATTCTAATTCTCCAGATTTGATTCAAGCCTGTTAGCGCCTTCCCATTGAAATGTCCCTGTCTAAGGAACGCCAAGGACAGATGGCACCGGAGTGGGCTGAGGCGGGTTCTGTCTGAACTCGGGAGCGGGGCCTCAGGGAGGCTGGGTCAAGAAACTTGAAAACCAAACTATTTTGAGGGGCTAGCAGATGGCGTAGCCTCCGTCACTGCACTCCCAGAGGACTGAATGATCATGGTTCGAGCCCCGGTCAGTGGCTTGAAACTCACGCTGGGTGCAGTTGTGTGCGGTGCCCACGATCCTACCCCAAGAGGAGAATAAGGAGACAGGACTGGGCATGGCCATTCCCCCAGGGGTGGAGCCTCACTTTCTCTCTTGCTGTCTCTGTCTCTCTCTCTCCCTCCTTCCCATGAGCACAAATGCCCTAAGACAGAAACCTCTACATAAAAACAAAAACCAAAACCCGAAAGCCGAGTCTGAGCCGGGCAGGCGCTGCCCTGAGGCAGAGCACAAGTGTTGGATGCAGGTGACGGCTGAGTGACGGGGCCGGTCTCGCCTCGCAGCGGCTCCAAAGTCTATGGAGGTCTGTCCCCAAGACCACCGCCCCAGAGAGTGGTCGACCTCTCAGGGAGAGGCAAGGTGGGGTCCCAGAAGGGCCCCCAGGCTGCGGCTGGGCCACTGGTCATGCGCTCTGGCAAGGTGGGATTAGGCTCCCGGGGAAACCGCACCGTGAGTGCGCAAGCCGTCAGGGGCCAGAGTAGTGCCCACCGTGGCATTACAGGCTGGCCAGGAGCCGGGCAGACCCGTAAGCCACCCTAACCCTGCCTGGCGGAAGGGTACAGTCAAGCGCAGCCCCATGGCCTCTGACTCTGCGTTCCAGGCTCGGCAGTGCTGGGGTGCTGGGCTCCAGCTCTCCGGGCACGGACCATGTGCACTGCTGCCCTGTGCAGGCGCCTCCCCCACTGCCCGGTCCTGCGGGACTGAACCCTGCCGGTGCCCTGGCGAGGGCAGAGCCCAGTGCAGCAGCGAAGTGGGTCCGCACCCAGGAAGCCGCACAAGGGGCCTGCCTGCGTGGTTCTGGTTCGAGCAGCCGGCTGGTGCCCTGTGGTACCAGCCCAGGCTGCTGACTCTGGGCTTCGGAAACAATGCCAGGCTCAACCGGGCGAGAACCTGGACTCCAGCAGATGCGGCCAAGTTCTAACAAAGCCAGAGCTCAGCAGGTTTGGCGTTCACACAGTCGCTAGGGTTGGGTCAGAGCAGGCTGGGGGCTCGCCTCCACTGTCCAAGTGGCCTGTAACCCCGTAATCGTTTCTGAGGAAACAGAAAGCCCCTTTGCCTTACAGTTAGTGCAGGGCCGGGCCTCAGTACAGGGCCGAGTTCGGTGGGGGGAGACGCAGGCAGGACGGGGCTGGGCAACCCCACTGCAGAGACCTGGGGTCCGTGACTAGACGCTGGGCCAACCCCAGGCGCCTGTGGGCGGCTTGTGATGAGTGACAGCTGGAGCCCCTTTCCCCAGGAGGGAGGGGAAGGGACACCAATGACTTCTGAACTAAATACAGACGATTTGAACTACAGAATTAACATAGTTTAGTTCAAATACTTTTAGCTAATTACATATGCTGCTTCATTGCAGGTAAACCCTGAAAAGCCCCAGAGGATGGCCTCCAGATCCCAGCTGGCGGAGGGTGGGCTGCACGGCTCGGGAATGGCCTGAACTCGCTGTCACCGTGGGGCCACGTCCTGCTCTGGCAGCGAGGGCAGAGCTGTGCCTAGTCCTCATTTCCTCACTTTTCTGCCTCCTTCGCCAAACTTCCATTCAAGACCGTTAAAGAGGTGAAGACGGACCTTGGAAATCACGAACGCAGCCAGTACTGCCTATTAATTCTGAAAAGGTGACCTCCATTCCCCTTCCCCAAAGCCAGTGCACCAAGGCACCAAGCCTTGCACCTCTGGAGAAGAATACGAGGGGCCCACATGACACGCTTCCTTCCCTACGGGGATCCGAACCTGAGCTGTGCAAGCTCGCCTTGACACAAGGCTTGCAGACGCTGCCTCCCACGAGCTTGGATGGAGGAGCGAGGCTGGATGGTCTTAGGGGGCGGTCCGCATGCTCTGGGCCATGCTGAGACGCCGGCGTTCTTGTGCAGAGCAGGTTGCTCATGCACAGAAGGGGCAGTCATTTGGAAGGAGGGCAGGAGGGTGGGGAGACAAGTAGTCAGGGCCTCGAAGGCATTAGCTCTTTCTCTCCCTTTGGGGGTTTCCAGTGACCACCTAGTGGGTGAGCACAGAGGGGGGCAGGGCGCGGGGGCACTCACCGAGCTCCGGCGCTTTGCTGAGCACGAAGGCGTAGGCCCAGAACTTGCTGACAGGGCCGTTGTAGAAGCTCTGGTCGCACACCGACTGCTTCAGGCCTTTGGTCATCAGGATGTACACCATGTAAGCACCAGTTCGGAGAGCACCGAATATACTTCACATGGAAAGAGAAAAGACACACTTGGAGGTCACGTCGCTCGCGTGCACACCGCACGTATAGGGCGGGCTGACAGGGAGACAGGTGCCAGAGGATCGGAAACCTGCATTTACCCGGCGGCACCCTCACCGTCCCGGGGACAGGCACCAATGCAGTGCCAGCACTGGCTCTTCGTGACACTCCACAGCAAGGGGACGGCATGGGCGGCTGCGAGCTGCAGGAACCACCTCCACTGTCCCATGTCCCATCCTCAGGCCCCAGTGGCTGTCCTCTCTGAACGCCTGTCTACCTCCGACGGGCCTTGTTAACCCAGGCCCCTGGCTCTCCCAGGCCGCCTGCATAGGCTTGCAGGTACTGTCCATGCTCAGACCTGTCTCCTCATGGCAACCAGAAGGAGCCTCCTTGAAGGCTGAGCTCCCCTGCCAACTCTTCCAGGAAGCCCACCCAGGCAGGGAGAGTGTGCGCTCCTCTGAGCTCCCCAGACCCTGTCCCACACTGAGCAGCCCTGCTCATTCACGCCATCATGTGCTCGCCTCCATGTAGACACGGACACTCAGCAGAGACTCAGAGAAAAGTGGGAGATTGTTGAAAACAGTCAAAAGAAAAACCTGGGGACCAGCAGAGGGTGTAGTGGTTATGTCACAGGACTCCCACATAGTCAACTGCAGTTCGAGTCCCGGACCTGGCAGCATAAAACGCTGGGCCCGTGGGCCCCAAGTTGTGAGAGGAGAGTGGAGAAGGGACAGGAACGTGGCCATCCCCTCCGGGGGTGATTTCTCACTTTCTGTCTGTCTCTTTGGTGAGCACAGGTGCCCTATAGCAAAAATGTCTCTCTTAAATAAATAAATAAATGATCGATTCTTTTAAAAAAGAAAAGAAAACCCTGACACGTGAATTTCTCAAAAACCTAAGAACTGCTGGGGAAACCCGAGTGCCCTGGAAGTGCGTGAGGCTGGCGAAGCAGCTGCAGAGAGGCCTCTGTCCTGGAGCAAGCGCAGGGCCCGGATGGGCGGGACTGCGCCGGCCTGTCCTGGCTTGCCCCGCCGGCCGGCATCTAACCCTCAGCTGGGAGGCAGACAGAGGCTGGCAGCCCCACCCACCTGGGACGGCGCCTGCTCGTCTCTCCAGGGACAGGATTTTTTACTTAATATGCCCCAGAGCTGCTCTGGAATAAGTCGCTTCTCGAGGAACCGCTGCGAGGCCCATGCCCACACTCCTGGCGACTTGGCATGAAACCGGGTGACGGCACGGACTCTGGCCGCCGGCTGTGAAGCTGGGGCTTTGTAAGCAGCTTCTCCAAGCACAGCTCCCGGCAGCGGCCTTCCCCTGCACGGAGAGACCCTCTGGGGTTACTGTCACCGAGAGCTGTTGATCCTGAGGGGACCTTCCACAGTTCTGCAGCTCGTGGGATGACACCCTCCCCTCTCCCAGGACTTGCGGCTCTGAGCGGCCTCTGCCCGCCTCCTGCCACCCACTCCGCACTTTAAGACGCTGTCGGGTTTCCGCCCGAGACCTTTGCGGACGCCTCTCCATCTGGGGAGCACTTCTCCGTGTTCGGTCCAAGGCGGACACCTCTCACTTTATCTTGGGGACATCACCCCTCCTGGCATCCCCCAGCCGTCACGGGTGCACTCCCAGTCTGCAGATGGAGCTGGGCTTCCCTGGGAAGCCTGGGTGATGAAGAAGTTTCCTTGGTCTTATCAGAATCTTTTATTATTTTATTTTACCTTTTAGGTCTTTTGCCATAGGGTGTGTATACTTGGCAGAGAGAGACAGAGGGGACTTGAAAACACCCCTCCGGTCCCTGCAGGGATGGCCGTGTCACATCCCTTCTCCTCCATCTCCTCTGGGACTTGGGGCACGCACACACCTGGTGTGATTTCCTGTCTTGCTGTGATCTTGCCAGATGACGACTCGACTTCACTATGACCCACCCTCACCAATTAGGCCTATACCCTGGACCTGTTGGAAAGGCACTAAGGTGAGCGAGGGGCGGCCCTGAGCACACCCGCAGGCACTGCTGGGGGCTGCCCAGAAGCTAAGGACCTGCCTCTGCGCACGATGAGTCCTGGGTTTGTTCAGGTCCCTCCAACCTCTAACTCCCCTCGGAAGGCGGCGGCGCCAGCGTAGGTGTGACCTGGAAGTATCGGCCCGCTTTCCTCCCTAGGGCGATGGCCTCTTCGGGTACTGCCTGGCAGCGCGGCGGCCATGCGGGCTGTCCTGGGGGCCAGCTGACGCGGAGCACAGGAAGGCAGCGCCTTAAGATGCGCCTGGGGACCGAGCCAGCCCAGGCTCCCATGGCCTCCTCCCAGGACGGCTTGTCTTCGAGGAAGTGAGTCGTTCCTGCGACATGGACCACTGGTATTTCAGGCACCGACCAGCATTCTGTGCGCGAGCCCTCTCTGGTGTAACTGGCCGACGCGCAGGCGGGGCTGAACACGGTTCCCTGACTCAGCGCGCTCTGCAGGTGCCCATGGGAGACAGCGGCAGGGGGCGAGCCTGGAGCAAGACGCGCTTTCCAAACGCACAGGTCCGTGTCCCTGGGCCCCTGATCTGTGACCTCCCAGGCCATAAAGCACACGATGAAATGTCCCTCTCCATTGACTCCACTGCACCAAACCCGGGGGCGACATGGCCCACGGCTGCTCCTTAGCCACACCTGCCGCCAGCTGCACTGTGCACGCGGCCAGGGCAGACCCAGACGGCCTGTAGGAGTCACCTCATCCTCCGGGGTCCCAACCTCACCCTCCTTTACTCTCCGTGTCTAAAGCATGTGCACAATTTTACATATTCTTCCAGTCATTAAATATTTATGTGCATGGTTTTAGATGCCAGGGTGACAGAATACACTAACTCTGGTCACTGGTGGTCCCGGAAGGCTTCGGAGGACGTGGTGTCGAGTTAGGGGTAAAACTCGAGGGTCCCCAGCAGCGGGCGTGGGGCAGGTTGCTCTCTGCACGTGACTTCTGCTAATTGCAGAGACTCCATTCCCCTTCCCCAAAGCCATATTCCCAGTGGGAGGGCCGGGGGTGACAGGTCCTTCGAGAGCGCATCGCCGGGAGGCTTTGCTGTCAGGGTGACCACAACGTTGCTGACAGGTGTGCACACGTCGGCCGTCCCATGCCTGTCCCTGTGCGCTCAGCGATAAGGCTGCCTCAGGGGACAGTGGCCCTGTTCAGGGAGACCTTCAGTGCTAGCCACAGAGCCATGCGTCTGTGGGCAAAGGCGCATTGTTGCGATGGGACAGTGCCACTGCCGGGAGCCACGGGGGAGCCAGCACTGTGGGAAGCCACCAGCTCAGCCCTGGCTCACCTCAGCCACGCACAGGGTGGCGCTGGGGGCTTCTACCAGCACACGCAAGGCAAAGGGCCACACGGAGGCAGGGAACACGCGCCAAGGGCTGTTCCCGCCCTCACGCGCTCACACAGACCCTGCTCATCCACCTGGACACAGCGATCGGAGCCACGGGGCAGACAGAGCTGCAGTCCCCGCCTCTGCGCAGCCTGCTGATGACGGGCGGTTACTCAGCTTTCCATCCGGAACCAGGCCGACGGTCTACGTGCACGTTAGCCCTGCACATTTGGTGAGGCAGACTGGGTCAGCACAGAGCCTCCCCGTGAGTGCACAAGCAAAGCGCTTGATTGCCACTGTGCCACGGCCGCGTTCCTGGCTCAGCCCGCAGTGCTGGGACCAACACCTCCATAGCTGTGGGTAGGCAAGCGGAAGGTTCTTGCTCTAGCTAATTGCGGAAGTCATGTGCAGAGAGCAACCTGCCCCACGCCCGCTGCTGGGGACCCTCGCTCCCATGTTCCCCCGGCTCTGCAGGTTCGGTCCCGCGCCTCCACAGGGTGGGCTCTGGTGCTGTCTCTTGCCTTCCAGGCTGGGCAGGTGCCTTGCCCTGGCCTGGGCCCCCCTGGTCCTCCTTCATAAACCCCACCCACACCCATGTCTGGGCTCACGGTCTGGCCCTGGGTCTCCGGAAAGGCTGGCAGGGCCACCCTTCTCAAAGCACTTCCCAGAGGTCCCTGAGGCCCTCACAGGCCGTCCCCAGCCTGGGTCGTGGCAAGCAGCTCTTGGCCAGTCTGGCTCAGTGCCCTGCCTGTCTTTGTCCTGGCTCCCATCTCCACAGAAGTTAGTCACGCGGCAGGGCGTCACGTCTAAGTGCCAGCTGGAGAGCTCCCGACGGGACACCCACCACCGCTGGGCACTTCCTAATGCACCTCGAGGGAGGCGCTGTCCCAGGGCTGTGGGTAGAGAAGCACGATTCTTCTGGTCAGGTGAGAAAGAAGATTCCGTAATTAATCCAGGACTCCCTGCAGGCTGGGAGTCAGAGACCGCATGAACGAGGGCAGGTCCCGAGGACACGCCCGCATCCCGGGCTTTCTGTTTTAAAGAAACACACACAGGCTGGCCTTGTAGCCCAGTGGCTGGGGGGCAGACCCCACATGGCCCACTGCAGTTTGAATCTCGGCCCCAGCGGCTTGAGAAAGACCACAGGTGCAGGTGCATGTGTGTTCGAAATCCTAGCAGGATGGAGAAATGGAGAAGAGGTGACAGTGTGACCACGCCCATGGGCACTCCCCTGGCTCCCTCTGGTGAGTGCATACACCCTCTGACAATGAAAAAATGACAGCACACACATTTTTCCTGTCAAAGCCTAGTTTCACGGGCTCAGCGGGTGGGGACACCCAGGGCAGGGCCTCAGCTCATCCAGGGCAGGGCCTCAGCTCCCAGGGCAGCCGGGGCAGGGCCGCAGGTGAGGGGGCTTTCTGTCCACCTCAGCCCCCGGGGCAGTCGGGGCAGGGCCGCAGGTGCAGCCCTGACCGTGGGGCTGCTGCTCCAGACACCCTGGCGTGTCCCTGCAAAGTGCTGCCAGGCCCCAGTCAGCTGTGACATGCCGCAGTAGGCAGGGAAACGTCTACTTAAACAAGCAATATTTGGTCGATAATTTAAAATAACTGAATAGGAGCCCCGGCCCTGCCAGCCGCGGGGTTCCCTGGCCCAGTCTGTGGGAAGCCGAGACTGACACAGCCCCGATCAGCCTCAGATGACAGTCACACCAGGCTGGGTGAGGACAGACCGGCTTACCCAGCGCCCCATGGTGTCAGGTGTGTGGCACCCCGGGGAGGCGGGCCTCTGCAGCTTTCGGCAGGAGACCGCAAACAGGCAGGGACACGGGTGTTCACCCGTGGTACAGACCTCAGGGTGGCGGGCCACGCCACCGTCAACACCACGGCTCCTCAGGTGTTACAGCATGCCCAGGGGCCAGCAGGTGGCATGGTGGTTAGCAATGAAATGCCCACCTGCTGACTGTGGTTCGAGCCCCAGACCTAGAGGCTTGCTTTTACATGCTCCTTCACTCTCTCCCTGTCTTTCTCTGGCCAACTCATTTGGAAAAGTAATGAATGAATTAAATAATTCTTTAAAAAATAAAGTTTTCAGGGTGAGTTTAGAAAGCCAGCCCGCACTCTCAGCTTGCGAGGATGAGCCCTGGTCGGCGAGCCATGGCCGGTCCTTAGCGGGGTCTGACGCGAGGTCTGATGGCCTGCAGCACTCCCATGGGTGTGCAGCGACCCGAGGTCAAGACCGGCTGGGAGATGACCGCGGCTCGGTGATCAGGGTCCCGGGAGTGGACTCTCCTCCTCAGATGGACACCCAGGCCCATGGCAACCTGTGGCCACGTGGCAATGCCAGGCCATCGCCTCGTCACGGGGCCTGTGGCACCCTGCATCCTCATGGGGAAGGAGTGTCCGGAGGGGCAGCCGCGCTCACCCAGCATGCCACGGCGCACGGCCACCCTGGCTGTGTCCTAATTCACGCCAGCCTCGGTCACAGCTTTGTGTCTAGAGAAGCCAGCGTACATAGGAACCGGCCGCGGTCCAGCTCCACTGGCGTGCCACGTGTCCCCCAAGGACGGGGCAGGCCTGTGCTCCCGGGGAATCAGCTCGTGCCGAGCCCTCCAGTTCTGCTGCCATCTGGGGCAGGGGCTGAGGATCTCGGCCACTGCTGTGATTTCTTTTGCCAGAGGGTGCATGCACTGACCGGAGACAGAGAGACAGAGAGAAGGCAAGAAATGGGGCAGCCCCGGGTCTGGGTACACACACTCAGAGACAGAGAGACAGAGAGAGGGCAGGGAAGGGGGCAGCCCAGGTCCAGGTATACTCACTCAGAGACAGAGACAGAGAGAGGGCAGGGAAGGGGGCAGCCCGGGGTGCAGTCACACGGCAATCCTCCTCCATCTCCCCTGCCTTCTGGGTTTGGGGCGCACACGCACATGCCCGGCTTGTTTCTCAAGCCACCGGGTCCCCTACTCAGACTGCGAGGTTGCCGTGTGGGACCTGGCTGCCACTGACCCCAACCCCAGAGTCAGCTCAGCCCCGACAGTCAGGGATGCCACGGTTCTGCCCAGGTGTGTGCCATTGGTGGTTCCGCCTGTCCCCGTAAGGACATCGTGAGTAGCGAAACCGTCTCTACGCTACCCCACTGGCCCTCGGGATGGGAAGGTGTGGTGGCATCAGACCAGGTTTCTCCAGGCCCTCTTACCGGAAGTGCCCAGCACCCCACCTCTGCCCTGCCACCTGTTACCTCAAGGCTTGGGTGGTGGGAATCTATCACCCGCTCTGACCCACAGGCAGGAAGAGGCGTGAGGGGTGGTCAGCCGTCCGCCTGTGTACACGGAGGAGGGCCGCTGACTCCCTACAGCATACCCGACAGCCGCTGCTCTCAGCCCTGCCAGTTTCCAGGGTAAAAGGGTATCCACTGGTCCTGAGCAGGTTGGGACAACTCAGTAACCCCCAACCACTGCCGCGCACTCCGGGCAGGAGGACGGGGCCACAGTGCCTGTCGGGCAATGCACGGCCCACGCTCACACTGCCCCACCCGGCAGATATCCGCAGTGGCACTCCAGTTTGGCCTTGTGTTTAGTTTTTGCCAAAACCACACTTTTCAACAATATAAGCCATCAAGTGTGGACTGTTTTTGCCCAGTGAGACGGCAGTTAAGTCGGGCAGGAGCTGCAGCTGTCCCAGTCGCCCACTCCCCGGCTCTTCCCCGGACACTGAGAGCACACGACTTCACTTCGTCCTCTACGACGCATGATCCTTTCTAGGACTGGCTCAGCCTGCTTGGAGTCTGATCGGATCACTCCACTGGTAAGCATGAATGTCTTCCAAACCTTTTGGATCAAGGACTATGAGGGGTTGGCCCTGTGGCCTAGTGGTTAAGGGAACTAGATCCCACATGGCCAACTGCAAGCTCAAGTCCTGGCCCCAGTGGCTCGAAAAACACACTGGGCACACATGTGTGTGTGCCTAAAATC
>NW_006199647.1:1369369-1387619 GCF_000334495.1 Tupaia belangeri chinensis
ATGGAAAAGGGACTGTGCTGTGTCCATGTCGCATTAAGGGGTGCTCTCTCCCTCTCCTGGCATCTCGCAATTAAAAAAATAAAGAAACCGTGGCGAGCAGGTGGAGTGGTGGCAAAGGCGCTGGACCCCCACATGGCCGACCGGTTTGACTCCCAAATCCAGTGGCTTGCTTTCTCACTTTCCCTCTCTCTCTGGTGAATTAATAATAATGAATAATATTAAATAATTCTTAAAACTTAAGAAAAATGAAGACATGAAGCTGATTGCACAGCACACACCGTAACTGAGGACACACACGGACCTACTTCTAATTCCACGTGGCGTACGGCAGACCTCCCCCGGACGTGCAGCCCAGGTCCGACGCTCTGCAATACCGAGAAGGTGGGGGCAGACTGGAAATGCCCGCGGGCGGGAGGCTCAGGGACAGACAGCGGGGAACGGGGCTGCGTCAGGGCCGGCCAAGCGCGAGCCCACGAGGCACGGCTAGCGGAGCCGTGAGTCGGGCCTACGCGGCAGGATCGACTTACACACTGGGAAGTTTCCATACCCGTGGGCAGTGAGGTTACGGAGACCTGGACGGGGGAGTGAGAAGGTTAGCATTAGAATCCCGTTTCACCATTCAATGTGTCACTTCTCTCGGCAGCTGCTAGAAAATCAGTCTTAAACTGTTTCTCATACTTAGTCTTTTTACGCCCTTTAGGAGTCTCTTTCTCTTTTTAGTAAGAAAAATGATCCCTTACAAGTCTGAATGGGACTGAGATGTGAACTTTGCTTCTCGGAGATCTGACACGTTGGAGAGGTTCTGGCTGAGCAGGGAATCGGACGGCGATCAACACCCACGAGAAAGGCCACGGACGAGACGCCCCGGAGCACGCAGAGCACACGCACTCGGACTCACAGGCCTAAGCCCAGGTGCCGCCACCGGCTCCCGCAGACGCTGTCCCTTCCAGGAAGCACTTGGACACGTAGCAAGTGCCAGGTTAGGACATGGGGCGGCCAAGAGGAAACGACTTCTGTTTCCTTCCCCGAGGGGTGGTTAATAAGAATTTCCTGGGGAGCGGAAGAAGCGGACGCAGGTGGCGGGGATCTTCGGCGGCCCGCTCTGCTCCTGACTCACCGCTGTTCGCTCTCGCCAAGGAACAAGTCGGTCAGGAAGCCGCGCCGCAGCCATGGCTTTTAAAGATACTGGAAAAACACCTGTGGAGCCAGAGGAGGCCATTCGCCAGGGGGAGGGGGAGGGGGGAGAGGGGAGTGGGACAGGCCTGGGGAGCCTGGTGTCCTCCTCAGTACTGGAGTGCAGGGACCTGGGCACTAACTCCCAGGGTTCAGGTTCGGGTGAGGAGGGGGGGAGCCAGCCCACTGGCTCTCACCTCTCACCTGCCCCACCTCTCCAGGCATGGGCAGGGCAGGGCAAGGCCGGGCAGGGCAAATACGTTCGATCCCCACGCCTGATGGCAGCGAGGGCAGGGCTGTTCTGACATCCTCACAGCCACTGCGGTAACACAGCTCTTATCACTGCCAGAACGCAGGCCCCACGGGGTCACCTGGGTCTCCAGTCAGTCACCGTGCAAATACGCAAATACGCATACGTCAGGTGTGGCAGCCGCCTGCCTGGTGACAGGCCTGTGCTCTGCAGCCTTCCTCCTCATGGGAAAGGGCCCCTTCTCCAGGTCCGGTTGCTCCCCTCCTGGCCTGTGTGGGCAGGCGTGCGGGGTGGGCGTCTCTCTCCCTTCTCCCTGGCCTGTTCTTGGGGTGGGGTCCTTGGGACACAGCAGTCACCAAGTGGGGGTGGGGAGAAAGGGCAGTCAGAGGCCGCCAGGCAGGCCCCTCCTGCCACTGCACATCCTACAGAACCTCGGGCGCCCGCACAAAAAAAAAGGGCCCCCGCCCAGCAGTGCCCCCCCCTCCATCGGCAAAGTCACCAGCAGACACTGAGCGCAGGTCACCTAAGCGCCACACACAAACCTGGCCCGAGTTTCATTTTCTAGATGGCTCCGAGACCACTGCCAGAAAAGACAAGACTGTCCTTCCTAAACCAGCTCTCTGGGATCGTCCTTCTTCGTCCCATAGCCTGGTGCTTAAGGAAGCCAGATCCTAAGTCCAGGCGCTACAGGCTTGAGAAACATGCCCGCACGTGCGCGCCCAACTCTGACACCAGGTGTGAGGCGCTGCGGCAGCCCGTGCTCGCTCCGTCCCCAGCTCTGCGGCTCTGGCAGGGGCATGCGCCCTCTTGCAATTAAAACAAAGAGGAAAAGAAAAGACTAAGTTTCTCTAATGTAAAAAATTACACATCTAGTAAATAAATAAATAAGTAGCACCTGTTTGTATTTTTAAAACCCAGGGATCCAGTCTGGTGGTGCTGTCTGTGGAGCGCTGGCCTGAGGGGCTGTAAGCCAGGGGCCGGTTCAGATCCCAGGCCCACCTGCCGGTGCCCAAGACTGCTCTCTTTCCCATGTAGACGTGCACACTCTGGGGACATACTGGGGACGTTTCCCAAGGATGCCAGGGCCCGAAACATTCCCCTGGCTGTGGCCCTCATAACGTGCGAAGGGCACACAGCAAACCCTCCATCTGGGTTTTCTAATCAGAAAAACAGCAGTTCTCGAAGGAGGTCACCGCGAGATTAGACAGATGTCGGCTGCGGCCTGTGACTGACAGTTATCAGGCTGTCAGCACTCCAGCACACCCTCCTCCCAGGGGCGCCCAGGAGCGCTCAACCACAGAGGAGGCTGCAGGCAGGAAAACAGAGGCACTCGCAGAAATGCTTTGTATCTGGACTTGAGTCCTAGGAATGGGGGTTTATCTCCCAGGTGAGTCTCCTTATTAAGCACTGCAATTGCAAAGCGTTCCTAGGTGGCGCCTGAGGGCCTCCGCTCAGCCTGGAGGGATCCCAGACCCTTGGGCAGCGCTCACACAGGGGTGTCAACAAGTTCATGCAAGACGGGCACCACTGTGCATAGATTCCAATATTTTTGTATAAAAATAAGCTTGTAATATAATTCAACTTTTTCCATAAACTTTTTGAAGTCCCCTTGTCGGGGACTGTGGCCAACTCAGACGCTGGCTGTGCACTCTCCAGATCTGGCCTGGCTGCTCTGCACCTGCACCTCCCCGGCCGTGTCGGGGCCTCTCACCTCCATGCAGAACCTTCCAGGAAGCTCTAGACTCCCCGCCCACCTACACGCCCAAGTCCAAACCAAAGCCTCCCTGACCCGTGTGAGGCTCAGGCCCAACCTAGACACGAACGACTGAGAAAGTCACATCAGAGAGAGCACCTTCACGTAATTGTGTGAACGAGGTCGATTTCTATTGTAATTGCCAGTGGTGCGTGTGCTCCCCAGAGAGATCTCAGTGTGACATGATCACTGACATCCTTTTCCTCCCTTCCTCCCCAGCCAGGACTTGGGGCACGCCGCACATGCGCCTGGTGTGTGTTTCGAACCACCGAAGCCAGGGATTCGAACTTTGGCCAGCTGGCTCCCAATGCAGAGCTTAACCACTGTGCAGAGAGGCCGGCCTACTGGGTCTGATTTAAGAAAAGGTCGCTGTGATTTGTACACAGTGAGAGCATGCTTAAATCCTCCTACCTACTTGGGTCTATTAAACTGTGATGGCAGAGCTCTGGCAACTCTGGACGAGGTGTCGGTGTACACCCGTGTCTAGTAGTAGGAAGCCACATCTCAGTCTCCAGAGCACACGTGACCATGGCCTGCCGCGGCACACACGCCCACAGGCTGGCTGGGCACGCATGGCAGTGGCCTTGCTCGGCACCGTGTGTGTTCCAGCCCAGGAGCGCTCCTCTCTCTTTCCACACAGGCCTATGTTTAAAAAACCCTCAGGGCACAAAAGGCTTAAAATGTCATTCTGTGCTTTTGCAAACTGCCTTTAGGAGAAAAGCCGGGGAAATGGGTTGTGCCTGCTGCAGAACCCTGGGCCCCGAGGCACGATGAGCAATGTGAGCTCAGCGAGTGCCTGTGAGCTGACATTTATGATATGAACAGAGTTAGGCAATCAACACAAAGGTTTCCGAAAGTCTGGGGACCTGGCTTTTCCTGGCTTCGCAGGTCCCCAGGCTTCGATCCTTTCCTCAGCACACACGTCTCTCACATCACTGGAGTGTGAACACCACGGAACGCGGGAACTCCGTCCGCCACTGCACCTGCTGCGGCCAGAGAAGAGCACGGGCCCTTGATGGCTTAGGGCTTCCTCTCTCCTGAAGGGGAAGCTGCTTTGCAGCTGATGTTGTGAGGGGAAGGGAGACACAGCCCAGGACAGCGCTGGAAGGCGGCTAGCTTGTCTGCCCGCATTCCCAGCCTTCGCCTGCTCCCGTCTTTCCCCGTCCATGGTCCTCTGAAGCTTAAGGTCCTAAAACATGGATTCTTTTCCTTTCCCTCTCTGCATAAAGTTCTCCTAATTTCTCTACTAGATGTTAGGGGAAAGACAAACACAGCTGGAGGGGTGAATGACTTGAAACCCCTTTGTTCTCCCTGGGGTGTTAGGAAAACGCTCAACTGATAGAACTGCAAATAGTCCAGGCTTTAAATTAATTTGAAGGTGGGTTGGGAATTTTCAGTCGTTCATTCAACAATATCTCCTTAATATTTGATATGTGCCAGGTACTATTTCAGGTGAAGGAGAGATTTGAAATTTTAGGTCCTGGGGAAACTTGGAAAAGGATGGGGATTTAGTGGTAAACTCAACAGAGAAAAACCACACTTATTGGAGCTCCGGTGATGAAGGAGGGAGGTGGATAGTATGTTAGGAAGGACAACGCACGCCAGCGGGGATGAGGAGGCTAGGGAGTGCCGAGTGGGGTGGGGTGGCAAGACGAGCTGTTACAGAGTGAGGCGTGTGTGTCTTTCACGTTCACAGACGGGGAGGACTTGAGGGTACAGTGACATCTGTGCAGCTCCCTAAAGGAAGTGAGGGAGCAGGCCCTGTGCAAGCCCTCCTTGTCTTCCCAAGACTAGCCTTGGCCTTCCTCTGTGGGATCCAAACTCTGCCCTACTCCTTTTCCTCCTGACCCACAGGAGACCTGCGTCCCTCATGTCAAGAGCTTTACATCCACGGGTCTATGCACCAAAGAATGCAATTGATAGAGTGAAAAGGCAGCCCACAGAGTGGGAGAAAATATCTGCACATCAGTAATTAATATCTAAATGATATAAACACCTACATCTCAGTAACAACTTGATTACAAAATAGGCAACGGACATTTCTCCAGAGGTAATATACAAACAGCCAACAAGCAAGAGGAAGGATGCTCAGACTCACTGACGAGGGAAATGCAAATGAGAACAGTGAGATTATTGCCTCTCAGCTATTAGGAAGGCTGCTGCCAAACGCACAGGAAACAGCAAGTGAGGCAAGGAGGGGGCGGCCTGCAGACGCACACCGGGCATGAATGCTCCTATGTCTAAACGCCAAAGGAAGAGAGGCAGAGAAGGGACGGCTGTGTGACAGCCCTCGAGGGAGGGGAGCCGCCTTCTCGCTTTCTCCTCTGTCTCTGGCCCTCTCCAGTGAGCACATGTGTCCCCTGGAAGAAGGAAAAAGCAGGTGGGCCAGCCCTGCAGTACAGAAGTAACATGCTTTTCAGAAGAAGCCGAATTGGCAACTGCAGCTTGAATTCAGACCTGGTCAGTCGGAAACATGCTGGGCGTGCTCAAGAGTGCCCACGATCCGACGGGCTGGAGGACCCGAGGGCTGGAGATGGGGGCGTGGTGCGCTGGATCCTATGGAGGGCGCTCCTCTCTCTCTCTCTCTCTCTCCTCTCACACGCAGGTATTCTATCATAACAGGAAGAAATCTGGGGAACAGACCTCAAATGGTCTGGAAATATCATTCATTTCACTCTGCATTAGTACACAGACTTTTCTCGAAGTTGCCTGGGCTCTATGTGAGCACTTTGCTTATAAAATTCCACTAAAGAGAAAAAAATGAAGCTGTTAATCTTGAGTATATTTTATACTTAAGGCTGAGATAAAACCTAATAGTCAAGTGAAAACATGGCTAGGAAAGAAAAAAAAAAAGTGCTGGCAACAAGACGAGAAGGAGGCTGCAAGTGTGGACGCTGGCGCGCACAGGTGAAGCGCGAGGTCAGCGAGCTCAGGGCGCATCCCCAGGGGACAGGAGGGCTCGAACTCGAAGCATGACACCAGCCTCACTAAATCCGCAGCGAGGAGATTGCCTTACAGAGGACACCGGCTCACTCCCCACTTTGATCTGCGCTGGGTGAGACCTGGAGGAGACGCCTGGGACCCTCCACGCTGCCGAGAAGAGAACACCACCAGATGAGGTGGAGACGTTCCGAGTGGGAGGAACACAGCCAAACCCCAGCTGGAAGATCGGAAGTTGTTACATCAGTGCCTAGCCATCGTGCACCGACTGAGTGCACTAGCAGCCACAGCTGACAGGCAGCGGGCGGTCGCAGCACGACAGGGACTGACTCATTAGCATCTGAGAACAGGGTGCAGGTGCACTGGCCATCTGCAGCCTGTCACTAGCTCAGAGTCCCGTAACAAGGCCAGCTCTAGCTCATTCACCGCCAGGAGAAGCTCACCAGGATTTACGGCGCACGCTGCAGAATCGTCCTCGGCATTGACCCTAAGGAAACACCCAGTCCTCTAGGACCAAATGCCACCTGGAGTGACCTCATCAATAAGGAAATGCCAGCCATCACCCTAGCCATGTCCCCTGGAAGGGCTGGAAAGTGCAATGGGGGAGGAGTGAGAGATTGTCAGGGAACCCCAGAAAATCCACTCCCCGGTGAAACGGACCGATTGTGGCCTTAGGGAAACTCAGTAAATTATTCTGCGTGTATCTGGATGAAGACTGCTGCCATATCCAGTCCGCACTGAAAGACAGAGAAGGAGAACAGAGTACTCCACAGTAACCCTTGCAACACAGGAGCTCCGGCGCCTCCCGAGGCTGGGGTGTGCACGTGTGCTGCAGCACGTGTGCGGTCATCCAGGGTCCCGTTCTGTGCGTGGACAGCGCGCACCTGCACCGCTGGAAATGAGCCAGAATCGAGTCCCGGCGACTGCAAAAGCCAGGAGGCAAGCTTGAGAAGCTGAGGGAAAGAAATCACTCCCAAGCAGCAAAATGCATAAAAGTCACCTTTTCAGTGATCTTATAAAGAAAAATCGTACTGTCCCCCAGCCCCTCCCCCCCCACTCCTAATTCCTCTAAGGACTAGTTTTGTTCTCCTTCCTTCCCTTTCCAGGTTGAGGGGGGCTTGCCATGCACTGGGCAGAGGAAGACAGGCGGACTGGGGTGACTGCGGACCGCCCCACCCAGCACCTCCTGGGCGGCGTGGCTGTGAGACCTGCCAGGTCTGTACAGTAAGGCAGGTGTCCCACAGAGCATGCTGCGACAGCGAGCCTTCCTGGAGAGCCGAGTCAGCAGAGCTCTCAGTAACCCTCAGGTGTCTGCTTGTGAGAAAAGCATATTTTTGACAGAAGCTTTATGTCAATTTTACTCATAAGACATTTGGATTTAAAATAAAAATAGCAAATATTACTCGAAAATTTCCGGAACTGTGTGTGTATACACACACACACACACACACACACATATACAATTTTAGAAAATGTCTTAAATGCAGAAAATGACAAATAGTAAGCGCTCACTACCCAGAACTGAACGATTCACATTAGGTACTTGCTTTATTTGTTTCGAATAAGGAGATAAATGCTACACAGAAAAAATTTAACCTTCCTTGTAAATTAGTAGTTCCCTAGAATCAAGCTCTGTAAGCACTGAATTTGTTTTAATTTCTAATAAATGGTAGGTATTTAATAAATCAAAGCATGCGCGTCTTCCCGAAGACTTAAAAATTGAGTTTATTTTCTTCACGTTTCTCTTTCTAACTTTAAGGGTTTTTCTTTTCTTTCTTTCTTTTGCATTGTTTGTTTGTTTTTACTATAGGGTTTGTGCACTCACCAGAGAGAAAGAGTGAGAGGGAAAGTGAGAAGTCTCTCCCCAGGAATGGCCGCGCTGAAATCTCTTCTCCTCTGTCCTCCTCCTGGGATCTTGGGCACGTATGCACCTGTGTCCAGCATGACCTTCAAACCACCAGGTCTGGGACTGAACCATGGTCAGCCATGTGAGGGTCCAGTGCCTTAACCACAACACCACACAGGGCCCCCAGTAGTTCTTTCAATACATCGATAGGTATTTACGTGTGCAGGGACAACAAACAGCTGGTTGCCCACCAAGAGTAGAGCGTGTGCAGTTACAGCTACTGGGCACCGCTCCTGCTGTTCTATAAGCATGGAGGACCCTCAGATAGTTTCCAAACATGGAGCCACTTTCGGCGACTACCACCACGGAATCCCATCATCGATGCTTTGCAAATTCCTGCTTAGATTATTAAGATCTTTTTTTTTTTTTTTTTGAGAGGTTTTTGCTACAGGGCTCATGTGCTCACCAGAATGACAGAAACAAAGAGACAGAAAGTGAGAAATCACCCCCTGGGGGGATGGCCACATCGTAATCCCTTCTCCTCCATTCTCCTCTAGGGATCTTGGGAACGCACGCACATGCGCCCAGTGTGAGTTTAAGCCACGGGTCCGGGACTCAAACTGTGGTCGACTATGTGGGAGTCCAGCGACATAGCCATTACATTAACTGCTGGTCCCTTAAGATCAGTTTTTAAAGAGCCTGGAGTGTCTGCGCCTAGGCGCCTCTACATGGTTCTCCTGATTCTTTAACTTTCACACAAAATGCTGTTCTGAAGGGCGCTAAGGGAGTGGCAGGGAGGAGGAGACAAGCTTTGCCTTACTAAATACTGGCGATTTACTAGAAAATAAAGCAGTTCAGTGCTTACAGAGCGTCCCTCTGACACCAAAGCCCTGGTCATGACAGCTGCAGGTGCCATGCAAGACCGCACAGGGAGCTGGGTCTGCGGGAGCAGGGGGTCGGGAATCAGTCAGGTCCCGCGTTTGCGTCCAAGTATCAGAGTTCACTCTGGGAACATTTCGTGAAAAAGCAAATTTCCACTGGCTCCTGAAAAAGCCTAGAAATAAGCACCACTGCCGCACGAACAACCAGCCCCATTTCCAGACAGCGTTTGTACATTTTACCTTTCCCGCCCGGAGGAACGAGGCACTGTGGAGCGCTGACTACTTCCAGTTCCGGGCAAGGAACAAAGCAGCACGCCTGGCCTGAAGCAGCTCGTCATGAAAAGCAAACACAACAGGAAGAACCCACAAGAAGCCCAACGACCGTCCTCCAAAAGAACAGCCATGGGCCAGACGCACGGAGATGGCATGTATGTCCAAGTCCTTGGCACACAGAGAATACACACCCACGAGCTCCTCTGTTTTATAAAAGAGGACTTGCATGCCGGCCACATCATCCCTGTCAGGACTGCTCCAGCCTGTACTAACTCCCAATCCCTGGGGGGAAGTAGTGGACGCGGAGCTGGGAGCCGGCAGGTCACAGGGTTGTGGATCGGGTGCACCCTGGCTCACGTACCCGTGCCACAGTGTGAAACAGCGACAGGTGAAGCCTCAAGGAACCCTGCAAAATGAGGACACTGCAAGGCCTCCATGGCAGGGACGAGTCCCTCCGAGATAGCAAAATGGTGTGAGGTGGGGGACAAAGGAAACGGATGTGCCACTGCTGTTACGGGAACTGCGACCGGATGCCCAGTATGCCTGAGAGACTCTTCGGCAACAGAGTGAACCCATGTGTCCTTAACAGGAGCACCTAACAGAACCACTGGAGGGAGGCGCAGCGGTACAGGGAGGTGTGTATCCCATGGGGGGCCCGACCTGACGGGTGTGCAGGCCGTCTCAGCCCACCTGGAAATTCCTTTTCTATTTTTTTTTTAAAGAGAGATTTTTGCTATAGGGCATGTGTGCTCACCAGAGAGACAGAGACAGAGAGATAGAAAGCGAAAAATCACCCTCCAGGGGGAACGGCCACACTGCAATTCCTTTTCCTCCATTCTCTTCTCGGGATCTTGGGCACACACACACACATATGCTCTGCAAGTTTTAAGCCACTGGGTCCGGGACTCGATCACAGTTGACTACACCAAGAGTCCAGCGGTGTAGCCATTACACCATCTGCTGGCCCCACCTCTTTCCATGTTTAATAAGCCTGAGGCAAGTAATGCGTTTTGATGAAACCACCCATTTCTGCTCAGCGGCAGAACTGTTAACAGAAAACGTAGAACACAGGGATATTTGGGAGCGTGTACAGGACATGGGGATATTCGGGAGCGTGCGAAGGAATGGAGATATTCGGGAATGTGCACAGAAACAGGGATATTCAGGAGCGTGCACAGAAACGGGGATATTCGGGAGCGTGCGAAGGAATGGAGATTTCGGGAATGTGCACAGGACACAGGGTTATTCGGGAGTGTGAACAGGACACGAGGTTATTCGGGAGCGTGCACTGGGCCTTCTGAGTGTAGGGTGCCCCTGTGCCCTCCATCCCTGCTCAGAGCAGATGTGCTATTCTTGGCAGCAAAGCAGACAGCACAGGTGCCTGTGCACAGCGGGTGAAGGGCGCTGCTCGCACACCAGCTGCGTGCTAATTTGTCTTGTGATTGCCTCAAGCATGGAGAATGACAGACTGGAAGGCTCTTCACACTCCTGGAGCACTGAATCCGCATGGACTGACAGACAGCCCGGGGACCAGGTCTGGCCCGGCCTGTGCCATGCTCAGTTCTGTCAGGTGTGGGTGAGAACCGGCCAGAGAGACGCTGGCCGGGGGCAGTGAGGGGGAGGGTAGAGGTGCCCTGGGGATGCAGGCAAGAGCTCTCTGACCTGGAGGTGCTGGCGTGGAGTCCAGACTCTGCCCCTCTGAGTCCCACATTCTGACAGATCATCAGGACCAGTCGCTGGGACCCACCCTCCTCTGACCTCATGCCTGAGCTGCGAGGCATCCCCTGGTGGGATCAGCGCACTGCTGTTAGTCCTCACGGAGCAACTGGGTCACCATAGGTCAGGATGGACGAGAGAGGAGTGTCAGGAGCAGGGCAGGTCAGCACAGAGAGGGGAGCGCCAGGACCTCGGGGAGCGCCAGGACCAGGGCAGGTCACTGCAGGGGAGGACCACCCCGGGCGGCTGGCCCCACGCTCTGTCTGTCCAGCAGACATGATGAAATGCTCGGCGGCTGCTTTCGCCCAGCGAGTGCTGGGAGCGATGCTCTGGGAATGGGAAGGAGGCCTCCTACCTGAAGACGGCGAGGGTCAGGGACCACAGCACTAGCGGCTTCCTCAGCTCAAACTTGGCCCGCTTGTTCATCAGGTGCCGGCCGCCGAAGATGAAGGCGGCGTAGAGGGCGGAGAACAGGAACGACTTCTTCCTGCAGGACAGACAGGTGAGACCAGTGCTGGGATGCCCCAGACTCGGGGAGATGGGCTTACCCCCCGCCCGCACTGGAAACGCGCTCCTGGGCACAGGCTCCCCGGGAGAGCCCAGGCCACGTGGAGTTCACGGACACCCCCGACGCACCGGGTCACCCAACACGCTCAGACTTGCTACACATCAGGACACACCTTATTTTCTACTGGGGCTTGACTAAACATTTTGAAGTAACGCCAAGGTGCTAAAGTAACCTCGTCACGGACAGGTCGTTCTGTGCTATAGAGTTCTTGTGGGGGGTCTGGTACAGGGTCGGGTTTTAGGACAGACACCATTTAAATCTGCTTCCGCCAGGGCCAGCCCAGGGCCCAGGGGTGAAAGGAGGGGCTGACTCCACAGGCCTGACCACAAGTGGCCCCAGCAGCTTGAAAAAGTGCCGGGTGTGTGAGCATGTGTGCCCCAAATCCTACAGACGGGGAACGGGAGAAAGGGGTCATGGGGTCAGGGCACGTCCGCACACCACGGGGGTGCCGTCCCCCCCTCTGCCAGCATGCACACCAAAAACGACGAAACAACCGCCTCTTCCCAACGGGCCTGTGCGTCCGAACAGCTCTGCTGGAGTGGAATGGCCTTCGGAACCCTGAGACAGAAGCTGCGGGACTTGATTTTCCCGACGTGGGTGGTGCAGGCACTCCTGCGGTGTCTGTGGTGCAGCCCGGTGCCCCAGGGTGCGGATTTCACTGGCGACTCCGGGACCCCATGTAGAGTCATGACCTTCTCTCCACACAGAAAGCAGACATTAGATATATACCAAGACATGCCATGAGACGCAGCTCAGCCCACAGGCACGACTCCGCGTCCATGTACGCTGACCACCACTGTGCGTGTGCACTGCAGCAGCAATTTATTAACGAGATACTGGACAGGTGGTCGTGAGAGACTGCGCACGCGCCACGGAGGGACTCCGAGACTCACAGACTCGGGCTCTCTGCGCTGGAGACTGGTGTTACGTCCGAGCGGAGGTTAAATGGTGGGTCACTGGGGAGCAGTGGCTGTCTGAAGCCCGCTGTTAGTAAGAGGCACGACTGGAGGAGGAGAACGCAGAGCCAACCATGTGCACTTCCCACAGAACTGAATCTAAGAAAACCTCTAAGTCCTGCTTACGGGACATCTGAGGACAAGGTGAGAGGACTCGTGGGCCTGCTCCCGACTGCCCACTCCCAGGGTCATGTCATTGCCACAGGGGACGGTCGTCCTCGGGGAACCTCAAACACAGCAACAGACCCCAGTGGAGTACGCCGGTTCCACTGACGTGCACAGACTGCTGCCCGGACACACGGAACGAGACGCAGGGGGCGAGCTTGGTAAACGTCCGTCCTACATGCAGTTCATCCCATAGAGTTCCCTGCCTGTCCAGCAGGTGCTCAGCAAACGCTGGGTGAGGAGCGAGTGTTCAGTGAACAACGTGAGGAAGTTTCCTTGCCAGTACAGTGGCAGCCGAAGAGTAAGGTACCCAGGAAACCACTGTGATGCGACTTCCTCCTCCGGAAAGACGCGGGCTACTAACGCACTTGAAAGAGAAGAGCCTCGGACAGCAGAGCATTTGAGGAGGAAAGTGCTTTTGGTTGCGTGTGCACACATGTGCGTGTGCACGCGTGTGTGTGTCCCCGTGGCATCATGTTTCTTAAGGGCCAGAGACAGTGACCACCAGCTATCCTCGTAAGCAAGGAGTCCTAAAGAAAATAAGATTCTTTCGGGTTACTGTTGGCCAGGTGACGATGACCACAGGCAGTGGCTTCCGAGAGACTCTCGTGGCACACAGCAGGCCAGAGAGTTTGCCGCTAGGCTGCCTGCCCCTTCACCGAGCGGAAAGCTACGCCCTGCATTTCATTAAACGGTGAGTGCCCCGTCGGAATCCCAGGTCGAGGGCCCTCCTGGGGTAACTTGCAGAAAGGGGGCACCTCTGCTGTGTGGCAAGCGTGAGAGTCCTTTGAGCCCCTTGTTTGGTGACATAGAATGTGTCAGGGAGTAAGAAACCACCCAGCTGGGAAAATACGCAGATGTGCCTTCCCTAGTTCGGGCTTACTGCCTCATTTGGGCCTGGAACGCTCCCCAAACCCGCTCCGTCTCCCGAAAACACACAGTAACTACAAACACCACTGAGAACACGTCCTTGTAATCCTCATCATTCTTCGTCTTACTGGGTCGGTGTAAGATTTTGCTTATGGTTGGATGACTTGGAATTAGAGCCACGCAAGTTAAACAAATGTCTTCAAATAACCCTACCACTGTGGCCCCGAAGGCGACAGTTGTGTCCTCGGGAACACTAAAAGGGTACGAATCTTCCGATGCACTTTCCCTCCGACGCCCTCACTTCTGGAATGAGGGTGCCCCCCCCACCTCCCGTGCGCTCCGGCAAGGCCCACCCGTCCCCGCACGCCTTTCCTGGCTCATCACACACCGTCAGCTCGACCGCTAAGCTGGCCGAGTCAGCCAGCCCACAGACGGGGAGCCCGAGAACGCGGGCACCTTTGAGGAGGAGCGATTCCCGCCCTCCGCGGAAGAGTGCTGGGGCTCAGACGGCATGGCTGCACATGGCAGCCGGGCTGGACCGCCCAGCACTGGCCGCAGCGCCGCGGGGGGGCAGTCTCGCGCTGCGGGTGGCACTTCGCAGGAGGCGGGCTGCCAGCCATGAGGACTGGCCTCTGGGCAGATGCTACTGTAAAGCTGCTCGCTGTTTCCCGGGGGGCCTTCCACGGTGGTGAGACTCGATGCTTCGTGCTAGCTCGGAATTAAACTTCCGGAGGAAGCGTGGTCGTGGTGAAGTGCCGGCTCTTGCCTCTTCCGCTGGGAACTCAGAAAGCTTCGCTTATGGGTGAACTAACTGATTTTCACTCTTGCTTATAGGGCCAGCCCCGGGCCTGGCGGGTAGGGGGCAGGACCCCATATGGCTGACTACAGTCCACCTGGTAATCCTTGGAAGGTAAGGTTTTCTGTAGCACACTGAACAATGCACATAGGCTAAAACTACATGAGGTGCTGGATCCCACATGGCTTTCTCCATGGTTTGAGTCCTAGACCCGGAGAGTTGAAAAGCATGCCAGGCACACATGTGTACATGCCCAAAATCCCGAGGGGAAAGTGGAGAAGGGACTGTGGTTGGCCACACAGGATCCGCTGAGGCATCGCACTGGGTGGCGTTGGCATCTTTCTATGTTAAAAATGAAATTCTTCAGTGGGTCGCATATGTAATATATCAAACCTGGAAGCAACTACATGCCTAGACATTCCGTGAACGACCACGGCAACCCCTCACAGGGAGGCACGTGAGGAGAGGCTTTGCAACCGCAAGGAGAAGGCCTGGTCAGGACGGCACCGCCGTAAGGCGCGCTCAGCCAGGACGCCGAATCCCGCGGTTTCCGAGCTCCCTGCACGCTCAGCATCTCGATCTCACCCCACTGCCCCGCGGGTGCTAATTTAGAGGCCACAGGTTCTCCTTATGTCTATTTTTGTTTTTTGAAGTGAGAAAACCATTCTTTAGTAATCCGGCTTCCCCCGCTCGACACAGCCACCATCAGCACAGGGCCCTGCTGACTGGACGGGCAGGGGACGCGGTGCCCAGAGAGGGTGCGTCCCTCCTCACGCGGGCGCCTTCAGACAAAACTGGGAGTTTGGTTTCCACGTAACTGGAAGTCGAATCTCCAGGGAGAAAATACTCCGGAAATGTTCAAACGAGACAAAGCCACACGTGCGGCAGACGCCGGAGCCCGTGTCCCTGTCTGCCTGCAGCAGCCGACGGCGGCCACCCATCCACGCCGAGCTTCCTTCCCTGCCCCCAGTGCAGCCAGTGCCACTGCGTGGAAGGGCAGTCCCTGCGTAAGAGCGAGCACGGCCTCTGCTCGTCTACGGTAGTTGGAAAATTACCGAGAACCCCTCCTTAGAGTCCGTGGCAACCACCGTCTGACGCTCCCGAGGAGAGGACAGGCGGCCTGAAAGGGGGCCCTGAAGGCTTTGCAGGAATGGTCAGGGCTAGGGACCATGAGCATGGGTCAGGTGGCCCTAACACGCGGGGACACAGGATGGAAGCTCTGGGCTGGCGGGGCCGTGGCCTGGGTGAGAATGTAAGCCACGTGTTGCCTGGCCACTCAGAAAGAGCGATGGAGACCTGGGGGAAGGCCATGGAGAGCCCCAAGGTCTGACCTGGCCGGGGAACGGGAAAGGTTGGTTCGCAGAGAAACCTGGGTACGTGTTCCTGTCAGAGGCCACACAGCAGGTCTCTACGGCGACATCTGGCTGCCCCGCCAGCACCTGCAGCTGCGGGAGCTGTGCTTGGGATGCTGCGAGCCAGGCCATGTCCTCACGGCTGCGGTGCGTCTCAGAGATCCGGGTGGGACCAGCATGGGAACGGTCTCCTGCTCCGAGTCTGCCTGCTTCAAAAAGTTCATGGAACACCGAGTGAATGTATGGGTTTATTTTGGAGTAAAATATTGAAATCCATGCATAATTATTTCAAAATATGCATTTTCCATACACTTGAGAAGCCCTTGGTATCAAATTGCTAGTTCATCGTGACATTATTTCAGGAAAGCTGACGTTTGGTTCAGGGTTCTGACAGTCTTATAGGAAAATGAATTTTAATCCTAAAAAAGGTCCAAGAACAGATTCCGTTTTGACAGGTGTGGTTTAATAGAAAGGTAGCGAAAAGTGGGTCTCGAAGTTAGAACCAGAGCCTGTGGAAGTTCCAAACTCGAAAGAAGGATTAAAATCCACCTGTTCTTTCATGAGGCTGAGTCACTGGACAGGGAGGGAGGGCCGCCTGCACCCCGCAGGGCCACAGTTCACTGGCCGCGTGGCCCTGCTGCCTCAGAGAGCTAGGGAAACCCTGCCAGCAGGCAGGCCGCTTCTGAGCCTTCTACCACATTTGTACCCGCACGGCTTAGGAGGCTTCTCTTTTTTTTAAAAAAAAGATTTTTTGCCATAGGGCATGTGCACTTGCTAGAAAAGAGAGAGAAAGAGAGAGAGAGAGAGAGAGAGAGAAGGGCCGGGGGCCGAGAGAAGTCACACCCTCCCCCGGAAGCGCGGGGGGCGGGGCTGGGGTACACCACAGTGCCTTCTCCATTCTTCCGCCAGGAGTCTGGGTATACAGCAGGTGCCTGGTGTGATTTTCAAGCCTCTGGGTCCTCCCACTGAAACCAAGCGGGAGGCCGTGTAGGGCCCAGCTGCCTTAGTCCCCTCGCCCCCTGCTGGCCCAGGACACATCACTCCCACAGGCTCTGGCTCCATGTCCTCTCCTCGCCCTTCATTCACAGAGTCAAAGCAAGAAAATGATGAGAGCTTTTAGAGAAAATTCTTAATGGAAAAATCTCAACCTTGCTCAGAAAACAAGGAAATTCAGAGCACACTCCCAAGCTCTCAGAACTTGAAAAGGGACTTCACTTCATTTTTAAGTTTGTTTTTACTACCAGGTGTGAAATGGGAGTAATTCTTGTCTTCACTTGCTTGTTGGGCGGATCCCGGGTTCCTCAAAATCACAATGCTCGGGACCAGGGGATGGCATGACAGTTACAGCGCTGGACTCCCACATGGCCGACAGCATTTTGAGTCCCAGTCCTGGAGGCTTAAAACTGATGCCAAGATCCCGAGAGAATGGAGAAGAGACTGCAGCGTGGCCATCCCCCCGGGGGGTGATTTCTTGCTCCCTGTTTCTCGGCCTCTGTCTCTCCTGCAAACACATGTACCCTATAGCAAAAAATCTCTCTCTAAAAAAAAAAAAAAAATCAATCAATAAAAATAAACCATGACGCCAACAGCACTTCCCCCCACAGGCTGCCTCGGGGCAGAGTGCTCCGGAGGGCAGAGCGTATCTGACTCACGGCACTTGGGGCAGGAGGCTGGTGCATCTTCCGGGACCTCCCAGAGCGCCCCTGCGGGAACGTGTGCGGGGCAGCCGTCCTGTGGACCAGCACGTGGCTGCCCGCACCGCGGCAGAGACAGTGGCGGCTGAACGGCCAGCCTGGGCCTTTGCTTCGCTGCTCTCTTACCGTCTCAAGACTGACTCACTAAGCCCTGCGATTCTGAAGCTGTAGCATTCTTTACTTGACTATGCTCACCCAGAAAGGATTCCTGCCAAGAGGGGAAAAAACACAAAAACTAAAGGATTTGACCAGTTTTACTCAAGATACTTTAAGAAGAAAGCATTTTTAGCCATTTTGATGAATTCTAGATGCCTTACTGCTGTAACAACAGTTGAGAAGTATCTACGGGCTGGCCCCGTGGCCTCGTGGTCAGGGGAGCCAGATCCCACATGGCTGACCGTGGTTCGAGCCCTGGCCTCTACAGCTTGAAAAACACACCAGTACCCGTGCATGCCCCAAACCCCGACGGGACGGAGCAATGGAGGAGGGCTGGCTGCGTGGGTGGGCCCCCCTGGGGTGCCTTCGCCCTCTCTCTCCTGGTGAGTACCTGGGCTAGCTGACTGTAAAATAAAAACGTATTTACCCAATACCCACAGGTGTTCCCGACGACCTGAGAGAGGAAGACTGGCCTGCCTTGGAAGGCAGCACCGCCTTGTGCTCCAGGCTGCCACGCCAGGCCGCCATGCCAGGCCGCCACACCAGGCTGCCACGCCAGGCCACGTTTCCGTTTCCTCTGTCGGAGCTCTTACTTCATTCCTGGCCTGTTCTAAGTGTCCCAGGCACCAGGCATTGTGGTACCCGATTTGTACTTCAGAAAACCCATCATTATCTCGACTGTGTCACGAAACTAAAGAAACGAGGTTAAAGAACTCATGGCTAGGGCGCGTGTGCGTGCGTGCCCAAGATCCCGAGAGGAGAATGGAGGAGAGGGGATTGTGGCGTGGCCATCCCCCCTGGGGGGTGATTTCTCGCTTTCTGTCTCTATGTCTCTCTCTGTCTGTCTGGCGAGCGCACACG